>NC_087219.1:36481947-36490156 GCF_015104395.2 Macrobrachium nipponense
CTCTCTCTCTCTCTCTCTCTCTCTCTCGTTTTCGTTCTAACTTTAAAAAATTACAGGTTTCTGATAAACCTGAAAAATTCTCTTGACGTTGGCACAAAGTTACGGAAAAAAAAAGTGAATCGGTTTTAAGTAAGGAAACGATAAATACTTGTAATCTACCAGCATTGTTACATTCAGTAGAGCGAAGTAAAAATATATTCCCTCAATATACTATTCAGATTCGCCATTCCTTATCTCCACTGTCTAAAATCAATATTATTTTCTAATTTCACTTGTTTTCTTCTCTCTGCCTGTTTGCCGCCACAAGCAAAAACAAAAGAGAAAAAAAGAGAATCGGTTCTGTTTCTGTGCTTTCATTGAGACATACCCACGAGCGCAGAACCTAAGCTCCGTCACTGGGAACAACTCATTGCCTAGCCAGTTTGAAACTTAATGGAAACCAAATATTGGAATTAAACAGGGGTGTGGTGTTGAGGTAGGGGTGGGGGGGTGGTTGAGAGTGACTGGTGGGAAGGGGGGGGGGGGGGTGGGGGGGGCGGTGTTAGTTTGTCATTAATGCTGATCGATGCTGATTTACCTTGCTTTGATGCCCAGACCTTAAAATAGCTTGCCATAAAAGGACCCAGTTCACATGACATGATGGCTACAATTTACAAATGTAGCACAATTGGTGAGGTCACTTTAGATTTCGTGTTTCCCATGGGACCTCGTTTGGTCCATCAGGCTGATCTTTTTTTTTTTTTTTTTGCAGTTTAGGTCTTTCTTCCAATCATTTCTGGTTTGACCCAATTTCGTCTTCGTGAAAATAATTAACAGTCAAATCAGAATTCACGGGTTTCATAAACAGTTATCAGTTAGAGGTTTTGCATAATTCCAGAAAGATATTATGAATAAAGTAAGGTACGCTTTTAGATGTGCAAATTGTTTTAACAAACTATGGTCTCTGTAAATATTTCCAACTCAGAATTCAATTACTACTAAAATAATGTCAAAACGTAGTCCATTGATTCTAAAACATTAATTTATCAATAAATGATCCCATAACGTAGTTGATTTACGATTTAGTGATTCTAGAACCCTTTATTAGTGATTTCTAAAGGATTTTTCCTTTATAATTCAAAGTATCAATGGGCAATTTTCTGTTCAGAATTCAATAATTACTTAGGCACTTTTCAGTGTAGAATTTCATGCAACTCATGTTCATTTTAATCAAATGATTCTATAAGCAATTATCATCCACGAATTTTATTGTTCTATAAATTCTATAAACATCAGTTTAGGATGCATTGAATTTGTAATCAATTATCGATTCCAAATTCAATCAGTTTTATCATTTCTGTAAAATATAATGTGATCAAATCCATTGCATAGATTCTAACCATTAAGACTCGGCTTTATAGCTTACAACAACCTGCTCTCTAAAAATATTGCAGTAATATTTTCAGAAAATGTCAAAAGAGAAATCTGTGAATAAACTAAATTCTGTACAATAAATATCCATCATAAAATTTCAGCTTAATTGAATTGCTCTGCGAAAAATGGGGCGTTTTTCAGCTGACACAACAAGGGACACTGCGTCCATTTACTTTTATGAATTATTCATGCTTTTTTTATCTCATCTGATTTTCAGTCCCCCTATTTCTTTTCCCTCTCTCCATTTTACTACATTATATATATATATATATATATATATATATATATATATATATATATATATATATATATATATATACACACACACACACACACATATATATATATATATAGACTATATATATTGTTAGGTATTTTGACATGAACCTTGGATATCTAACTCTCTGGCGCACTGCATCCATCACCTCTTGTCCCGCTTGCAATCCTGCGATTCCTGCGTGTAGTACAGGCCCTTCCTGTCTACTGCTGTATACAAGCCATCTATCCATCTATTTCAAGGTCTTCCTTCCTTTCGTTCCTCCTAAAAAAATCGTTTCTGCACATTCTTTCAAGTAACCAACAGTCATCCATTCTTTTCTTATTAGAAACTATCATAAAAAATATTTAAATATTTTTTTAATGACACTGCTAACCTTTTCACAACTCATTTTACCTATCTCCACATTTCTCATGCTTTCATTTCTTACGTCAGATGTACATACTGTGCAAAGAGCTCATATCATAAGCGTCTGCATCTTTTCTTTTATTTATTACCATAAAGGAGGCTTGGTTCAACAAGTCTCTGCTACTGAACCCCATGGATTCTCGATCTTTTATACCTTGATACCTTCATTGCTTCACGTGTCTTGTAACTCACTTCTTTTATTATTCTACTATTGCCTGTTATATTCACTCCCAATCTGTCTAACCCTCTGTCTATACCCACTCTTCATCGTCTGCCAATCTTTCTGACTACCTTCTTAAACACCCCCCCCTCCCCAACCCATCAAGAAACTTGAACATACTCCATCGAATCAGGATTGCAGTAACTACAGACAACATTTCTCCATTTACATAAATTATTCTGAGATTCATTTTCTTAATAACCTCTCTCTGCATCTTCTTCCATAGAGCAACTATTTCACGTTATTTTTCAAATTTTCCACTTCTCTTTTCATTATTTTCACTCAATTTCTCTTTCTAACTACAGACGTCTCTCCATTTGCCCCAATTATTCTGATATTCGTTTTGGTAATAACCTTTCTCCTTGCATCTACTACTTCCATGAAGCAACTTCTTTGAAGTTATCTTTCATTTTCACCCATCTATTTTCATTATCTTCACTCACTTTCTCTTTCTAATTCTTCATGAGTACCACATCCATCTTACCGCGCAGCTTTACGAGAATCATTAATGAATGAGCATATTTGTCATGTAATACAACCCTCTCTATCTGTGATGGGAAGAGGCAGGACAAATATTGAGGAGCCGTTCTTTCTAAACACAATATCTGAGGTGCGTTTACGTACTCATCGGTGCAGACAGAAATCATGGTGGTGTGTTGGCCCACCAGTGCAGAAAACACGAACTTATATATAAATATATATTTAAAAAACTGTACCACATAAACATTAGGTATCCCTTACGTGAACTCTTTGATACAAAAGTCGGGATCTATATCTCGACGCCTGTGTGTTTATCGAAACGCTGGAAATATATACAAGAAGAGTGACCAGTAACGCGATGCTGGTTATGCCGAACTTTCCGATCGGTAGATATGTCCTGATTCCAAGTTATAATTATGTTCAGGGGTAATGTGTTTTGATTCCTGGAAGTCCTTGTGCTATTCCAATATATATTTTTCAAGGTCGTTTGATACCGTGTCTGTGTGTTTGTTTAAATGTATATTCCATAATATACTATTAAAGTAGTTTATTTTGTTTATTTAATCATTTATTTTTATTGTTTATTAATTAATTTTATTTGTTTATTATTCAATATATTTTATTTGTTTATTTAATTCATTTTATTTGATTATTTATTAATTAATTTTATTTGCTTATCTATTTAATATGTTTTATTTGTTTATTTGATAATTTATTTTGTTTTATTTTCTATTAATGTAGTTCACTATTTAATTATATTTTTATCTGTTTGTTTATTAACTATTAACTAGACAGAATATTCCTTTTTTTTTACTCTATATGTGAATGAACTAACTTCGTAAATGAAACCGTATAAAATTTTGTCTTAACTCGACAGAATCATCTTTTTTTTTACTCTATATGTGAATGAACTAACCAAATGAAACCGTATAAAATTTTGTATTAAAAATAATATTATCTGTAGCACTTATTAAATGCATCATTCATTATCCTGCTAAATCACTGCACTCTATTGATTCTTGTTCTCTCGCGCTCTGATTGTGATTCACTGCTTCCTTAGGAGTCTCCCATAATAACAAATTTAATATTTGGCAATGTTCAGGATACTGATTTTTATATCAGACTCTGTCTCAGTCCTTAAGAATCATAATAAATTATCTTTGCTTAGAGAGTACTTAGTCCTTAAGGATTATAATTCATTTAATTTGCTTAGAAGGCACTTTTAAAACTGGTCTCAATTTAAAAATAATCTCAATATTTTTATGTTAATAATATATCATTACTTAGAGCGTACTTTTAAAACGGGTGTCAATATCCTTGTGATAAAAATATCATTACTTAGTGTACTTTCAAAACTAATCTCAATATTTTTGTGATAATAATATTATCATTGTTAAGAAATTCAAAGTCTCGTGAGGAACAGTCTGTTATAAAAAATCCACAATTATATATTAAAGTATATTACTATGTAAAGAAGCATAAACTTTCGAACACTGTGTTCCTCAACCCTGTAGACGTTAAAATGTCTACACTGATGAGGAACACAATATTTTCATTGTTTAGAGTGTGCTAATAAAATTCATCTCAATATTGTTGTGCTAATAGTATTATCAATGTTTAGAGTGTAAAGTATTCAAAATATCTCAATGTTTTTCACGTTTCATTCGAATGAATTTATTTATTTTCACTTTACATTCACATTAGATCCACGAGCTGCAGTTTAACGGTGGGTCCCTAATGAGTTTTAAAAGCGAATCGAGTTAATTGGTTGTTTTTTTTTTTTTTTTTTTTTTGGGGGGGGGGTTTTTTGGGGGGGGGGCGTTGTGGGAGGGGTGAGAAGGGTCATTGCTTAAAGGCTGTTAAATACTAACTTAACTTTAGTAAACATGCTAAATTCATTTAAATAAAGATTGATAGCGTTACTTTCGTTAATGGTTTTTATAAACATTATATTCATAATATTTATTCATTTCTTTTTATTGAAAGATTGAAGCTTGGTATATTCAGAGGATATCTCCTCTATTTATTTCCTATTCCATTATCAGTGTGTGGTTTCATTACTCACAATCATTTCTTCATATCAGAGACAAACACTGAAGGAAGACAAGATGTCTCTTTTCTACCATTAAATCACAAATGCTCAAAATTGAACCAGGTATAATTTATGACCTGTCTACTTAACTACTCTCGTTTACCTCTGGAATTAGGTCAGATAATTCTGGAACCCCTATTATTAGTTATTATTATTATTATTATAGTTAGTTGCAGAAGTTAGCCCGTACTGATTTGAATGGAAATTACTGAAAAAATGTATTCGTTTTTCACTAACTGTTCTATTTTTCAAAACGAATTTTTCTCTCCTATTTAAGAAATGGAGCGGATTTGTTAACTTAAGTCATTAAACTCTATGTATAATACAGTCCTTAATAGATAATGTGAATTCCTTTCGACCACATCCAATGGGATTATTGTTGTTATATTCTTCTTAAGCAGGAAAACCTTAATATCTGTTATAATTCATACAAAAAAATAGTTTCAAATATGTAGCCAGATAAAGGGTCATATTATTATATATAACTTGTGTATTTTCACAAATAGATACCAAAATGAATTTAATAACATAATTCTAATAAATTCCCTCAGTTAATTTCCCATAAACATACGGACTGATGTAATTAAATTTTATTCGATGAAATCTGTATTATGGAAGTTCTTCAATAATTATTAGTCTCATGCCATCGGCTATGATGGACATTTATTCCAATTATACCAAAACAAATCACTTTTAAATTGTCCTCTAACTCCTGATTAGCTTCTCTTTCCCAGAGGAAGGAATAATCAGGGGAACAGACTGCTGGCTCCGTGTCATGGGTCATTCCAGTCTGCGTTCTGGAAAGAAGGCTCGAGTGCAGAATTGGGTCAGTTCCTAATCTTGGCTCTCCGATTATTCATACCGAAATAAATCACTTTTATGGCCATCTTCTGTCCATAATTAGTCGCTCTTTTTGAGCGGGGCTTCTGATTCCAAGCTATATACTATTCCAGCCAATTCCCTGGAAGGAAGGGCTGGACCCATCTCTCAAATTTATGCGCTCTGGAAGAGGGAGAGAACGACCAATTAACCGCCTTCATGGTCCGGCAGCGGGTGATCATTGCCATGAGTCGCCAGACTCCGAGGGGTGGTTCTGGACGCTGATATAAGGAGAATTGATAAGGGACTGATAAATGAGATAAAAGGGATAAGGGATAAGGGAAGTCGCGGGGCCGGGATGAGGGGAGACGAGGCGATGATTGGTCATTGTTAATATGTCGTAAATGAACGAGAACAGTTAATTTTATTAGAGGGACGGCCAGTCGTAGATGTCGCTGATTGAAAATACAAAAAAATGCACCCCCCTATAAATAGTTATATAGACAAATGAAGGTCTTAAACCCTCGTTTCAAATGATTAAACACACATAGTAAATGAGACTTTAAAATGATGATGTGACTCTACTATAATGAGAAGCAAATAGGACTTGGCAATGATTGTATCTGCATATTATGACTTAACTTAAAACTCTGGAATAGATGAGCTGCGTAATGTTTTAAAAAAGATGATTTTCTAAATGTAAATGAGGAGGTAGGAAAGAATCATAGCATTTTGTATCGTTGGTAGTCTTCATAAGACAAAAAAAAAAAACAATATTCCTAAAAGGATAGCATAAATAATTTTATATTAACGGATTTTAAAGCGGAAATGTAATTTGACAAAATCTGTTGCTAAGAAGTACGATCTACTGAAATGACGGATTTATTAACAGCTTCTAAAACGGAAATGTAATTTGACAAACCTTCTTGCTTCGAAGTGCGATCTAATGACATGGCAGAATTAGGCTTCTACAAAAGGTGTGTTTAATAATTAGAATTCTCGTTATCGAATGAGGAAGCGTTTATTGTGAGGAGAATGAAGTATGCACATACTAGTATATAGTATATTCCCATGTTTATAAATACAGAAATCATCTAGCAAATCAGTTGGGTTAAATTTCTACAGTGATAAATCATATTTTGATATTAACAGTAAGTTTATTGAGCGATAAGTAACCTACCTGAATTAGACAGTAATTCAGTACATAAGTAGTTGATAAAGACAAGTTGTCTTGTCATTTATTTTATGAATGGACATTATTTGAGGGCCATTGTCTCCATGATAAAGATCGGTACAAGCAAGACCACTAGGACAGCTTAGTTGTTATTATCCGTCTTAGCTTCAGTGAGAATCAGCTGTTGTTGCCCCACATTATATTTAGTAACAGACAGACAAGATTAATTATTAGCAGAAGGTGGACCGTTGGATTTTCGAGTTTAAAATATTCTTCTTTCATGAGGAAATTTTATTCAACAGATGTTTGTTGAGAAACAAGAGATTTAGGCTTGGTGAGAAACAGAGAAATAGGTTTGTTGAGAAACAAAAATAGAGAAATAGGTTTGTTGAGAAACAGAGAAATAGGTTTCTTGAGAAATAGAAAAATAGGTTTCTTGATAAGCAGAGAAACCGAGAAATAGGTTTGTTGAGAAACAGAGAAACGGAGAATTATGTTTGTTTAGAAACAGAGAAATAGGTTTGCAGATATCCCAAAATAGAGAAAATTGAAACTGAAATATATTTTTGCAAGTATTTGGGAAATTCTAATAAAAAGCCACAAAAAGAAACTAAACATCTGCAAATACATTGGACATACTATTAGAAACACATAAAAACAAAATAAACTTCTACAAAGGCATAGGACATGCTAATAGAAAAAAAATAAGAGCAAAATCAATTTCTGCAAGTACTTAGGACATGCTACGAAAATCCAATCGTATTGTTTAAGTCGAGCCCAAGGGGAATTACGAGAGGGAGCGATAAAAAAATAAATCGGATAACATTTGTACTCAAAATGTCTGTCGTTTATACCGGTTGATATTAGGGAATATGAGTCGGATAAAATGTTAGTGACAACATTCTCTGCACAATTTCTAATGAAAAATCCACAAAATTATTTGCAATTAGATAACCAGAAGAAATTTTTTTATTTCAGTTTTCAGAACAGTTAACGATTACAAAATTCGTCTTACTCCAAAAACAAGATAAGTTGCAAAGAAATTACATGAGTAATTTTTTTTCATTTTCCAATTTTTCAAAACAGTTTATGATTAGAAGTTTCCTCTTTAAAGTTCGATTCCAACTTTGGCCTCAAATTTTTAAGGCAACAAAAATGATTGAGTAAAAGGACACGAAAGAATTATAGCTGCTCTTTAAAAGCAGACGAGAAGGGATTCATACCTGTTTTCTTGCCAACTTACCAAATATTTCAGGGAAGGAACAAAAGGAGAGAGAGAGAGAGAGAGAGAGAGGGAGAGAGGAGAGAGAGGGGAGAGAGAGTCTT
>NC_087219.1:36495656-36508156 GCF_015104395.2 Macrobrachium nipponense
CAGACTGAGATACTTCAAGTATATTTCTTCAGAATTATACTTGACAGACTGATATACTGAAATTATACTGAAATACTCTCAGTATATTTCTCAGAGAATATACTTGACAGATGGATATACTGAAATTATACTGAAAATACTCTCAAGTATATTTCTTCAGAATTATACTGACAGACGATATACTGAAATTATAACTGGATACTCTCAGTATATTTCTTCAGAGTTATACTTGGACAGACTGAAATACTCTCAAGATATTTCTTCGAGTTATACTTGACAGACTGAAATACTCTTCAAGTATATTCTTCAGAGTTATACTTGACAGACTGAAAATACTCTCAAGTATATTTCTTCAGAGTTATACTTGACAGACTGAGATACTCTCAAGTATATTTCTTCAGAATTATACTTGACAGACTGATATACTGAAATTATACTGAAATACTCTCAAGTATATTTCTTCAGAATTTATACTTGACAGACTCCGAATATACTGAAATATACGAAATAATCTCCAAGTATATTTCTCAGTTGTACTTAGCAGACTGATATAATCTCGAGTATATTTCTTGAGAGTTATACTTGACAGACTGAAATACTCTCAAGTATATTTCTTCAGAGTTATACTTGACAGACTGAAATACTCTCAAGTATATTTCTTCAGAGTTATACTTGACAGACTGAGATACTCTCAAGTATATTTCTTCAGAATTAATAGTGACAGACTGATATACTGAAATTATACTGAAATACTCTCAAGTATATTTCTTCAGAGTTATACTTGACAGACTGAAATATCTCTCAAGTATATTTCTTCAGAGTTTATACTTGACAGACTGAGATACTCTCAGCATATTTCTTCAGAATTTACTTGACAGACTGATATACTGAATTTATACTGAATACTCTCAAGTATATTTCTTCAGAATTATACTTTGACAGACTGATATACTGAAATTATACTGAAATACTCTCAGTATATTTCTTCAGAGTTACTTGACAGACTGAAATACTCTCAGTAATATTTCTTCAGAGTAGACTTTGACGACTGAGATACTCTCAAGTATTTTCTTCAGAATTATACTTGACAGACTGATATAAACTGAAATTACTATTACTGAAATATCTCAGTATATTTCTTCAGAATTATACTTGACAGACTGATATACTGAAATTTTACTAGCTGAAAATACTCTCAAGTTATTTCTTTCTTCCAGAGTTATACTTGACAGACTGAAAATACTCTCAAGTATATTCTTCAGTTATACTTTGACAGACTGAAATACTCCAAAGTATTTCTTCCAGTATATTTCTTTCAAGTTATACTTGACAGACTGAAATACTCTCAGTATATTTCTTCGAGAGTTATACTGTTACAGACTGAGATACTCTCAAGTATATTTCTTCAGATTATCTTGAACAAGACTGAGTTATACTGAAATTATACTGAAATACTCTCAAGTATATTTCTTCAGATTTATACTTGAACGACTGATATACTGAAATTATACTTGACTACTCTCAAGTATATTTCTTCAGAATTTTATTTACTTGACGCTGAAATACTCCTCAGTACATTTCTTCAGAGTTATACTTGCAGACTGAAATACTCTCAAGTTATATTTTCTTCAGAGTTATACTTGACAGACTGAAATACTCTCAAGTACATTTTCTTCAGAGTTATCCTTGCTTGACAGACTGAAATACTCTCAAGTATATTTCTTCAGAAATTAATACTTGACATGACTGAAATACTCTCACGTATATTTCTTCAGAGGTATACTTGACAAGATCTGAAAAATACTCTCAAGTGTTATTTCTTCAGAATTATACTTGACAGACTCCTGATACTATCTGAAATTATACTGAAAATACTCTCAAGTATATTTCTTCAGAGTTATACTTGGCAGACTGAAATCCTCTCAGTATATTTCTTCAGAGTTATACTTGACAGACTGAGATACTCCAGTATATTTCTTCAGAGAATACTTTGACAGACTGAGATACTCTCAAGTATATTTCTTCAGATTATACTTGACAGACTGATATACTGAAATTATACTCATGAAATACTCTCAGTATTATTTCTTCAGAATTATACTTGACAGACTGATATACTGAAATTTACTGAGTTATACTCTCAAGTATATTTCTTCAGAATTATACTTGACAGACTGATATACTGAATTATACTTGACGAAATACTCTCAAGTATATTTCTTCAGAGTTATACTTGACAGGTACTGAAAATACTCTCAAGTACATTTTCTTCAGAGTTATACTTTGACAGACTGAAATACTCTCAAGTATATTTCTTCAGAGTTATACTTGACAGACTGAATACTCTCAAGTACATTTTCTTCATGAAAGTTATACTTGACAGACTGAATACTCTCTAGTATAGTTTCTTCAAGATTATATTGACAGGCGTGAATACTCTCGAGTTGATCTTCTCATTTAGTACTGATGAACCTACAGACTAAACTACCTGTCAATTTTGTAACTAATATCAAAATAAGCCATTATATTTCCAATGTAACTTTTGGATTAATACTGAACTGAAGATTTTATACTGTAAGTTTTGAATGAATACTGAAATAAAGATAAACAGTTTTGCACAGTGCTTTAACTTAAGTATATCTTAGTTTTACTAGACCACTGAGCTGATTAACAGCTCTCCTAGGGCAGGTCCAAAGGGTTAGATATTTTTACGTGGATAGGAACCAATTGGTGACCTAGTAACGGGACCAACAGTTTATTGTGGAATCCGAACCGCATTATATCGAAAATTAATTTTTATCACCATAAATAAATTCCTCTGATTTCGCGTTGGCAGAGCCGAGAATCGAATTTCGGACCACCGGATTGGTAGGCGAGCGCGAAAACCACTCGTCCAACGAGGAACTACAGTGCTTTAACGACATCACTAAAAGTAAGTATCTTTTCAGTTGAAGAATTGGTGTGTATTAAATCGAAACAAAGTTCGAGAGGTTGGAGAAGCTGAGAGGCAAGAACAGAAAAGAGATGCTACCTTGAACCTTCAGTGCAGCATACAGTCCTTTGCTATTTGGTAAGACCACGTAAGAGCTCAGAGAGAGAGAGAGAGAGAGAGAGAAAAAGATAGGTTCGCTCTAACAGAAAATATTCACGGTTAGTAGAAGCTATGTATATATGTATATATTATAATACATACATATATATATATATTATATATATATATATATATATATACATATATATATATATATATATACATATATATATATATATATATACTTATATATATATATATATATATATATATATATATATATATAATATATATATATATATATATATACATATATAAATATATATATATATATATATATATATATATATATATATATATATATATATATATATATATATATATATATATATATATATAGAGAGAGAGAGAGAGAGAGAGAGAGAGAGAGGGTTTCAGACAGTATTCAGCCGAAACTGTGAATTGTGTTCTGCGAAATCTTTGAAATAACGGAGAAAGAACACTCCTGGGGGAATATATTGAAAACAAGGCAGATTTTAATCATCATATTCCCATTAAATCGAAAAGACGTCAAGGTCATATTGCCTGATGTGGAAAAATCATAATGACAAAAGAAACACGCAAATAAGAATAAATAATGGAACTACGAGGGAAACCTGGTAGCATAGTATTTACAATACAAACAAGATATGTTATGAGTATCCGATCCTGAAAAAGACAATGAACAAGCAGAATTAGCCACATAAAACAAAGAGGAGGAAGAGGCGGCGGTAAGTCATTTTACCGGCAATTACTGACGAGAGAGAGAGAGAGAGAGAAGAGAGAGAGAGAGAGAGAGAGAGAGAGAGAGAGAGAGAGAGATTGTTATTATTAATTCAAGAAGAAGCTTTGACCCAATTCTGATCTTCTGAATATGACAATGGTTCGCTAAAGACTATTTTAACCTCCACTGACTAAAGCTAAATATATATATAGAATATATAGTTTATATATATATAATACTGGGATTATTGTATATATATATATATATATGATATAATATACTGTCAGTTGGTCGCTGTCTCTTACAGGATGGGTGAGGGGCTAGAAATCTCATTTTACAAGATTATGCAAGTCATGGGGCGCTATAAGTCTATGGAAAGTATATTATTATATATATTTTCATATCTTCTGTATTCAATCAAACATTCATACATAAATTACACGTTTAAAAAAAGATTCGCTGATGTAATCTCATATAGATACTATTTTCCTGGACGTTACACATTCCCCTCTCAACGATATTCGCCGTTTCATTATCCTCCAGCGACTAGAGCCGGAGATAAGTTACCAAAATCGACACTAAAAAGTTCCTAGCAGAGTAAAGCTTTCGATTACTTTTGCCTCCCGCAATTTTTCATGCGCTCCAGCATCCCCTCCGCCCCACCGCGCATGCGCAGCTCGATCCCTCCAGCAGAACACGACCAAACAGACTGCTTACGAACGAGAAAACGGAAGTCGAGACGTAAAATGAAAAATAAAACCGTATTGTGGATTTTCAAAACGGCCTTCCGATGGTATTAAAAAGATTTGTTCCATTAACGGGAGGTAAATTATCCTTCATTCAACACCGGTGGTGGGGTGGGGAGGGGGGGGGGGGGGGGGGGGGGGTGACGCAGACCTCACGAGGGGTTTTGGTAAAAAGAAAAGAGGTCGATTCCGACTTCACCTGTATCGGATTGGAAATATAGGGCTTATAATACTCTCTTCTCTCTGTATAAAAAACGTCTTGCCTCCGTAAGGGCGAAGGTCAGCTGGAATTAGCGGGATTTCCGACCACCTTGACAGAAATCGCTGCGCTGCGTTTACGTTATCGATCTCGTAATTTTAACCCCCACCCCCGGCACAGAAAAGAGCAAAAGGAATTATTGATGTTTTGTGTATCTTTACTTCTCATTTTCCCTGGATTGGTATCAGGAAATTCGATCAGTGAGTCATTTCCTAGGCAGTCAGAGGAGGCGGTTTAATTAATCACATAATTTGGCTAATTTTCTTCGTCATTGTAGGTATTATAGTTGCAGATTAGTTTGGGATATTTTTTGCTCTTTATTGAATCTATATATAATTATATTAAATATAAAATAATATAATATATATTAATATATCTAATAATATAATATATAATATCTATATATTATATATATATCTATATGTATATGTGTGTGTGTGTGTGTATGCTTCAATAGGTTTTTACGTCTCTTAATAAACCCTAGATGAATTTAAGTCGTGTTTTCCATCCATAAAAAAAATATTAAACATTTCTCAATTGATCGCTAATAACTGAATTTATCACAAACTAATAGATTTAGTTTCCGTTGCAGTGTAATATATTTTTTTTTTCAATCTATCTGTCTTTCATCAAAGAGCCAATCTTCACATATCGTGAGGAGGGAACTTCATTGAAAAGAAATTTCCCCGAAAAGTTCCACAGAAAAGAAGTTTCGTTGATTAAGGCAATAGTAACTTCTTCAACGATAGCTTCCAGTTATGAAGAAACTTCCAAATGAAACTCAACGTTACTCTCACTCATGGCTCTTTGGTACTACTTCCCGTCTCATTTATATGCGGTGCTCCTAACTCTCTCTCTCTCTCTCTCTCTCTCTCTCTCTTCCCAACATAAACGCCTTACAGCAATATCAGCAGATTATAATTTTTTCTGTCTGTCTGTCTGTCTGTCTCTCTCAACATAGAAACTTAAGGTAATTTCAGCATAATAGTATACGCACCTAGCATCGATAATGCATCGTCTATTCAATGCGTTGCCAGCTCATCTGAGGAATATATCAGGAGTGAACGTAGATGTGCTTAAGAATAATCTCGACAAATATCTAAGCTGCATCCCAGACCATCCAAGACTGGAAGATGCAAAATATACTTGAAGATGCACTAGCAACTCTCTGGTAGACATTAGAGGTGCCTCACACTGAGGGACCTGGGGCAACCCGAACAAGATGTAAGGTCTGTAAGGTAAGGTCTCTCTGTTATCATTAACATATAAACCTTACAGTAGTTTCAGCATACTGTCAGTCTCTCTCTCTCTCTCTCCAGAGGACTATTTGACCAATGACACCTAGAAGATTTCATTCCTAAGTAAACTTTCCTTAGAAAATTTGAGGCCAATCTTTAATACCAGAGTGCTCCATCAGGTAAATCTTACTCTACTCCAGGTAAATGTCAATACATCGTCAGGTAAACTTTACACTTCGTGAGAGAAATCGACCAAATAAATGAAGAGTATTCTGGGTCACAATATGGAAGACATTTATTTCTGGGGTTTATGGGTAATCGGGCCACCCCTTAATTTCATTAAGTGTAGTGCATTAGCAACGTACCGTAAACATCAGAGAGAGAGAGAGAGAGAGAGAGAGAGAGAGAGAGAGAGAGAGAGAGAGCAGGGTCATCTTATAGCAGATGCAAGGCTGGATCTCTCTCCTTTCATCCGGTGGTCTCAATATCAGTGGCAATGATGAGTTATTGCAATGGCTTCTGGGGGCGTTGCAAGTGGCAATATCAAGGGTTCCTGGGGAGCCAATCGGGAGCCATTATGGAGGACAACGGCGCTCCATAACTGCCAGCCCTGTGGAGCGGTTAGTTCCTGCCCTAGAACTATTTAAGGATTTTGCATTCACTGTGCCTCCCCCCCCCTCAGTCTCATAATTTTAACATCTTGAAATTTGGATTCTTTGGGTGGAGGTTTTCAGTGACCATGACATGTTTATATTTCTATTTCTTATTTTACTATTTTTCTGATTCACACAGTAATATTATTTTTGTTCTAAATATTACCTAGATCAGGGTAATAGGGAGCGATGCCATTCGAGGGCATAAACCTTTACCATAACACCGGGTAGTTCTTAAGCTAAGAAAAGAAAACAATCACTAACACACATTGAGCATAAAATTTCAGCAACATCTATTTCTTAATACACCTACACTCAATGATCACCAGCAGTGTGTCCAACACCTATGCACACTGCAAAGTACACTACACCTCAATCTTGCATGGACTGTCACCATCTGGATGCTGTGGCCCTTCTTTGACATTTATTGTTATTTATACAAATAAATGGAATATGCGTCTGCCAATTGTAAAACAATGCAGGGCGGTGAGAAGGCTAATCTTTCCCAGCATCATAATGTAGTGGGAATATAATCACCATTGGTCTTAGTTCAATAGGCTCATTTTTCATTTAGGAGACACCCTTCACTAGGCATTTCTGTGACTATGGATACTGGATGCTGTATGGTATCTTTTAATTTATTCGTTTGTGTGTTAGTTCATCGATTTTTCTAATAACTAATCTCCTCGTTCTCTATTTCCCTTTACCTTGTGTTACTTCTTTCGAATGAGCACCATATTCTTTGGAAGCTTGAATTTCAAGTCAATGGCTCTTGTGGGCTTGTTCCATATGAATTGTAGCCATCATCTGAATAATAATAATAATAATAATAATAATAATAATAATAATAATAATAATAATAATAATAATAATAATAATAATAATAATAATAATAATAATAATACCAACTCAAGAAAAGAGGCACAGAATCAACCATCTGATGTTTCATGGACGACATCAAGCTGTATGGTAAGAGCATCAAGGAAATAGATACCCTAATCCAGACTGTAAGGATTGTATCTGGGGACATCAGGATGGAGTTTGGAATAGAAAAATGCGCCATAGTCAAACTACAAAGGCAAAGTACGAGAAACTGAAGGGATAAAGCTACCAAGATGGGAGCAACATCAAACACAAAGATGAGTCAGGATATAAATACCTGGGAATAATGGAAGGATGAGATATAAAACACCAAGAGATGAAGGACACGATCAGGAAAGAATATATGCAGAGACTCAAGGCGATACTCAAGTCAAAACTCAACGCCGGAAAATATGATAAAAGCCATAAACACATGGGCAGTGCCAGTAATCAGATACAGCGCAGGAATAGTGGAATGGACGAAGGCAGAACTCTGCAGCATAGATCAGAAAACCAGGAAACATATGACAATACATAAAGCACTACACCCAAGAGCAAATACGGACAGACTATACATAACACGAAAGGAAGGAGGGAGAGGAAGGACTAACTAAGTATAGAGGACTGCGTCAACATTGAGAACAGAGCACTGGGCATATCTGAAAACCAGTGAAGACGAGTGGCTAAAGAGTCATGGGAAGAAGGACTAATAAAAGTAGACGAAGACCCAGAAATATCAGAGACAGGAGAAAGACAGACAGAACAGAGGACTGGCACAACAAACCAATGCACGGACAATACATGAGACAGACTAAAGAACTAGCCAGCGATGACAATTGGCAATGGCTACAGAGGGAGAGCTAAAGAAGGAAACTGAAGGAATGATAACAGCGGCACAAGATCAGGCCCTAAGAACCAGATATGTTCAAAAGAATGATAGACGGAAATAACATCTCTCCCATATGTAGGAAGTGCAATATGAAAAATGAAACCATAAACCACATAGCAAGTGAATGCTCGGCACTGCACAGAACCAAGTACAAAAAGAGGCATGATTCAGTGGCAAAAGCCCTCCACTGGAGCCTGTGCAAGAAACATCAGCTACCTTGCAGTAATAAGTGGTACGAGCACCAACCTGAGGGAGTGATAGAAAACGATCACGCAAAGATCCTCTGGGACTATGGTATCAGAAACGGATAGGGGTGATACGTGCAAACAGACCAGACGTGACGTTGATTGACAAAGTCAAGAAGAAAGTATCACTCATTGACGTCGCAATACCATGGGACACCAGAGTTGAAGAGAAAGAGAGGGAAAATGGATAAGATCCAGATCTGAAAATAGAAATAAGAAGGATATGGGATATGCCAGTGGAAATCGTACCCAAAATCATAGACCACTAGGCACGATCCCAAGATCCTTCAAAAGGAATCTAGAAAAACTAGAGCTGAAGTAGCTCCAGGGCTCATCAGAAGAGTGTGATCCTAGAAACGGCACACATAGTAAGAAAAGTGATGGACTCCTAAGGAGGCAGGATGCAACCCGGAACCCCACACTATAAATACCACCACCCAGTCGAATTGGAGGACTGTGATAGAGTAAAAAAAAAAAAAAAAAAAAAATTAATAATAATAATAATACTAATAATAAATAATAATAATAAAATAATAAGGATATGGGATATACCAGTGGAAATTGAACCCATAATCATAGGAGGCACGATCTCAAGATCCCTAAAAAGGATTCTGGAAAAACTAAAGGCTGAAGTAGCTCCAGGACTCATGCAGAAGAGTGCGCTCCTAGAAACAGTGCACATAGTAAGGAAAGTGATGGGCTCCTAAGGAGGCAGGATACAACCCGGAACCCCACACTATGAATACCACCCAGTAGAAAAAAAAAAAACAAAAAATAAATAATTGCTATAAACCATCGGCATTTCCTTTTGGTAAGCAGATGGCATCTCTTAAATAGAAACAAAATAGCGTACCACAGCTAGGAAAACTTCCATGACATTGCCTTCTGAACTAAACACGACAAGATATGAAGATAATCGAAGACGGTGGGTCTGGATTTGCTGAAACATACTTGGACCCATAAACATGGCAAACCCACTCAGACTCATAATATATGGCCTCCCTGATTCACTGAAGAGCTTAAAAAAAAAAAAAAAAAAAAAAAAAAAACATTTGACCCCTTACCTCCGAACAGATTTTTCTTATTATTCCATCATCAAATCTTGCGACGTCCAAGTAAATCATAATGATTAATTCTCAATCGACACTAAAATGCTTAAAAGAGACTGTCCTTTGGAGATGTTTGAAATCATAACATCCCATGGATTTTAAAGCATTGGAAATTTCTTAATTATAACAGAAGAAACTCGGTACTTTAGCAGTTGCCGCGAAATTCTTACAACTCTAAAGTGCAAAAGACTGTTTTCAGTTTTGAAGAGATGGAGAAAGAACGTCTCGAACCTAAAATGATATAAAATAAAATATCAGCCTGGTAGAGGCTGCAGGAGATCTCAGAGAGTGTATATATATATATATATATATATATATATATATATATATATATATATATATATATATATCTAGATATATATATATATATATATTTACTGAAATCTTTGTAGAATAAACGAACACTTTCCAGAATTTACTGCGAAAATTAACAATTAAATTGAATTGAGAGAGAGAGAGAGAGAGAGAGAGAGAGAGAGAGAGAGAGAGAGAGCAAGCGTCCGTCAGGCAGTAAATAAGGCAACCAGGGCCCCCTGAGCCCCCCGACCCCCCACCCACAAGTTCCGACCAGTAATGGAAAGATCCTTCGAGTGTGAAGGAAACTCAAGACGTCCTACGCGAAAAGAAGAAGAAGAAGAAGAAAAAGATGAAGAAGAAGAAGAAGTAGAAGAAGAAGAAGAAAAAGAAGAAGAAAGACCATTCGTTCTTGTACTGATTAAATATCAAAGCTTTTCTCTCTCTCTCTCTCTCTCTCTCTGTCTTTCTTTCATTTTCTTTCTCGTGCTCTTTCTTCTCCCACACCCCATCCCACCCACCCTTTCCCACTCTTTCCCTCGCCCTCTTTCCGCTCTTCCTTCCTTCTTCCATTATGCCATTTCGTCTCTTCCTCCCCAAGAAATAACAAGTCAGATCGTAAAATGATAATTCTTCGTCTTCAGAATCTCGTGTTTTAAAGTGATGTGTCTTGCGACGTTTTTCTTATTTTTCGTATTTTTTTTTTCTTTTAGTTGCTTCTTTTATTAGAGGAAATTCATTAGGTTTTGTGTGATGCTATCCGCAAGCTTTGAAGTGCTTGACTATTTACTATATTTATTATCTTATTTGATATTTTCTTTTTTTTCTTTTTTGAAAAAAAAATAAAATGCTTTGAAGTGCTTGACTGTTTACTATATTTATTCTCTTATTTGATATTTTCTTTATTTTCCTTAAAAAAAATGCTTTGAAGTGCTTGACTATTTACTATATTTAATCGTATGACGTTCGTTAATATTTCATGCTTGTCTTCCAACACTCCTTCAGACAATGGCATAAAAATTTCGATTACATAGGCTGGACCAAGCGGAAGATTAAGTGGCGTGCTTGTGGGCACCGGGGATAGTCAACCTCCCCAACATAAAAAAATAAATAAATAAACAAATGAATAGAATTTTCTCTCAAGTTGAGACTGAACTCTCTTGGCTTCATATGGACTGGGTATTTCATCTTATGCTCGCACAAGTCTTATGAATTCAAGGGAATAGACGCGAGAGATATTAGTCCTAATGTCTAAGATTTCTTCACTTTTTATATATCATTCAGGCGCTGGATATACATTTCATATCTCTGGAAGGAATGTCATAAATTCAGCGAGGTTGGCGGTTACATTATGTTATTAACTTTCATAAGACTTTCATATTTTGTTATGATAACCTTGACAGAGAATGAGAACTGAAGATATGAATTTGGTTTAAATTAATAAATTATCTAGTAAAAAATGTCTAAAGAGTTCAATCTATGAAGAATGAGTCGCAAGGAGTGTATTCACACATTATCACAAAATATATTTTTGTTTAGAAAATTCAAACCAAAATCAATTGTCTCTAGAGATATGAATGGCAACTGTATAACACAGTTTCAACTTATAACCTTAATGTAAGCGAGGAAAAACCCTGTTAATTCCTAGTGCATTACTAGGTGAGTGGAACTTCATTTATAGGTAGTTTCTAAGAAACTTACATGGTAGTTACTGCACTCACTCAAATGCCATCAAAATTATACGTTTCTGCAGGTTAAAGTACGAATTTTAACAAGGTAATTTATCTGGTATTGCAACGTCAACTAGCCCCATTCTTGTTCTTGTATAAAACCAACAAAACTGACGAACTTGCATTTGCAATGGAAACACCCAATCAATACGGAAAGCAGCAACCAACAGCACAAGAAGCATGACGTCAATTATGTCGTTCTTTGAATGCAAAACAAAGTAATATTATTGATATGGGAACTTCTGGAGAGTTTTATTTGCTCTACTTACATTAACAAAGATTACTTATTGACGAATAGTGCTTCATTGATATTCACACCAGACCATTAAGGTTTGATGTTGAAGGCATCAATCATACATTCACCCCTCCTCTTATATTTGGGCTTTTTATTCATATGCAATCCAAACCTATTAACTAATGAGGGACTTGAACTATTTAACCCATGAATGGCAGAACGAATTCATTGACAAAATACAAAATTTAAGAACTCATGTAGATGGAGTATATGGTATGCTACTAAAATTACAATTAGATCCAACACCAGGTGTCTTCACTCAACAGTTTTAACTACAAGCATATTTGCTTTGGACACAAAAGTTCCAAAAGTGGCTAGTTCTCGTTTTCCCCAAATTCAACAAAGCGTTGCCCACATCTTCGACCAAACTGCAGAATCTCTAAATAG
>NC_087219.1:36510656-36518156 GCF_015104395.2 Macrobrachium nipponense
CTTTCTACTGGTTACCCTTCCAAATATTGACCACAGGGATGTTGGTAATGTGGTACTGCCTAATATTCGGTGACAGTCCTGTTTTCAAGTACTGATGCTAAAGCAGACGTAAAACGTTGTAAGAGAGACCAAGTCGACGTCGAACTGACGTAGAATATTACAAATTCATTTGCGATAAAATGCAGGATAATGCATGTGTACCTAAAGCTACATTACATGATACAACGTCATTTCATTTTCATTCGCTTTTAGATTATTCGTTTAATCGTCGCAACTTCCCATCAGTTTGATTACTTCGCAATCAGACAGATTGTTGTTCAAATTGAATTTGTTTAAATATTTGCAAGGTTAAATGCGACCGAACAGTCATAACTTTTAATAGCGGATTTCTTTCACCTTATCTCTCTCTCTCTCTCTCCCACCAAATTTCTTGGATTTATTTGCTAGTTGCATTTCCATCTTTCTCTATTTTCAAAATTTTTTTTTTCTCTCTCTCTCTCTCTCTCTCTCTCTCTCTCTCTCTCCTCTCTTTAAAACCTTGCATCATTATGGTGACATTACCAGCTTCATGGAATTGTCCCAGCCCACTTGAAAATGCCTATCAAAATAGCCGAAACCGGTCAAGACCATTATCTAATATTTTGCTTATAATACTTTAGGTGTTCCAGTGAATTATACGTATATTGAAACATAAAACAGACATATGTAAAATTTTTGTTTTAGGCATGTACATGATAGTAAAATGAATAATAATATAAAAAAAAATTCTTATGATTATAGAAGGTTTAGGGTAGATACTGAAAATAACAGAAATACAATACTGAGGCCTCACAATGACGAAACTTAATAAAATATTCAAAAATATCTTGACACTAAATGACCAAGTACGTCACTCTAACTTTAACATTCTCAAGTATAAAACAAAATAAATTTTCCTGCCGTAAATAATAAACAAAACAAGAAAAAAATATATCAAATGGACAATATTCTTTTTGACCAATTCTGCCATGAGAATATCAAGTAGAAGATAACAACAAACTAAATGGCAAAATGCGTTTTAATTCATCATTCGCTACTAAAACAATAATGTTTATAAATAAATAAATTTATTAATTAATAAAACGGATAATATTTGGTTAGACCAATTGTTAGTAAAAGATATAAAAATAATATCTTCAAACTTAATGGCAAACTACGTTTTAATTTCATCATTCATCATTTAAACTTTGTTCCATCAATAATAAATAATAAATAAATAAATAAAAATATTCCGTTTAACCAATTCTGTCAAGACAACAGTAAGTAGAATCTAAAATCAACAATAGCTCCAAACTAAACGGCAAAAAAATTTTTAATTTCATCATTCACTATTAAAAAACAATGTTTATTAATAATAGATAAAAAAAATAAAAAAATAAAAAAGACAATATTTCTTTTACCAATTCTGTAAGTAGAAGATAAAATAAAACAATATGAAATAGAACATCTCATTTAAATCATTTTGTCCGACGAATACCAAGCAGAAGGTGAAAAACATTTGCATTTTTTTTTTTACGACTGGAATTACGAAATGGAAATTTCAGCAATGCCATTAACCCTAGATGATTTATAAGTGTCATTAACATGCATTCATCGTGTTAATGGGTAATGGATCATCTGTGTCGATATATTGCTCTTGCTCACTGATATTTTTATAAGGGCATTCGTCGATCTCTGAAGATCATGTTATGCAAATTGCTTATGTTCACACAATATACTTGTCCGTGTAGGTACGTTTGAAGCTGTAGGACCTAAATTGTGTATACAGTATATATATATATATATATATATATATATATATATATATATATATATATATATATATAGATTTATATATAATATATAGGATATATATATATATATATATATATATATTCCTTGAATTTAATTAGTCTAATACTTCACTTATTTAACTTATACATAAGTTACACATTCTATTTACCTTTCACCTAATTTATCCACATATTTATTTATCAAATTTCCTTTCTTTACTTCGTTTGTTTTTTCCCTTGTCTGGCCAGAGCCAACATCCTTAATCTCTCTCTCTCTCTCTCTCTCTCTCTCTCTCTTCTCTCTCTCTCTTAGTGATGAAATTCGTCTCTATCAACCCACAAGACTGATAAAGACGTGTCTCTATCAACCCACATGATTGATAGAAACTCGCCTCTATCAACGCACACGAGTGAGAGAAACTCGTCCATATCAATAGGATTGATATAAACTTGTCTATATCAACCCACAGGATTGATAGAAACTCGTCTCTATCAACACACAGGATTGATAGAAACTCGTCTCTATCAACACACAGGATTGATAGAAACTCTTCTCTATCAACCCACAGGATTGATATAATGTCCAAAAACTTACTGCCACACCTCACAAGCACAGACTGACGTGAGGAGTTAATTTAATCATAAGGAGATTTACGAGAAAGTCTGAAGCATTATTAGATTGAGAAACAGGTAATGGATTAGCCTAGTCAAGAGTTAAAAGTGCAAAAGGTTTCTCCTGTCTCTGCAAGAGCTGGCTCTTATTCCCAAAAAATTCAACGTCGCATAAAAGCGAAACAGAAATGAGCGAAAATTCTAAAAGGGGGAGAGAGATGAATCATCAAAGGAGGGAGCCCTGGTGTCAGAACATTAAGGGATGAAGGATTTAATCTTCTAATATTTGGGGGGAAGGAAAAGATTTTTACTTGTAAATCATAAGACCGCCAGACGTAATTATTTCCATCTTCTTTCTGTCCTCTTAGGGATGAGGCGAGTGGAGTAAGTCATCATATTTAATTTAACCTGTACTGGAAGTAATGAGTAAGCAGTCGTAGGTCTTCCGAAGGCAATTTAATGATATATCCACTTAACAGGTGGGATTCGCTTAATTAGGTCCCTGGATGATTACAGGTAGGTCTCCAAAGGTAAGAATGGAAGTAATACGTGTTTGACGTTTTCTCTGAAGCTCTAGGGAAATGAGAGACACGATGAAACCTACAGTGTTAGAAATCTGATTAAATATTTATCAAATGGAACAGGTTTCATGGCCCCGGAAGGCGATTAATTCCTTTTTATTATCATGCACTCTTTTATTACGTATGGGTTTCGTAACAGTAATATATCGAAACCCAAAAGATTTACATAGCACTGATCGACTTAGTGATCATTTTATCCACTGATGATGAAAAATGAAAAAAGGTGATTAATGTGGATAAAAAATAAGATAAAGAACAAGATAATTATTTGTGGCTTAGAAATACCTTAATAACAGTAGTAATAATAAGTATTATTTCCACTATTACCTCTCTTATGACGATCGTTCAGATGATGGTTAACTAAGTAAGATATATGAACGATCACATTTTTTTTATTTTCTGCAAAAGAAAACCATTGAGATGTTTACATTATCTTAAGCTCAGGAAAGATGCGAAAACCCGAAAATAAATACAGGGACAGAGTGCGCTCACGAGGTTTCCAAGAAGTTCTCAAATACGAGGACCATAGTCAACGAGGACTCCAAGAGGTTCCCAAATACGAGGACCATAGATTCCTAGTTCTTCACGAACCTCGCCCTAAAGTTTCTCGCCCCTCCTCGACCCTCTCGTCAAAGAACAGTAACGTCCGTCACTCAAAGCCCTCTGCTTCCGAGAGACTCCTGCAACAATTTACTTCCCGCAACTTGCCTCCTGCAACTTGCTCTCAGCTGGGAAAAGTTTGGAAAGGGCGACGAGTAAGTGGCCCCTGCACTAAAATGGTCGAAGGTACTTTCGCTCCTAAAACGTCAGAACTTCGGTATCAGTTTCATCTTAGTTGGCCGAAGTTTCCTGCCGTAGTCCGCTACATTTGTTTACGGTACCCATACTTAAGCTGGGACACACTGCATATATACATATGTATATATTATTTATATATACATATATATATTATTTGTATATATATACATATATATATATAAATAACATATATATATGTATATATAAATGATATATATATATATATATATATATATATATATATATATATATATATATATCTATATATATATATATATATTTATATATATATATATATATATATATATATATATTTACCATATATATATATATATATATATCTATATATATAATTCATCTATACATATATATCTATACAATATACATATATATATATATATATATATGATATATATATATATATACATATATCTATATATATATATATATATATATATATATATATATATATATATTATATCTAGATATAGATATATATATATATATAATATATATATATTGATATATATATAGTATATATATATATATATATTATATATATATATATATATAATCTGAATACGAGGAGTAAGTAGGGAAATTTCATCTTAGAGTTAATGGAGCCACGATTCGATGGAGCGATTACTTTGAAGACTTGTTGAATGTGCAGAATAGACAGAGGTCAGACGTGAATGACGCAAGAATGGGAAGGGTCAGAGTTGGACTGAGAATGTTTGTAAAAGTTACTGGGGGACTTAAAGATTGCTTATAAATAAAAAAAAAAAAAAGGCAACGAAAAATCCCAGGTTCAAATTTTCGCATTTCAGAAACGGTACGATCCAGAATGTCACTGGTAATATTGAATAAATTTCATGAATGATACGACGATTAAATGCTTCCTCCTTTCACTTTTTAAGGCCGACGGCATGGAAATAAAACAACCCTCGTCGAGTTATGAATTAGAGGAAGAGTTAAATCAGGAACAGCAAGGTAGAGTTTTTAACTCATAAAAATCTCCATAAATTTAATCTTAAAAGATGACTGAATAAAGGCGAAGAAAAAAGAATAATATGTATGATATATATTCGATTGTATGCATATGTTATACATATGTATAAAATAAGTATCGAATAATCTGAAAATGATTTTTACGGAATCATAAACCCATAATTCCTCTTTATTAATGAAATGTATATATCCTGCAGTGAATAAAGGTTCAGATAACTCCCCAGTTTTTCTCAATAAAACTTTACACTTTCTTGTCAGTTTCCAGAGAGAGAGAGAGAGAGAGAGAGAGAGAGAGAGAGAGAGAGAGAGAGAGAGAGAGAGAGAGAAATTTCAAAGCGATTTCCACTCAGTTGCTGGCAATTATTCGCCCCCACTGTTGCAACATGACTTTTCTGGTCTGTAACATTGCTTTCTTTAATCTAAATGAAATAAAATTTGTTACACAGAAATGCCAATACATTTTTCTCCTGTATTTATCAAAGAAAAACTGTAAAATAAACTTTCCATTTCGTCTTTATCGAATACAAACAAAAAACCATTAAAATAGTTTCGATTTTCGCGAGTTTTTGTTAATTGTCTTTGCAATCGTTTTTGTTGAAGCAATACTTCTTTTAATGGTTCGTGGATCTGTTGTTTAACATTTTGTAAGTGTAGTTTGAGTTTTAACATCAGAATTATTGACATTTGTCATTATTATCCTCAATGATACTAAACAGATGAGGTCTATTGAAATGAATAGGCTGTTGGAACTGGGTGAAAAGTTTTTTTTTATGAATTCCATCTTTACAGTTTAACATTGTATAAAAGTGTTCTCTCTCTCTCTCTCTCTCTCTCTCTCTCTCTCTCTCTCTCTGAACCCAGCAGGATAATGAGTGCGGTACGTTTTTCATCTACATTTTTCAAATCGTTAATTCAGCAATTCCAATTGGTTTCCGGAAAAGCATATCTTAAATTAATAATTTACAAATCTATCAATTTGGAATTAAAAATACCACCAGAATCAGGCAGTGTCTTAAAATACGGGAAAAAATAAATTAAATAAAATCAAATAAAATTAGGAATATCAAATCTCTGTCCAGAATCCCACCCGAATTCCAACTGGAATCAGACTTAGTCAAATCAAGCCCCTAAAATGCTTTTCAATTAGGGAAAGGACATTTTACTTTCTCCTTCTGACAGTTGCGCCACTTACCCACTTTCTTGTCTTCCACTCCCTTTCTTACCACTCATTTATTCCTCCTTACGTCCCTTACCTCCCTCTCCCCTCCTCCTCCTCCCCCTCCTCTTCCCTTCTTCTACCAGCGACCACCTCCAGGGGAGGAGAGGAATAGAGGAGGAGGCGATTAAGGTTCAGCAAGGTCATTATCGCTTTCCTCACTCTTCGTCTTCTTAATTATACGGAGAAAACTTCATTGCCATCATTAATCCTGGAAGAGGAGGAGGAGGAGGAGGAGGAGGAATGGGCACGACAAAAGGCGTAGGGACGAGGAGGACGAGGAAGAGTAGGAAAGAAGATGGAAAACAGAGGTAGGATAGGATAAGAAGATTGAGACGAAGAGGGAGAAAGGGAAATGAATAAATATATATACGTATATTTTTATACATATGTAAATAAATTCTTCTGGTAAAACAGGATACGTCTCATGTATAAAAGGCTCATTAAAACACTCTGGATTTATACTAAGGGCTATATTTCGGTGGACTCACTTCCACCCTTATCAAGCTTGGTAAAGGTGGAAGTAAGTCCACCGAAATATAGTCCTTAGCTTTAAATCCAGTGTTTCTATACAAATGTATATTATGGGAAATATTTCCAACTTGTGTATGAATTCTCCAACGTAGAAAAGAGTAATATTTTTAATTATTTAAAAGTTGAAACAATTAAAAGCATTAAATACGTTATAATAAAATAATCAGAGGTAAAATCGAATCCTGCCAGTCAGTTAATGCTATTTCATCCCTTCCTCAATTGCTACTCCAAATAGGTCAGCATTTGTTGACGAACACTGCTGCTGCTTTCGTTCTCTCTCTCTCTCTCTCTCTCTCTCTCTCTCTCTCTCTCTCTCTCTCTCTCTCTCATAAATGCCATAAATGTTTCGATGAGTTGGAAACAACCAAAAAGCAATTTCAAAACAAGTGCTGAATAAATCTGAATACTTGAAATGGTTCGAGGGAATGACCCGGACGCGACATGTATAAAACATGTCCCGTTAAACTAAACTCAACAAATATGAGCCAAAGTTTGTCAACTATCAATTAAACTATCATGTAAATTCGTCGCATCCTCCATATGGGGCAAATGCACCAGTTCGTTATTAAAATGTCAATGAAAATTTATTTTCTTTTAATTCTAAAGGATGGTTCTCTACCTGTAACTGGTATGAGTTCGTAAGGAGATAAACAGGATGAATAATATAAGCAATTTTAATATATAGATACTATTATATATATATATATATATATATATATATATATATATATATAATAAATACTATATATATATATATGTATATACTGTATGTATGTGTGTGTATATATGATATATATATATCTATATATATATATATATATATATATATATATTAATATTATAAATATATATATATATCATATATATATATAATATAATATGTAATATATATATATATATATATATATATTATATATATAATATATTTATACCACACACA
>NC_087219.1:36523156-36533156 GCF_015104395.2 Macrobrachium nipponense
TATATATTAATATATTATTATATTAAATATTATTATACACAATTATTAATTAAATAATTATATATTATTAATAATAAATATATATATATATATATATATATATTATTATATATATTAAATATATTATATTTATATATTATATAAATATATAATATTATTATATATATATTAATATTATATATTTATTTCATAAATTATATATAATTATGTATAGTTATATATTATATTATACATACACATGTCACTACTTTACATATATCAGTTGTTATGATAAACATTATCGTAACATAAAAGAGGGTCGTGACAACCAGCCCCTACCCATTCAATGTTGCTCACTACCCAAAGTTCAAACCAAGAACTATCAAACTGTTCGCTTATACAATGAACAGTGGTGAGATAAACTTCCCCGAGCTGGATGACGGACAGTCTTACTGTGGTATTTATTACCATTTGATTATTGTCGTTAAACCGAATAAAAAAAACTGAGAGGTCTCCCATTCACTTCAAAAGTTAGGAAAAAATTATTTCCTTTAAAGAAATATATTGGTCTGAGTCATTAAACTCAATAAAAAAATATCGTGACGTCTCCCAAGTGACTTCTAAAGTTATAAAAATAATAATTCCTAAAAAGAAAAATATTTGTCTGAGTCGTTTAACTCAATAAAAAAATCCTAAGTTCTCCCATTCACTTCAAAAAAATGAGGAAAAAATAATTTCTCTAAAGAAATCTATGGGTCTGAGTTTTTCCATTCACATGGAAGTTTGTGAAATCATTTTCCTCTGAAGAAGTTTTTAAAGACAATTCCCAGTCATGGAGGAAGCTTTGATTTTAAAGGCCATATTTGGAAATGAAGACAACTCTGGTGTTAAGTTTTCAAATCACATGAAATGAAAGGAACAATATTATTCCCCTGAATGAACGTCTAAGGTCATAGACTTTTCCACTCCCATGAAACGTTAAGAAAAACGTTTTTCTATTCTTTAATTCTTATGTATCTAAACATATTTCTATGAATATTATTTTTCGCATAAAAGCAATGAAAAACATCTATTCTCCGAAGAGGTTTGTATAACCGTTACATCTCCATTCACCCGTTATATCTCCATTCACATGAATAGTTCTAAATAATCTTTCGGTTGAGGAAATATATAAAACTACCTCCCTTTTCTTTAGCACAAAGTATCACGAAGATAAGTAGCAGTTAAAAGATTTATTTCAACATACAAACTCCCACTTTCCAGTGAGAGCTTCGCCTCCTTTTAAAAGGTGTAATTCATAAAGTCATAAAGAGAAATATGTGTTCAGCACAAAAACAATTAAAGTCAAATTTACGAGTGGACGAGATAAACTACGGCCTTCTCCTGGGTCCTACGTCATCCAGGCTTGAAAAACAAACAGCTTCTTTCCATATAACAGAGGCGTGAAGGTGACTGGCACCCAAACGAGACGAGAATAAATGACACGGACGAGGGCGGAGGAGGAGGAGGAGGAGGAGGAGGATGAGGAGGAGGAGGTGGAGGAGGAGGAGGAGGAGGAAGATGAGGAGGAGGAGGGGGTGTTCTTAGCAAAATAAGAGGGGGATTATTTCCTTCTGCTGGAAGCGAGAGTATTATTTTTGCGGCTGATAAGACCTTGTCAAGCCCCTTTTATTAACAGGTGACGTAAAGAACGCACCACCAAAAAAATCTCCTTCTTCTTCTTCTTCTTCTTCTTCTTCTTCTTCTTCTTCTTCTTCTTCAAACTTGGCCGTCGCAGGAGCATGTTAATTTAAATTCATGCCATTCATCAGGTGACGAAAAGAACGCACCACCTACACAATCTCCTGATGTTTATTCTTCTTCTTCTTCTTCAAAAGTAGATCTTCCCAGAAGCATAATAATTTGGGTTCACCCAATTTACTCCTAAAAGATGAGATGTATTCGTTCATCTTTTGAAAAAATAACATGACATGTCATATATGTCTACTTCCGGTGCCGTTTGTAGAGAGATTATTTTCACACCAAAGTTTGTATGAATGCAGAGGAAAAATATCTTTTTTGAAGCTCCAAGTGCGTAGGGTTTTAAAGACAATAAATAATATGATATACAGTTCACGCGTTGCATATTGCAAGGCATATGAAGAATTACCCCTAAAAACTATAAAGAAAATCAAATTACACGTCATTTAAGCTTAATTTTTTATGAAGGTTTCTGTGTGAAGTATTCTGAATAAATAAATCAATATTTTTCATTTACGCGTTGAATAAGGGAAGTAGTTGACGAACCACTTTATAGAAAAATGAAGACATCTTAGACTTTTATCCGAGTTCCATACCAGGGCATTTCTGTCCTTTAAAATCTACTTTCTTACATCTTCTCTTATGTCATAAAAGGTACTAACTTCTTTTCGGCGTGAATAGCTGTAATCATATATAATTCAGGAATGTAATTACTTTGAAACCGTTCACTTCCATTAACTCTCCATTTGAAGGGAATTTTAGAGATAGGATCCTTTTATTTGTTCTGCATTCCAAGTATGTATAGTTTTTATATATACATATATATATATATATATATATATATATATATATATATATATATATATATATATATATATATATGCATATGATACCAGTACATACATACTATATATATATATATATATATATAGATATACTATATATATATATATATATATATATATATATATATATATATATATATATATATATATATATATATATATATATATATATATATATATATATATATGTATGTACATATATATATATATATATATATATATATATATATGATATATATATATATATATATATATATATATATATATATATATATATATATATATATATATATATATATATATATATATATATATATATATATATAGAAAATCCTTTTTTTATGTTATCTGTGATTAAATATTTTGAATCTTACCCATAAATATGAATCCCTTAGTCGCCTGTTCATATTTCTAAATGACAAATGCATTGGATTTTTCACTTTCAGGAAATTGTTTAGGAGGTTGTAAAAATAGCTTTAAAGAATATTCAGTATATATATAGATATATATATATTATATATATATATATATATATATATATATATATATATATATATATATATATATATATTATATATATATATATATATATATATTAATATATATATACATATATATTTATACATTTACGAAAATTGTTTAGGAGGTTGTAAAAAATGGTTTTAAAGAATATTCAAATATACCTACGCTGATATAAGCCTAAAAGTCAATATAATAAGTAACAGGAATAATTATTAATGTAGGTGTCGGTTATAAAGATTAATTATAAATTACTGTGCAAAACATCCTAATTAGTAAATACTGCCTCCTCTTATTTCAAAGTCTAAATGAATATTCTCCTATTTGTGAAAATAAATTCGGGTATTTATAAATTTCTGTTTTCCTTAGACATAAAATTATCCAATGCATTTGTCATTTAGAAATATGAACAGGCGACTGCAGGATTCTCATTTATGGGTAAGATTCAAAATATTTGATCACAGATAAAAAAAATGGATTTTCTAAATTAAGTCACTTACAATCAAAATGTTCCCAAAGAAGAATTAAGAAAACTGTTATATCTGCCTCACAGAAATACCATTTGACAAGAATTTGTCTGAATCTTACTTTTCAGTATTAATCTTTAGTCGCGTCTGAATCTTACTTTCCAGGATTAATCTTTAGTAGCGTCTGGATCTTACTTTCCAGGATTAATCTTCAGTGGCATCTGTTTCTTAATTTCCAGGATTAATCTTCAGGGGCGTCTAAATTTTACTTTTCGGGATTATCTTTAGTGGCGTCTGGATCTTACTTTCCAGGATTAATCTTCAGTGGCGTCTGAATCTTAATTTCTAGGATTAATCTTCAGGGGCGTCTAAATCTTACTTTTCAGGACTAATCTTTACTGGCGTCTAAATCTTACTTTTCAGGATTAATCTTTAGTGGCGTCTGAATCTTACTTTCCAGTATTAATCTTCTGTGGCGTTAGACACAGTCTGGAATGCAACTTGAAATGCTCCTATGTGCTACTGTAAGGATCTGGAACATCTAAAAAGAATTACCCAGAGGCGCTGAATCAAACGTTAAAAATACCTTATAAGCATCTCGCTGCAGAGGCTTGGAATTAGGCCTTAGAAATATAGGAAGCTTATACCATCCCAAGAATTATGGCTTTAAAACATATAATGAACTCTTCTGAGTCCTGGAATCCACTCTCTTGAATTTTTTTAAATCCCTGGGAATGTGGCCATGTCCTTTACATTTCATTAGAGTTTCTAGAAATACAAACAAAGCTTCCCTAGATCATGGAACTGTGCCTTCTATTCATCTTGAAAGTTTTTCTAGAAATACCCAAAGAGTTTCCTGAATGACTGGAAACGTGCCTTCTCAATATCAAAAGAGTTTCTACAAATACCCACACAGCTTTCTAGATGTCTAGAAGTGCTCCTTCTAAATACCCTATGAGTGTCTAGAAATACCCACACAATTTCCTAGATAAGGACACGTGTCTTCTGATTAACAAAAGAGATTCTAGAAAAACCCACACAGCTTCCTACATGTCTAGAAATGCGTCTTCTAAATACCCTAGTTTCTAGAAATGCCCACACACAGCTTCCTGGGATACATGGATATGTGCCTTCTCAATATCTCCATAGATTTTTAAGGGACCTGAAATTAAATATTACAAAACTCTAAAGGACTTCCCTTAGAGCCTAAATTGGGCCTAAACAGATTAATTAAGAGCCTATCATATCACTTCGCTGGAATTATTCCATATTAAGAGCCTATCACTTAGCTGGAAATTCCATAAGGCTCTTCAAAGATTATTCCCTTTACTTCTAAGAGTTCCATTAAGCCTAATATTTGCCGGCTCAGGGTCATAATAAATATCTAATCACCCAGGATGTTGAACTTCCAGGCAACAAAAACATCGTCTTCCAGATGAACATCGATGAATTTCTGAGTGTTTTTTAGTGGACATAATGGATGATGTTTTGCACGACGAGGTCGTGGGTAATGATGGATCACGTACGCTTGACGTTTGCTGAAATATACATTCACTTTCGTATTGTTTTACTCTTGTCCAGAATTAAAAAATAAGTTTTCGCCTCTGGATGATTCGAGAAAATACTTTGGTTTTCAGTAATTTATGACTATTATTATCATTATTATTATTAGTATTTTTTTTGGTCTATCACAGTCCTCCAGTTCGACTGGGTGGTGGTTATTATAGTGTGGGGTTCCTGGTTGCATCCTGCAACCTAAGGAGTCCATCACTTTTCTTACTATGTGCGCTGTTTCCAGGAGCACATAGAGAAATGAATTTCTATCACCAGAAATAAATTCCTCTGATTCCGCGTTGGCCGAGCCGGGATCGAACTTCGGACCACCGGATTGGCAGCCGAGCGCGAAAACCACTCGTCCAGTGAGGAAGTAATCCAGAAGTGAAGAATATAAGTGGGCCTATAAACAAAAATCAGAAGGAAACTAAAATTGTGTTCAAATATGAAAATACAATAAGACGCACCCTCGTAAAAAGCAATAACAATGATAAAAATCCCACAGTCCCAGGCGTTTACGAACTACCGTATATGGATTGTAATTGTAAATATTTTGGCGAAAGTATTTACAAATATGAACTACAATCAGAAAACTGCGCAATAGTAGCACATGCATCCAGGAATGATCATAGACCCAGCTGGAACGAGGCTAAAATTATCTTTAAAAGTAGCAATGTAAATGTCAGACGACTAGTCGAGGGAGCTGCTATAAGTTTAGGAGAATCATTCAAAGGAAACAAGTCTTTTGTCAACGAAGACCCATTTGTTAATTTTTATATTACTGGTATGTTTTTAAAAGATTTTAACTGTAGGCTCTGTTTTTCCCTCTCCTGATGCTGCTCCTAGGTAACCGCTCCCCCAGGGGAGTCTGGTTACGGTGCCCAATCTACGCCCTCGGATGAAGGACCTCCTGCAACGTTGCAACAACCATTGCGGAGATCCAACAGAATTGCAGCCAGAAGGATTGATAGCAGAAAGGAAATCACCTAGTTGGCGTTAACCGCCCTCTTTCTTCATCACCTGGTCCATTAACGAGCTAACGACCGGGGTCAACGATCTTCAACGACTCTTGTTTTTAAATTCACCTCAGTTCATGTCGTAACTAATTGTTCATTTGGACTGAAGATGAACCCAAGGGAGGGTTCGAAAGCTTTTTGTAAAGTTTAAAAAATTATACACGGACTCTTAAAACTTTTGATTATTGTAGACCCTTTAGAACATTATTATTATTATTATTATTATTATTATTATTATTATTATTATTATTATTATTATTATTATTATTATTATTGAAATGTTTTGGAAAAATGCATAATATACAAACCTGAATTGTTAATCTCCATAGGAGAATAACTATGACAGAAACAGAATTTGACTACATATAATCATATTTATCAATAACACAAAAATTAGGCAGTCGCCAATAATGAGGCTTAATACATAAACAAATGAAACTACAAAATGGAAAAATCCCCAGCACCTACAATGATAAATTTTGCACAAAATTTCCATTAAAAATATATTCTCGCTTATATGGCAACCGATTTAGTACCGTCATATAAAAAGGCAGCCGTTGGTACACTAACTATATGTAAACAGAGGTGCGCTTCGAAAGCGGATACGACCAGCAGTCATTTTAGCAGGGCTCATTAATTCGGCTTTAAAAAAATACAGTGGATTGTGCCAGTAATAGTGCCATATATATATATATATATATATTATATATATATATATATATATATATATTATCATATATATATATATATATATATAGGTATATATATATATATATAATATATATATATATATATATATATATATATATATATATATATATATAATATATATTTAATATATATATATATATATATATACACACACAAGATTTGCACTTACAGTAGTTTGCATATGAACATGTATGCAGATTTATGGAGATGAGTCTGCTCAACTCGTTTCTCTTACGTTTTATCATTTATTCAGCGAATTTTTGTCAGGAAATCTCACTCTTTCTTACTTTCGCAGAGAGAGAGAGAGAGAGAGAGAGAGAGAGAGAGAGAGAGAGAATCTTGTTCGCATGAATGGAAATTTACCACAAACACAATATATAAATGATCTGAGATGCCATATACCACCACACTACAAATCCTGATATGACAAGTTACCAAACATCACCTCCACATCACACATCGTGGCATATAAAGATGCCAGATATCGCCACACACCCACACGAGAAAAATTTAAATTATGAAGAGACAGACAAAGACGAATTATGGAAGGTGGAGACACTGTCTCAGGAAAATAGATAAAACAATATGCTAAAGAGTGGAAAGAAGGATTTACTTCGGAGATTTATGACAGCTGGGTAGGTCCTTCGTGGAGATGGTGTGGTTTCTGAATAAATTTACACGAACGATCCTGGTATCTGTGACAATGATTCATTTTTTTAAAAAAGGGTTCCATGAGTATATTGTTATTATTATTATTATTTGTAAAATAGCTACTAAAAATGTCTGCAAAGAAAGCTTTTTCCAAGTAATATATTAGAGTTAATCATAAAGCCTATAATTGATATAATTAATCTTTATGAATAAATACAAGAAACTCATAAGAACCTTCTGGATAAGAATTAATATAAAGATTTTTCAAACAACCAAAAATAAAAGGGTAAAAATTTCCAAGTTAATCCAGAGTTAATCCTCAAAGTTTATAATTAATTATTATGCATAGAAAATACCCTTATTATAGATCTGGACAAAAATTAATATGAAGATTTTGTAAACAAACACCCTCCCCCCCCAAAAAAAAAAAAAAAAAAAATTGTCAACACCAAGTACATAAGACTGTATCATCAAACTTAACAATTCATTTTCATGAAAAGATAACATAAAAAAAACTATATATTTTTGGATAAGAATTCATATCAACATATCGCAAACCATCAAGAATTTAAAAATTCAGCATTTCAAAAACGGCCATTAACCATCAGTCGATATAACTTCAATATGAAGATCCAAAAACCAAATAAAACATTTTTGGATATGAATTCACAACAATATTTTATAGAAAAAAATGCTGAGAGTGATTTGCAAAAAAAAAAAAAAAGGAAAAAAATCATACCTATATTTTCTAAAAGAAAAACTACTGGAAGTAATTTCCAAAAATAACATTCAGTTAAAAAGACACAAAGACGAAAAAGATATGTTAGGATAAAAATTCCTATCAAGATTTTGCAAAGGAAAAAAAAATTGAAAAAAAAAATCTACCAATAATAAGAAAAATTGCTGGAATCAATTTTCAAATATAACATTCCGTTAGAAGGATACAAAACCAAAAAGGATATTTTAGAATAAAAATTCATATGAAAGTTTGCAAAAAAAAGTAAAAAAAAAAAATTTCCTTAAAGAACATTTAAGTCAGAAGAGACTCACTCACTTAAGAATACATCTCGCTTTTATTTCGTCTTCTTAAAAGAGGGGCCCCCCTTCTACCCAACTCAACCATTGCCTCTCCTAGATTTTGTTAATTTCGTCATAAAAAAAGGTTAATGTTTACGAAGCCTAAGGAGATTGTGATGGCAGCAGGGAGAGGAGGAGACGATAGTGATGTTGATGATGATTATGATGATGGCCACGAGAGAGAGAGAGAGAGAGAGAGAGAGAGAGAGAGAGAGAGAGAGAGAGAGAGTATAATTCAGTGAAGAATGAGAAGTGACTAAATGAGAGAGAGAGAGAGAGAGAGAGAGAGAGAGAGAGAGAGAGAGAGAGTGCAGTATATACTTGAAGGAAAGATGACAAGAGACTAAATGAATTGGAGAGAGAGAGAGAGAGAGAGAGAGAGAGAGAGAGAGAGAGAGAGAGAGAGATACCAATTTGCTAAATGGCACATAATATCTTAGAGGAAAGAGAGACAAAACTGTGCTAAAAAGAACTTAATGACATTGAGAGAGAGAGAGAGAGAGAGAGAGAGAGAGAGAGAGAGAGAGAGAGAGAGCATTTCAAACGGTACATTACAGCAGTGGATAGTAGATGAAGACTTCTGATGACTCATACAGATACGATTTTTTTGTGGCTCTACACAGACTTACTTATTATTATTATTATTATTATTGAATATGATCAGAGAGTCCTCCACGCCCATTGTTTAGAGAGACTTTCATTATTCTATTATTTCATAATCTTAGAAAAATGAGAACAGAAACCAATTAAACATATCGTATAGGGTAAGCTAACCATTACTAATGGAATTCTATTAGCTGTCCAGTTATCTATGAACTTTTGGAAATATTCATGATCTTGTTTAATGGTTTCCGAATGATTATGTTAACACAGATATCTGGATACTGTTTGAATTTGATTAAGGGTAATTTGTTATGTTTTAAACCTTACATTGTCTCTTATTTTCTATTTCCTAATCACTCTATATAAATTGACCGGTCTTAAGAAATCTGTAATTGAATCGTCTAGATTCATACATCCGATTAATATTGTATGATTACTGCCTATGGTATTCACTTTACCCTGTGAGAGTAATTACACTGATTAAAGATAGACTGTCTCTAAATGACCCTGCTATGTATAATCTTTAAATATATGTATATGTGTGTTCTATATATATATTATATATTAATATATATATAACATATATATATAAAATATATACTATATATATATATATATATATACTATATATATATATATATATATTATATATATACATATATATATTATATATATATATATATATATATATATATATACAAAATTATATATATATATATATATATATATATATATATATATATATATATATATGACATATATATATACATATATATATATATATATATATATATATATATATATATATATATATATATATATATACTATATATATATA
>NC_087219.1:36545656-36578156 GCF_015104395.2 Macrobrachium nipponense
TTCGTCATTAGTTTTACTTCTTTTACGTCCTTGAAATGCTGAAAGACTAGTATTCAATATGATAGTGATATATACTAACAATAAAAAATGAATGATAAAAAAATGATTTCCAGCCAATATAATATTTCAGAGCTGAATTTCTTCTAAGTGAACGATTCATACATGGAAGAATATGGACGGAAATATTTACGCTTACTTATTATGTATTTAAACAGTCGATCCAAGGACAGGTTTTCTGTAATCGAACTGTTTTTACCTAATAATGGTAAAATAAAAATATGAGAAAATACGTTTGTTTACGTATTGAAAATCTCAAAACACTATTACACTTATAACTTGGCTAAGGATCTGCTTTTACATTTTTTTTTCTTTTTTTTTGTGAGAGGATTTGGTAAAACATTTACTTGCGTTCCCATTTCCAAGAAAAAGAAAGCAATTAATACACCAGACCACTACACCTAATGATCTACATTCTACACAATGAATTTTTCTTGTGAAAACAATTGGCACCACCATTTCCTGCATGGAAAAACAACAAGGAAAAAACTGCTTCGTTTTTAAAGGCAGTTGCACTTCACAAGACACTTCAAATAACTCTCGCATGTGTTCTGCCCCTTCCATTAAGTTGTCTCATAAATACCCTCGTCTTAGGTTGACACCAGAACGCCCGCCCTTTCCATTAGCCTGGAAAGACGTCATAGGATGATTATTCCAGCATGAACCTGAATGCTTAGTTTCTCGCGTCTCCTTCATCTTGAGGGAGGAAGGTTTCCTGTGTATGATGGCAACAGTTACAGTAACTGTCGTAATTTAAAAATAACAATAGAATGAATACCATTCCCATCAACAACAAAAGCAATAATAATAATAATAATAATAATAATAATAATAATAATAATAATAATAATAATAATATTATTATTATTATTATTATTATTATTATTATTATTATTATTATTATTATTATTATTATTATTATTATTATTTATTTATTTATTATTTTTTTTTTTTTGCTCTATCACAGTCCTCCAATTCGACTGGGTGGTATTTATAGTGTGGGATTCCGGGTTGCATCCTGCCTCCTTTGGAGTCCATCACTCTCCTTACTATGTGTGCCGTTTCTAGGATCACACTCTTCTGCATGAGTCTTGGAGCTACTTCAGCCTCTAGTTTTTCTAGATTCCTTTTCAGGGATCTTGGGATCGTACCTAGTGCTCCTATGATTATGGGTACGATTTCCACTGGCATATCCCATATCCTCCTTATTTCTATTTTCAGATCTTGATACTTATCCATTTTTTTCCCTCTCTTTCTCTTCAACTCTGGTGTCCCATGGTATTGCGACATCAATGAGTGATACTTTCTTCTTGACTTTGTCAATCAACGTCACGTCTGGTCTGTTTGCACGTATCACCCTATCCGTCCTGATACCATAGTCCCAGAGGATCTTTGCGTGATCGTTTTCTATCACTCACTCAGGTTGGTGCTCGTACCACTTATTACTGCAAGGTAGCTGATGTTTCTTGCACAGGCTCCAGTGGAGGGCTTTTGCCACTGAATCATGCCTCTTTTTGTACTTATTATTATTATTATTATTATTATTATTATTATTATTATTATTATTATTATTATTATTATTATATTCTTTGTTAAGATGATGAGATAATTAATAATAATAATAATAAAAATAATAATAATAATAATAATAATAATAATAACTATTATTAGTATTATCTTTTTTTAATTACTGCTCCTTCAGCACTATAAATCTTGTAGAGAGTCTTCTCTCTCTTTCTGATGACGGCTTTCTCGTTGTTGCTTAGACTGGCGAGCAACGCACCAAAGGGCATGGTAAAATTCGTTTGAGTCATTTGGTTTATTATTGCTTATACAATTCTCTCTCTCTCTCTCTCTCTCTCTCTCTCTCTCTCTCCAACGCGACGTTTCTTCCTAATCCACAGGACATTATCAAGCGATGTCTGCTGAGGGACTGAATTCCAGTGGTTGTTGTTGTTTAAGATTAAGCTGGCTTTATGCCAGCACCGGCTCTTGCTCAAGAGCAGCCCGTAGATACCAGTGGTGAGTCCTTCTTATATCGTGATGTTGTGGGCTCTTGAGTACAGTCTAGAGCACCTCTCCGGCAGTTCGGGTTTTCATTGGTTCCTGGGAAAATGACTCATACAGCAGGCGTTTACGAGTCTTGCAGACCTTCTCAGTCGGGGGATATCACTGGGAGCCTCTTGATTGGCTTCTACCTGAGTGATGTCACCCCTGATATTATTCTCATGATGTGCTTTATGTCCAGTGTTTGTTTCATGCGCGCTGGTACTTTCGTTGGGGGGGAAGGTTGTGGTCCTCCTCACACACATCGGTATAAGGAACACTTCTTGAGTGGTATTAAGGGAAGGCTTTTGTTCGAGGATAAGCACCGCTTCTAGGAGACGCAGACTTCGTGGGTCAGGGGCTCTCCCAATGATCTTGATATTCATGATGATGTCGTCTCTCGTGATGTCTTTCTGGTGTACTGCAAGGGCGTGCTGCCTAATGGCACCCTCCTGGGCGTGGCAGGAGATCCTTTTAGACATTATCATCATGCCTATGTAAATCCCAGGGCATCCTTGGGCGGGGCATATATATCGGTAGACAACGTTGGACTGCTTTAGGGGTTCTCCTATGGGCGGGGAGGGGTTGTTCTTCATCAGGAGGTCCTTCGTACGCTGATTCTTGTAGTAAATAATGAGGGCCACTCTCTTCCCTTCCTCCATGGGGCGGACGTGTTCCTCTATTATTTTCTTCATGGCTGCTTTGTCCTCCTTGTATTGGTGGTGCATGAAGGCTTTATAGAAAAGTTTCATATCCTCCGGGGGTGGAATGTTCCTTCTCTCTTCCTCCGTCATGTACCACTTGTCAAGGGCAGCTCGTGTTTCTCAGTTTACGAGTTTATTCTAGTACCCTTTGTTAATCGGCATCTGTGATGCTCGGTCGACTTCGAGGTGCGTGTCCTGCCATGTCGAATAGTGCGAGAGGGCCCTCCTGACGAAGGCCCTGACGGTGGTGGTCTTGAACCGTGCAGGATACTCGCTATCTCCATTCAGACAAAGTCCAAGGTTCGTAGCTTTGGTGTAAACTGTAGTCGCCAACTTCTGATTTGTCTTCCTGACAAGGACATCGAGGAAGGCGACCGTTCGTTGCTGCTGTACTCGATGGTGAAGTTGAGTACGCTGTGATGCAGGAACAGCTGCCGAAGGGCTTCTACCTCATCCACGGAGTCGGCTTGCACGAAGATGACATTGATGTAGCGTCCGCATGTGCGGGAACATCTATGTTGCGAGAAGAATCTTTCTTCCACTTCACCCACGTAGAAGTTAGCGAAGAGGACTACTAAGTGGGACCCCATCGCTAGTCTCGTCGACAGGAACGTTGGTGAATAGGGACTCAATGTCTAAGGACGCCATGGTTTCCGCACCGGAGGAGTCGCCAAACGCCCTCCCCGACTTACGCCCTGGCCAAATGCCTTAATAAAATTCTGACTCCATATATCCCCTGCATATTGTTGAGTCCCTATTCACCAATGTCCCAGTTGACGAGACTATAGGGATCATCATGGAGCGGGTATATAGGAATCCCGATATGAGACCCCCTAACATCCCAGAAGACTTGTTAAGAACCCTGCTGGATATCTGTATGAAGAGAGCTCATTTCACCACCCACCGAGGACAGATGTATCGCCAAAAGGACAGCGTAGTGATGGGGTCCCCCTTAGGAGTCCCCTTCGCTAACTTCTACGTGGGTGAAATGGAAGAAAGGGTCTTCTCGCAACATAGATGTCCCCGCACATACGGACGCTATATCGATGACATCTTTGTGCAAGCCGACTCCGAGTATGAGGTAGAAGCCCTTCGGCAGCAGCTCCTGCATCACAGCGTACTCGACTTCACCGTCGAGTACAGCAGCAACGATCGACTCCCCTTCCTCGACGTCCTTGTTATAAAGACGAATCAGGAGTTGGCAACTACAGTTTATACAAAAGCTACAAACCTTGGACTTTGTCTAAATGTAGATAGTGAGTGTCCTGCGCGGTTCAAAACCACCACCGTCAGGGCCTTCGTCAGGAGGGCCCTCTCGCACTGTTCGACATGGCAGGACACGCACCTCGAACTCGACCGAGTATCCCAGATGCCGATTAACAATGGGTACTCGAATAAACTCACAAACCGAGAAACACGAGCTGCCCTTGACAAGTGGTACATGACGGAGGAAGAGAGAAGGAACATTTCACCCCCGGAGCATATAAAACTTTTCTAAAAAGCCTTCATGCACCACCAATACAAGGAGGACGAAGCAGCCATGAAGAAAATAATAGAGGAACACATCCGCCCCATGGAGGAAGGGAAGAGAGTGTCCCTCATTGTTTACAAGAATCAGCGAACGAAGGACCTCCTGATGAAGAACAACCCCTCCCCACCCGTAGGAGACCCCCTAACGCTTTCCAATGTTGTCTACCGATATGTATGTTCCGCCCGAGGATGCCCTGGGATTTACATCGGCATGACGATGATGCACTTGTCTAAAAGGATCTCCTGCCACGCCCAGGAGGGTGCCATTAGGCAGCACGCCCTTGCAGTTCACCAGAAAGACATCACAAGAGACGACTTCGTCAGGAATATCAAGATCATCGGGAGAGCCCCTGACCCACGACGTCTGCGTCTCCTAGAAGGGTGCTTATCCTTGAACAAAAGCCTTCCCTTAATACCACTCAAGAAGTGTTCCTTATACCGATGTGTGTGAGGAGGACCACACCCCTCCCCCCAACAAAAGTACCAGCGCGCATGAAACAATCTCCAGACATGAAGCACATTATGAGAATAATACCAGGGGTGATGTCACTCAGGTAGAAGCCAATCAAGAGGCTCCTGGTGATATCCCCCGCCTGAGAAGGTCTGCAAGACTCGTAAACGCCTGCCGTATGAGTCACCTTCCCAGGAACCAATGAAAACCTGACCTTGCCGGAGAGGTGCTCTAGGCCGTACTCAAGAGCCCACAACATCACAATATAAGAAGAAGGACTCCCCACTACGGGCTGCTCTATGAGCAAGAGCCCGTGCTGGCATAAAGCCAGCTTAATCCTTAACAACATAACAACAACCACTAGAATGCACCTAATGAATCTTTTCAGATCACCTACAGGCCGAACAAGGGAAAGGCCCGTGCCAACAAGAAGTGTTGGCTTAACACAACAACAACAACCACTGGAATTCAGTCCCTCAGCAGTCATCGCTTGATAATGTCCTGTTGGTGAGGAAGAAACGTCGCGTTTGAGAGAGAGAGAGAGAGAGAGAGAGAGAGAGAGAGAGAGAGAGAATTGTACAAGCAATAATAAACTAAATGACTCAACCGAATTTTACCATGCCCTTTGGTGCGTTGCTCGTCAGTCTAAGCAACAACGAGAAAGCCGTCATCAGAAAGATAAAGAAGACTCTCTACAAGATTAGTGCTGAAGTAGCAGTCATTTTTAATAAAACATGCCTACGAGAGGGTCTCCTTCCGATATATATAATTATTATTATTATTATTATTATTATTATTATTATTATTATTATTATTATTATTATTATTATTATTACGGTGATTCGGCTAATGATATTCACATACTTTTTTGACGAAGGACGTGAAACGTAAATATTATGATATTAATAACCAATATCATACAGACTATTTTACAACACGAGAACAATCAGAGAAGCTTTGAGAATTCGCATACTTTTTCGAGCATCTTTTGTTCATGAGATATTAATGTAATTGGAGTGAGACCTAAGTGTCTTTAAGGGGTATTTATCAAGATGTTTTGTTGGATACACTTTCATAAATCAAACCAACACCTTCAATCAGATAGACTGAGGCAAGGTTATCTTAGGAAATTTTTAAACGTAAGGAATTGAGCTGGGAACCATATATTCGTCATGAATTTCAGATGCACGCTGCAGATGATACGGGAAGAGAAGCAGTTATTGTTTACAACTATCTATCTATGAGTATATATTTGTATATATCAAAGATAGCCTCTCTTTGATTCTGAATCGAGATGCAATGCAGGAAAAAGATGTGATAGCGGGTATTCTGTCGTTAAGGAGCACTACCCCTGTCATTAAAATGCAGGCAACAGCTGCCTAAACGGCCAATTATGACTCTTAACTATTGCCTAGTCTCTCTTACTCCCCGAATCCCATAACTTCCGATTTGTATGTTTCCTAAAAGAAAATCTCGCCGGTAAATCTCTATTATGGGGGCCAACGCGAGGTATTAGAGAAGTGTTCTCCAACAGGGGGATAATTTGAAATTTGACTTTTAAGGGGGCCAATTCGAGAATGTTTAAACCAAATCAATGGCCTTTTCTATATCACCACAAGGGGCGTCAGGATTCCAGAGATGGTTAGGTGGACCACAGGGGGCATCAGGATTTTAGAGGTGATTAGGTGAGGAACGGAAACGAAAAGGCTGGGACCCACTGCACTAAGGGCGTTTCAAGCTGTGGCCAGAGGCCAAGAATACACGTTGCTTCAGCGACAGCGTCGTCTGTCTCCTGTGACACTACTATGACAGAGACAGAGAATTTCCTGAATGATTATCGTTAACATAATACGCGTATTTCATTATTTATATTCCAATTTCCCTCCTTGAAGCGGAGTTTTTCTTTATAAGTTTCGACGAATGATTTGAGATTACGCAGCAACTCGCACAAAAAAAAAAAATAAATTGAATGCAACGAAAGGTTTGATTGACTTCCAACGAGAGAATCAAGCATTAGTCTTATGACTTATTGCCATCCGGTGATTGAGGACTGACAGATTGATACGTCAGGGTTCAGCTCTGCAGAGTAAACCTAAACCTTAAGCCATAATACGACGGCATAATCCCACCAGAAGTCGGCTTTTATGAAATCCAGCCCAGGTGTAATCTTAACATGAAGTCCAGGGTTTGGGCTCATCAGCTAATAGAGGATATTGTTTGTCTGGGGCTGGGGGAAGGGGGTTTGGAGGCTCAGGTAATATAAGTCAAGGGAAGAGGGTGGGGGAAGGGACTGGATGTTGGGGGGAGGGGGTTAAGACCATACAACCTGTTGTTAGAGGCTGGGGGTCCAATGAGAAGAAGAGACAAGATCACAATACACTCTCTCAGTTGAGTAGTTTCAGAAAGACGGATTACCAAGACGTCTAAAGAATTATGGTGACTCTTCAGTCTCTTCAAAGGAGTAGGGATCTCCTTTTATTCTTCTTTTCCCTGTAATTTTTTGTTTGCTGGGGAGCGTCCATCATTCCTCATTCATCCATTCATCCGTAGAATGTATGGAGGGGGAGGGGGGCGGTTGTGTACGAACTACAGCCCCAACTGAAGAAGCATCTCTTATGAAGATTGATAACGGAAGTCTTGACTCTTTGTTGACTCGCTTTCATTTGGTCGGATGTTTCTCGTTCTGATGTGGGAAAAAATATCTGCATCTTATCACACATTTACGTAAAGAGAGAGAGAGAGAGAAGAGAGAGAGAGAGAGAGAGAGAGAGAGAGAGAATACTGCTGCTGAATAACCACTCATGTAATCATGGAGTCATGAAGGAAACAAATTTTGGGAATAATTAGATCAAACGCAATTTCGTTTCTTAAAACTTACTGAGAGAGAGAGAGAGAGAGAGAGAGAGAGAGAGAGAGAGAGAGAGAGAGAGAGAGAGAGAAATATTGCTAATGAATAACCACTCACGTAATCATGATGGAAAACATTTTTAAAATAATTACATCAAAAGCAGTTTCGTTTCTGAAAACTTATTAGAGAGAGAGAGAGAGAGAGAGAGAGAGAGAGAGAGAGAGAGAGAGAGAGAGAGAGAATACTGCTGCTGAATAACCACTCACGTAATCATAGATGAAACCAATTCTGGGAATAATTAGATCAAAACAGTTTCGTTTCTGAAAACTCATTAGCATCTGCAATCATTCTTGAATTTATGATTGGCATAACAGTAAATTTAATCATTACAGTTCATACCATGTATAAATATCTCTAGGAAAGACATTGGGAAGACCATTATCGACATTACAATCAGAATACCCACTACATATAAACAAAATCAAGATCAAGGCTTTAAAATGGAGCTGTTTAGGTTCTTTCAAGCATTACAAGCAACTACGACCTTGGTAACACGATGATTACCATCATCATCTAGGCTCCCAAAGTTAAATTACGGAACCTAAAGCATTAAGAGAATATTCACTCTGACCAGAAGTCTCATAACCAATTCATACTCGAACTATTAACTAAACTTCCTTTCTGATTTCTTATGATCCATCTTTATTCTCACTTTATGAAATATTTCCACTCACAATGACAAAAATTTTGGATGTGATAGAATTCCCATATTTCAAAAAAAAAAAAAAAAAAAAGGAATTTAGATGCCCCCTTTTATCTTAATATTTCTCGAGAAACGGATACCTTCCATAAGGGAAAATATCACGAACGTGATCTGACCCCTAGCTTACTCTGGTAACGTGCTAATCTACGGCCAAATACCCCGTTATTTCACTGACGAAAATTAAAATAATTGTTGAGCACTGTTTAACATCCTCATTATTTATTTGTTTACATTTTCATTTTAATAAATAAATCATAGATATCCTAAAATTTTTGTATCTTTAACTCAGATCTTTTTAGGCTTTTCCATCGGCCTTTCCTGGCCCCCAATAAGAACAACAACAACAAAGCAGTCTGTAGGCTTACTCCCCAAGTACGCGAAATAAGAACGCTTTATCAATGAGTTAAAAAAAACTGTGGAAAGAGCGTTTGTATTTAGCAATCATCTAGCACGTGTAAGCTCGCGTCATATGTTACCAAGACCTGACTGCTGCCTTCTTCTCCATTTAGTCCCCCGAGCAAAATGTAATGGAGGGGCGTAGAAAAATAAACAAAGTTGCACTTTATCAGTAGCGACGTGAACACAAATTTATTCAACTGATACGAAACAGTTAACAATCGACTATTGATCCCATTCCAGAATATTTATTCAAATGATACAAAACAATAATAAATCAACTAATCAAATATTGATCCCATTCCAGAATATTTATTCGAATGATACAAAACAATCAACAATCAACTGTTGATTCCATTCCAGACTATTTAATCAAATTATACAAAACAATCAACAATCAACTGTTGATTCCATTCCAGACTATTTATTCAAATGATACACAACAAACAATCAACTGTTGATCTAATTGCAGACTATTTATACAACTGATAGAAAACAATCAACAATCAATTGTTAATTCCATCCAGACTATCTATTCAACCGATACAAACCAATGAACAATCGGCAGAATAACTTACTCGGTTGTTGATTCCATGCGACAAGGGGTCCCTCTATCCCACATTGGACAGAAGGAAGAACAGAGTAGAAAAAGGATAGAAAACAACAAAGATTATCAAAGAAGAGGGACAAAGAATTGAAAAGAGGAAGAGAGAGCGTAAAGAAAGAGAAGGGAACCAGAAGAAAGATGGCAAGGAAAGAGGTAGGATAACGAAAAAGGAAGAGGATATGGGTGAGAAGAAATTGATGGGTGGAAAAGAGGACTACCAGATTCTAGAAGAAAGGACGTGACTTGAGCCTCGCTAGGGTGAAGGCAGAAAAATGGAAGGGGCGGGGGGTGTGGGGGGGGGGAAATAGATAAAAAAAAGGGGTGAAATCCAGAAAAAAAGTAAAAACATTGGAGGTAGTAAGTGAGAAAACTGAACGGGAAGGAAGCTGCCAGGGCTAATAATAATAATAATAATAAGAAAGAGAGAGAGAGAGAGAGAGAGAGAGAGAGAGAGAGAGAGAGAGAGAGAGAGAGAGCAGAGACATATAAATATACGTTAATGACTTTGATAACTATGGTATCATAGTTTATCTGTAAAAATTCAAATATATACACCAATTTAGACTCTGTATTTGATCATGACCTCTATAGGTGCTCTACTAGCCTGTCTAAGTAGCACGACGGAAAAAAGCCGCTATTCGGAAAATAGAGAAGAATCTCTACAAGTGTAACAATGCTGAAGTAGCCATTACTTTTATAAAATAATAATAATAATAATAATAATAATAATAAAGAAGAAGAAGAAGAAGAAGAAGAAGAAGAAGAAGAAGATCTAGTGATAAAACTGAAAGGAAAGGATGCTGCCAGGAATAATAATAATAATAATAATAATAATGAATAATAATAATAATAATAATAATAATAATAATAATAATAATAGAAGAAGAAGAAGACGGAGAAGAAGAAGATAAGTGAGAAAACTGATAGAAAACGAAACAGCCAGGAATAATAATAATGATAATAATAATGATAATAATAATAATAATAAGTAGAAGAAGAAGAAGAAGAAAGAAGAAGAGGTGGAGGAGGAGGAGGAGAAGGAGCCTATTAAAGGAGAGACGAGAAAGAAGATAATCCCAGATGAAATAATAAAGAAGTAGCAGGAAGAAAGAGAAGAAGACACAAACAGAGAGAGGAAAATACATTTGGAGATCCTTTTTGCCCTAAAACTCGACAGGATTTAATCCTATACTTCGCCTTTCTGGGAGACAAAAATAGGAAAAATGCAGGTGAGGTTAATTTTCCTGGGGAAAGGGACAAATGATTTCTTTTTACTGAGGAGAGAGAGAGAGAGAGAGAGAGAGAGAGAGAGAGAGCATATTAATATTTTTCTACGGGAGTGAGGTGGGAAAGGGAGAGACAGATGTGGACGAAATGGCTGAAGAAATTAACTTATTACAGGTTGATGAAAACCAGGAACAGAGAGAGAGAGAGAGAGAGAGAGAGAGAGAGAGAGAGAGAGAGAGAGAGTTAAAGGAAAATGACAATTCAAAATTAATTTGTTCCACCAAAAAGGAAAGCAGGTGAACAGAAGAGTTCAAGAGGTTATGCAAAGAAAGGGCTGTCAGCCTGTGTGCACATGAGAGAGAGAGAGAGAGAGAGAGAGAGAGAGAGAGAGAGAGAGAGAGAGAGATAACCTTATTCTCGACTAGAATCACGAAAAGATTTTATGAAATTTTCATGTGAGTGAAGTAAAATGAAGGAATGATAAAACACAAAGCGAATAAGAACAAGAGAATTAAATAGTTTTAAGAAGAGTGATACGAAAGAAAGAAGGATACAATAGACAAAAGTGAATACGAGCAGAAGTAAAAAAAGATACTCAAGACAAAGTGAATAGGACCAAAAATAAAAAAGTTACGGGGGCCAGATGGGATTGTGAAAATGAATTGAATAAGAAATAAGCTGAATAAAACATAATGTGGATATATTACAATATAGAGAGTGTAACCAAATGGGAACTGTTTCAGTTTATTCGCAAAAGTCATATGCATCTGGCAGAAGAAGAATTAATAATAATAATAATAAAAAAAAAAGAACTTCCTGAACTCTCTTGTCTCTCTGTCTCTCTCTCTCTCTCTCTCTCTCTCTCTGCAAAATCTTAGAAGGATTACCTGAAGAGAATGGACCGAGAATATTGTGACGGAATTGCAAAAGACCTCCCAGGCGGATTACGAGAAAAGAGCCATCGAGTTCCTTGTACCTGATACACACACACACACACACACACCACACACACACACACACATATATATATATATATATATATATATATATATATATATATATATATATAATATATATATATATATATATATATATATATATATATATATATATAATATATATATATATATATATATACATTTGTTATTAGAGATAATAAATAAAGCTCTTGCACAACAAATGGAAACTAACAACAGCAAGAAGAGGTTTCCATTGAATTTCTTCCAAAGAAAGATTTTCTATTTCGAGAACAGAGTACCATACATTCTACGGAAGACAGTGGATGATACAAAAGAGTAATCGACCCACGCTTGTAAGCAAGAAGAAAGGAGAAAAGGAGAGAAAGTCCCTACTTATCTGAGAGAGAGAGAGATTTAAGTAATTCAATGTACGCCTGGTCATTCCTTCTGTTCGAAACCGTTCACCCGAGAGATTGTATTGTCGTCGATGTTTCTTCTTGTATTCTACACGTGAAACCCCACACTTCTTCCCCTTCCCTCCCCCACCCCCACCCATCCCCCTACTAGGCTATCCACACATTCCCCTTCCCTCCACCACCCACCATCCCACTATTAGGCTTTTCCTTCCCTCCTCCCCCTCCCCCCCCCCTAAAAAAAAACTTCTCTTCCCAAGTAACAACATGCCTTATTAGCTGATGAGGCCACGGTTGGTCGAGATTTTCAAAAACAAAGGCACAAGCTGAATTAATTAGCCGGATGAGACTTTACGCTTCATTTCCAAAACCTAATTGGGACGTCAGTTTATAGTAAAACCTCGGATAATCAAGTCGCTGCGCGATTATCTGCGGATGATCGTAAGGGTCTTCGGAAATCGAGTCGCTTTCCTCGTCTCTTTCGTTTTTGCAAGTTTGCTTTTGCTATCAGGTTACTGGAGAAACATATCCACAGTGGTATGTTGATACATACGTATATTTTAAAAAAATGACAGCGGGCAGACAACTATACGTTCCAACAGGGGTTCCAGCAAGACAACAGCTCACATGATCAATTTATTAAAGAGGCGTTTCGTGCCCCAAGACATTGGCACATCATCAGTCTGGAATAAATTTTTTTTTTTATTCTTTTTTAAAAAACAGTAAAATAAAGTAAAAGGTACAATCCAAAAATATGAATTATTGACAGAAGCTTGTAAGTATTAGAAGACTACCTATCACTTCAGAGAAGAAGAGCAGAATGACTAGAAGGGTGAGGACCGACCGAACTACACTTCAGGCCAACGAGAGGGGAGTGGCAGAGACGTAATTGTTTAAATTAGGTGATAGGTGTTTGATGTAAAGTGACTCAAGTGTTGTTATAAAGGATGCTTGGGTTGTTGAGGTAAGGAGAGAAAAATGTTTTTTTCCCATAGGAATCTTGCATTTTGAGGTATGTGTTCGAATACTCGAGAGTTCAGGATTCGATATCCTGGATCCCGTCCTATAGCTGAGTCCCATGTGACTATAATAACGGACTTGCAACAATCTCCGTGTTGAGCCAATATAAGTACCAAGGCATCTTGGGCATTCATATTTATCGATTACATTGGACAACATAAAATCTTGAAGCTTATCCTTGTAATTGAAGAGGCTACCTATCTTTTTTGGATTTACAGGGATTAGGGTTAGTCTTAGGAAACCTAATTCTTTTTCTATAATGTTTTTTATATTCAAGCGTAGTTTTTTATATTCAAGCGTAGTAGAAGTAACATAAAAAAATACTCGAAGTAGCATGAGTCTTAAATGGTTTCACAAATCCACAGTTATGTATTGACACACATTTAAAAATATATGTTTCTCCATTTAAGACTCGTGGTAGTTCGAGTACTATTTCTTAATTATGTTACTCATACGAATCAGGAGTGTAGATGTATTGTACCATGTTTGTGTGTCTGTGACAAAAGCTGTTGCACGAGAATGCACAGTGAAAGCATAGGTATAAAGCAAGGGTACGCAACAAAACAAATGAGAAGAAAATATAGTGAAAAATTAGTGGTTTGTGACTGCGTGAATCTGAAACGTGAGTTTGACAAAACGGAGAAAAGTGGTTACAAATGGTAATTCGTATATAAAGGAAAGAGAGGAAGAAACAGATGATGCATTTGGGGAAGTTTGAATTGCCTCGTGTAGATGAAGATAGAATGAGTCTTGTGGAATGTATTAAGAAAAAGTATATGAAGAAAAGCAGTTTTAATCTTACTCGTGAAGCTACCAGAATCGCTATGCCTATGGAAGTTATCGATTAACAAGTAAATCTTGATACAGCAAATAAATGATGTAAATGAAACTAGGAATAGAGGAAAATATTAAAATATTATTTGATGATAAAATAGAAGCTGGCTACTTTCCAGAAGTCTCTCTAAAAGCAATTATCTATGAATTACAACATGGAAATTTCACGTGTTTATTTTCCGTCAACAAATTTTGATAAATACATCGGCTTCACTACGTGGAAGAATTTGTTAGAAAAATACATCAAAATGGGCTGAGAGCTACTGAGAAATGTAGCAGTCTTCGTCTTTGTGGTATACTTAGAAGAATACCATCATGGATACACTCAGTGTCTAATCACTGGCATCGGGTTCAGCTAATTATTGTTTATGGAAGATATTTAAAGGCATTCTTCATACCCAGGCAAATCATATGGCCGATGATGAAACTGATCGTAGATTGGTTTGCTGAGCTGAGAGATCTACGCTTGTTGGAAGGAAAACCTTTTGACTAGTCCCAGGTTATTACACGGAATTCACCGTTTTTTTTTTTTTTTTTTTTTTTTTTTTTTTTTTTTTTTTTTGGGGGGGGGGTGGGGTGGCGGCAGAATAAAAGAAACAAAACGCCCCTACCAAAAAGAAACAGATAAATCAGGAGACCTTGAATGCTTTGGGGGAGGGACGGTGATGGGGTTTGGAGGTGGAGGTGGAGGTAGGTCTGTGTATGAAAAGAAGGAAATCCTGAATATTATTTCATCCACGCTATACATATATATATATATATATATATATATATATATATATATATATATATATATATATATACACACACACACACACACACACATTACACATATATATATATATATATATATATATATATATATATGTATTACAGATTGCCAAACACCAGCGATACTACGTTACGTACGAACCGCTCCGACGTACTAAAAATCCCCATAGCATCGTCAAAACGAAACCGGGCAAAAAAAGGCCTTATGTAGCAGCGCCACAGAGTTAATTATCGCGAGCTCATTAACGGAAGCCATTTCGGTGAAAGAAAAAAAAAACACCTTGTTAGCGAGACGGGCAGCAGCTGTTGCAACCATGCCAACCACCGAAGAATAACAACCCAAACGAGAAAAAGAAAATGTTGGTGAAAATGTTTAATTGCAGTTGACCCGCTAATTAGTTCAGCCAACTACGGCAATTGTATTTTACGTCACAGAGCCCCCAAATATTTGTAAACATTCGTCCGTCGGCTGTAATTGAAGCCGGTTTATGCAGCGGGGAATTTTTGGGGAGAATTTAATGGGATCTCTCCGTTTAACATTTTTTTTTTTTCGGGGACACTGTTTGGTTACGGTCATCTTTTGCACTGAATTTATAATAGGTATTTAATTATGAAAAAAAATCTTTACCAAGCCTTGAGGATATTCTGTTAAAATCTACAGCATTATGCTGAAAATACTCTTTAAACTACAACGAATAGGTTATATCTGAAAGGATTCGTTCTTTAGGATTGAAATATCTGGGGTTTTTTTCTACGTTGAAACCATCATATTTTCATCGTTAAAATTATAATAATTCAAAACTAACTTCCTTTTATAAATGCAGAGCTTACTGCATTAAACTTACAATATTCTTTGAAATTCATTGGATAGGTTATACTTGAAGGAATTCGTCCTCCAGATTAAAATACAGAATTTCTTCCCTGAAAATTATATCCATTCAAAACTAACTTTCCCTTATAAATGGCAGATTAAAGCATTAAACTAGAAATATTCTTTGATTTAAACGAATAGGGTATATCTCAAAGAATTCATTCTGTAGGTCTGAAACACCATATTTCTTTTTTGTATATAAAAATATAACTATTCATAACTATCTTTCTTATATTGATGGTCACTTTAGCCGTCACGTGTGAATTTTTTTCCTTACAATCCAGTAAAACAAGTCATCAATATAAGTTGTTAAGTCTGCCTAAGGCGCGTCCATACTGCAGTTAAACAGGTCATCAATATAAGTTGATAATATACCGCATACACATCATAAACATGTTGAATACATGTCTGTGATTCTCCATTTACCCGAACATTCATATTTTTAGTCTTTCTTATCTCTACATTTTCCAACAATGTAATCCATCAAACTAACATGCATTACATTTTTAATTTATCTTAACGGCTTAAATCTTGATTCCTTTGTTATCATGGCACTGTGAAAATTACTAATTGTCCCATACAATTGTACAGATATGAATTTCAAGTCTTTTTTTCACATGCAAACAATTCTGTTAAAAATTCATTCTTTACTGCTTTCTGTTCACTTTTTTATTTGCAACGTTTGTGTTTATTGGGAAAGAAGTTCACAATATTATTTTACAACACAGCACAAAGGCATCATCTAAAAACCTTATACTTTCAAAACCTGGACACATAAATAGTTTTTAAAACTTTCTTTTTTTTATTTCTGTTACATAAATTCTTTACTACTTTTACTTGATTTTTATTTGCAACGTTTATGTATTTGTTGAGAGTGATTTTGATAACAATATTGTTTTACCCTGGCACAAAACAAAAAAATCAAGAATCTTAGTTTCGAAACCTGGCCAGAAAAATGTTTCTAAAAATATGTTATTTTTATTTGACATGTACGCAAGTCCATCACAAATTTATGCTGCACTTCTGCTGTTTCACTATTTTTGTACCATTTATGCGTGCATTGTGCGGAAGAATGACGACAACCATATTTCCAACCAGGCAATAAAGAGAAAAAAAAACTCACTTTCAAAACCTGCCAAATATTCTGAGCGAAGTGGAATAACAAAGGATACTTTTATTTCAGGATTAATGTCCATTTTTACTGCCGTTTCTTCTTGGTTAACAACCATGAATACAAATCAAGATTCATTAGGAATTTTATTGTCAGTAAAAGCGCAATAAATGCAGCAACATTCTGAAGAAAAGAGAGGCCACGTGAAGCAAGACACTTGACAGGGTATCTGTCTTTTACTGTGTGACAGATTCCTTTTTCTATTATATTGATTTTTTTGGTTGAATTACATTTGGGTACGTTTTGGTTGAATTACATTTGGGAAAGTTTTGGTTGAATTACATTCAAGCGCATGTTGGATAAATCATATTTGTTTACATGTCAATTAACATGTTAACAAGTATAAGTTTACCAACATGTACTCAAAGGTAATCTAACCAATATGTCAACAAATCTAATTTAACCAACATGCACTCAAATGTAATTCAACCAACATGTCAATTTAATTTAACCAACATCTTCTCAAATGTAATTTAACCATAATGTCAACAAATATAATTTAACCAACATGTACTCAAATATAATTTAACCAAAATGCCAACACATGAGATTTAACCAACATGCCAACACATGAAATTTATCCAATATGTACTCAAATGTAATTTAGCTAACATGTCAACATAGTACATAATTTAACCAACATATACTCAAATGTAATTCAACCAAAAAAATCAATATAATAGAGAACGCAATGTATCATATATATACGTAGATATATATATATATATATTATATATATATATATATATATATATATATATATATATATATATATAGGTTATTATAATTCTTCATATTGGAAAGCGATGACAGACTAGATCCCCAGACAAGGGAGATTACGGTCAAGTGAAATTTACGAGGTCATTACTTTCCAATTCGTGCATATCAGTCAAAAAGGGTTAATGAGACTTCGTCTTTACCAGAGCCCTGGAGAATGATAGAACCTTTCCCTAACCCTTCGCTAAAAGTAAATATATTGATAAACGGGGGAGAGGAAAAGCTAAAAAAAAAATAAAATAAAATAACACATGGGGAAGGGTGAACCATTATTTTTCCCTTTTGCTTTTCTTTTTTGCCTTTCAAAGTTATAAAGGAAGGAATGTAATCTTGATTTTTGTGAACCCCAAAAGACCCCTACATCGATATACAAAAATAGTCAATCGTTTCGTTTATTTTATTTCGGCCATGTTTTATTTTAGATATGTATCGGATATCTCAAACGGCTTATATACATATGTGTGTGTTTTTTTACCTTCGTGCTGCTGAATTAATAGTCAGTATCTTCAGTGATGCATTTTCCAAGATTTTTATCCTGTCAAATTGATCTCTCTATTTTTGTAAGCACATTATCCAATTTTCTTTGCGTCCCAAGAAAGGTGTCAGAATCATTTGTATTTTGTATTATTTTTTCTATGTAAAATTGTCCTTTTTTATTTTTGTATGTACGTGTATCCCTAATGTTTGCCGTGACAGGAAAAATATTTACATCGAACATCATTAAAAGTATTTACCAGCATTTTTTAAAAAATATTTTAGTGCTACAGTTATGACGTTAGCTTTTTAATTTTTGCTTATCTTTCTATCTACCTTCTCTTCTCCCATCTACTTCTTCGTTTCCTACTTCTTACAGAGACTCCACCTACCTCTAATAATGCTATCAACGAATCAGTTTTACACTTTGTTTCCTGGTCCTCTTCCACTTATTTAAAAACTTACGTCAGCACTGCTTAGATGTTACAGACATTAACGACCTCAGTGGAACTCAGCCGTAGCTAAGTTTCTAAGTATCAGTTGACAACAGCCCTAGCTAACTGAATATCACCCATCTATGTTATTGACAGCGTCTCTCATCTACCTATCACGTTTCACTAACTTTGGATGTATCTTGTATTGTGTAGAGTCCATCCAACTATTCCATTCCTGCAACCTTCGAAATTCAATTGCAGAACAACGTCACAGTCTTCAACGGAGATCTAACTTTGACAGAAGGTGACAGAACAGACAAGACAACGTAATAATGTGGATTAGCTGTCTCAAATAACTGTCAGCATTTGCGAGGCTGAAGTTCTCTCTCTCTCTCTCTCTCTCTCTCTCTCTCTCTCTCTCTCTCTCTCTCTCTCTCTCCTTATCCATATGGAAAATTCATCAGTACAGTTTGAATGTTAAACGTTTCCCTTTGAGAGGGTGAATTCTCTCTCTCTCTCTCTCTCTCTCTCTCTCTCTCTCTCTCTCTCTCTCTCTCTCTCTCTCCATAATAATAAACATATTCATCAACAAACATATTCATCAACACAGACTGAATTAGAAAAACCTCCCCTTGATAAACAGCATCAGTCAATCATCATTGAACGAAGGTGTTATCAACGCTGGTTAATTAATAGACGTTACCTTGACCCTGGACGAGCCTTACTAGATAAACCCCCTAAGCTGCACTCACTTTGGAACTAAAACTCTAAGGACCACTCTATATATCTCGTGATTAATATTCATTTTTTCTAAGTGAATGGCAGCAGTTTCATAAATTTTGGAAAATTGATGACCCTCTAAAACACCGGATGTGTCAACGAAGGTGACCCTCTATCTTCTCTGTAGTTCATTCAAATCCTATTACGTACATTCTGTGGAACTTAGTCTTGTGATGTCGTTCTTTACTCCATCTACATAGGGGTAAGTAACGTCAAAGCACGTGCAACACGGTAGGCATTACTAGAGGCTGTTTGCAGTGTCCATTCGTCCCCTAGTTGAACACATTTGAAAACATTTTTTTTTACATTACCTCTGTTTCCACTTCCTCTCCTCCATCTTGCTGTTCAACTCCTCCAACTTCCTCTCTTCACCTGAAGTTCACAATGGCTGAATAAATTGTTTGATTAACTGCTTCTAATGACTCTAATTCCATGCACTGTATGAATGAGATTAAATCAGACCATTTTAATTCCTAAGTTTTGCTTTATTAATTCTTCTGCAGCAGAAATATCTGGCCATTGTCATTTTCATTTCCGAAAAGTTAGATTAATTATTCACTAAATACTGATGAGTCATTTTGATAATGTTTTCTTTTCGTTCAATCGACTTGCACCCCTTTTCATGAAAAGCTTTAAATACTAACAATAAAAAATAATTGGATATTTACTATTCAATACTCTTTTACTAATTAGCAATCTGACCAATTTTTTCAGTTACTTAAAATTTTTCGATTAATTACATTGACCCAATTCTCTCTCTTTCATTTTCCTGAAAAAAATAATGTAATTATTACTACTTTTTCAGTCACTTAGAAATGTATCGATTAATTACCTTACCTAATTTTTTTTCTCACTTTACAATCTTTTTGAGTTACCTACAAATGTTTCGATTAATAACCTCGACCTAATTCTCTCTCTCACTAATTTTCCTGAAAAAAATAATGTCATTATTATTTTTTCAGTTAATTAGAAATGTTTTGATTAATTTACCTTGAACTAATTTTTTCTCTCACTAATTTTCCTGAAAAATAAAGTAATTATTTTTTTTTGTTACATAGAAATGTTTCGATTAGTTACACTGACCAAATTCTCTCTCTTTCATTTTTCTGAAAAATAATGTAATTATTATTTTCAGTTACATAAAAATTATTCGATTAACTACCTCGACCTAATTCTCTTTTTCACTAATTTTCCTGAAAAATAATGCAATTACTATCTTTTTTAGTTACTTAGAAATGTTTCGATTAATTACCTCGAACTAATTCTCTCTCTTTCATCTTAACGAAAAACTCCATTTAAAATCGCCCACTTTCCCGAGGTCATTTCACTTAATGTTCATTTTTAATGGACGCTCCGTTTCTTTAATGACCATGAAAGTCATTGAAGTCGACTCTCATCGCCTGGTTTTATTATGAGCAAATATGCATATAAAGTGCAAGCCACTCTCCGGAGGACAAACAGAGAGACAAAGGAGAACGCGCCGTTAACGATTAAGCATTACGTCAAAGCATGCTATAAAAGGAGGCATCACATTCCTGTCTTTGCGTCGTGTTGAAAGAGACGGTTTTAAGTGTCGTCTTAATGCCGTTTCTCCCTCGATTCGTTTTCTGAAAACAAAAGACAACTTTCCATGCCTTTCGTCTGTCATCTTGCTCCTCGTTGGAAGAAGAGTTTTGGTTACGTGCTCGACTACCGATCTCAGGGTCCGGGTGCGATACCCTCCAGCTCTGCAAACAAGGAATCAGAGGAATATGTTTCTGGTGATAGAAATTCATTTCTCGATGTGGTTCTGATCCCGCAATAAAAGCTGTAGGTCCCGCTGCTAAGTAACCAATTGGTTCCTAGCCACGTAAAAATATCTAATCCTTCGGGCCAACCCTAGGAGAGCTGTTCATCAGCTCAGTCGTCTGGTTTAATTAAGATATACTTAACTTTTTAAATGCAGCTTTATTTGCTATCTTGCAACCTGATACTTGATACCCGTCTCGATAGTTTTCACTTTATTCCAACCCTGACACTCGTATCAACTCATCTTTCACTCGACATTTAATCAAATAATTAAACAGATTGGTTATCATCCAACCCCTCCTCCCAAGTCCCCTCCCCTCTCCTACACCCACTACCCTTTTCATTACCACTCCAATATGCCAACTGTTAACACTCTCAACGCCTATCAACAACTGACACATGACACCTGACACCAGTCTACAAGGTCCACAAAAACCCCTCTACATATATACCTTTCCCCAAAATGAAATCTGATCATTATTTCCTCACTTTTCTACCTGTATTATATTTAAAAAATCAATCCTGATTCACATGCCCCGCCCATTCCAAATGAGGTCAGGACATCTTACCTGATCATGCATCACTAAAACACTGACATCCAGCGTCCTTTTCACGAACTACTCATCTATCATCAAAACATCTACCTACAGTGTTCCTGATGGTCAAGCCCAACCTTTCTGCCTTTGGTTGCCATTTAAATTCGTCTTTGTATAATAAATAAAAATCTCTCCACTTAACAACACAGAGCTAAAATATTTACGAATCAAGTACAAAATTATTTCAATTCATCCAGTACCCAAAACTTAATGAACAACATATTCTCTAGAGGCTCGAATTTCTAGTCAATATATTCTCATGTGGGTTTACTTCACATGAATAGGGTTCATATCTTGAATAATAATAATAATAAAATAATAATAATAATAATAATAATTGATGTCGCAATACCATGGGACACCAGAGTTGAAGAGAAACAGAGGGAAAAATGGATAAGTATCAAGATCTGAAAATAGAAATAAGAAGGATATGGGAATATGCCTGTGGAAATCGTTACCCATAATCATAGGAGCACTAGGCACGATCCCAAGATCCCTGAAAAGGAATCTAGAAAAACTAGAGGCCGAAGTAGCCTCCAGGACTCATGCAGAAGAGTGTGATCCTAGAAACAAAAGGCGCACATAGTAAGAAAAGTGATGGACTCCTAAGGAGGCAGGATGCAACCCGGAACCCCACACTATAAATACCACCAGTCGAATTAGAGGACTGTGATAGAGCAAAAAAAAAAAATAAAAAAAATAAAAAAATAAAAAATAATAATATAAAGATAAATAATAATAATAATAATAATAATAATAATAATAATAATAATAATAATAATAAAAAGAATGGCAGAGTTAACTGAATTTATCTTATAGAATATTCATAAGCCAATTACTTAACAGTCTCGCAGATTATGAAAGAAGAATTATCAGAAAAATAGAGAAAATTCTTTATAAAATCAAATCTGTTAACTCTGCCATTCTTTTTAATAAGACATGTATCCGAGAAGGTCTGCTTCCTATTAATAACAATAATAATAATAATCTCACAAGGGAGCTTCCTTCACCTTGAATCAAATACTACACAGTTTTCACTCCGTCAACCAACTGAACTTAGTCATTAACCAACACCCGACGACTCACAATCTTCCCATTTGTGAAAAGGCTTAACTACTGTTCTCATTGCTTCCATCTGGAATATCATTGCAAGGAATCTCTGCAATTGGTCATTAATGCTCATTTCTCTCTCTCTCTCTCTCTCTCTCTCTCTCTCTCTCTCTCTCTCATTTGAATTACCACTGAGGAATCTCTGCAATTGCTCATTAATGTTCCTTCTTCCATGCCTTAAATCTCTCTCTCTCTCTCTCTCTCTCTCTCTCTCTCTCTCTCTCTCTCTCTCATATTTGAAATATCACTGAGGAATCTCTGCAATTGTTCGTTATTGGTCTTTCTTCTATGAATTAAATTAGTCTCTCTCTCTCTCTCTCTCTCTCTCTCTCTCTCTCTCTCTCTCTCTCTCTCTCTCTCTCTCTCTCATTTGAATTATCTCTGAGGAATCTGTAATTGTTCGTTTTTGTTCCTCCTTCCGTGAATTAGTCTCTCTCTCTCTCTCTCTCTCTCTCTCTCTCTCTCTCTCTCTCTCTCTCTCTCTGTTTAATAAAATCAAACCAACTCTGTGTTGACTAATGTCCCCTTCTTTCCTTTGCTTGCAAAAGGAAAAATCCGCGCCATGTAATGTTTGATTGCTTCAGCGAGAGGTGTGCATGAAAGCATCACACTTGCCCCAGTGCTATTTTGAGCAGATCAAACAATTAAATTGTCTCACAACTACAAGGGCATAAACGCCAGTCTTTTGTTTCCCTAAGGCGATAATATAAACTGATACTGTAATACTATTACAGAATAGAGTTTTAGCTGTTTCAGTGCATAAATGATGCTTGGGAAAAGCACAGATAGTTTTCGTAACTGGTTGTGAAATTCTCTCTCTCTCTCTCTCTCTCTCTCTCTCTCTCTCTCTCTCTCTCTCTCTCTCCTTATCAAAACCTGTAATTACTCATAAAGAACTTACTCTACAAATCCGATTAGGAATTCTAACAGCTTGCATTTCTAAAGAAAAAAAATAAATAGATAAATAAATAAAAATTTTAGGAGATGATGTTTTACATTACGGGTCAATGACATGTAGGATTTTTTCCTTTAATATACGACCAACATTTGCACGAAGGTTAGTAAATTAAGGTATATTTGAAGTAGGATGTTATTTAAGGTATACATTTGGTATCTGAACTTTCAAGATAGGCAGTTATAAGCATTTTTAATGGTGCACGAAGGTTTTTTTTCTTGGAAATGCTGACTGACATTGTTTTTGTCTCAATAGGATGTACTAGCAAACATATACATATATACAGAAATTAAACATATACATATATACAGAAATTATGTGCGAAAATTCGTAAAGTAACTAAGTCTACGGGCCTACCTAGCCTCGTTTCACGGGCGGACCCAGCTCCGTTTCAGGGAATCCCTGCGAACCCCTATCCGCTTCGGAGGGGGGAAGGAGGTAGAATGAAAACCCATTATAAACCATTTTAGGGGTCCCCACTATAACCCTGCCAAATTGCATGCCCATCGGACCAGCCATTTGGCCATGATTGAATGACAGATCGACGAACAGACATAACGCCTATTATAGTAAGGTTATGCCTAATCATGACATATTTTTGTTTTATGCATAAACAATAAACTACGCCATTTATGTATTTATGTAGTTACAACTGCATCTCTGTATGCACAGCGTGTCTGGAAGCTTAATCATTTTCATATAACATCCTGAGTGGATTAAGCTTTCACTCCAGGAGCATAAAAACTGTAATGTGGAACGGTCAATCTTCTTCCCTCAAGTGATGATCAGGAAATCAACAACTCTTTCTCTTAAACGAATTAACTGCTTATGGCTTTGTCTTCTAACTGAAAAATCTGACGCTAGTTGTATGGAATCTTTGCGGGTGGCCCAGACTGAGCTTCTCGGATGAATTTTGAAGCACATAAGAGCGATTTTACCCCTCAGGAAGATACTAAAAAGGGTTCAATGTTTCCTGTAGGGGTGACAGAAAGACCAGCGACATTCCTCTCCGTTGATTAGCGCAGATGTCAAAGTCGGTGCCGTTAATGGCGATGTCCGGGGTTATTCCTCTTGTAACAAAGACCTGCCACGCCCCCCTCCCAACCCCTGCCCCCTTTCATTTTGTATTCATGGATTCGTCCGTTTCAAACGAAGCCAACAGCTCTATGAGAGAGAGAGAGAGAGAGAGAGAGAGAGAGCAGAGGAGAGAGAGAGAGAGAGAGAGAGAGAGAGGAAACGCTGCAGTGTGGGCTTACTGACCATGATTACATGTGATCTCCTTTTCTTCTGTCAAAGATCCAGCCAGTCTCCGTCACAACGCATTTAACGAAGGACCGGAGGCTGCTGGGATGCGGTAGTTGTCTAGAATATATTGAATAAACTATTTAACATGATTAACTTATTATTCAGGACACCGCCCGTTGTCTTACTTGGCTGGATTTCAAGCAGACAGGATGTTCATCCTTGCCGAAGGAGAGGCCAGTTAACCCAGAATAATTCAGGAATTGGAAGGATACTGGTCCTATTTTGATAAAAAGGGTTATGATAATATTTTATATAAAAGCACTTTTAATTAAGTTACCTACGGCAGCTAATATTTACTTTGATGCGTGAGAAAGAAGCAGCCTCAATTTTATTTACAGGATTATGAGATTAATTTCAAACAAATACACTGCAGGTTTTTAAGAGATGATTAAAATATCTTTTGAATAGCTTCAATCTGGGCAAGATAGGATTACCCTCGCGAGGGGACTTCAAGAGAGAGGAAGAGGAGAAAAAAAAAGAAAGGAGGAAAGAGGAGGGGAGGAGATTCAACCCCAGCAAGATAAGGATTACCTCGTCGGGTCTTTCCAAGAGAGAGAGAGAGAGAGAGAGGAGAGATCCAACCCCTAAAAGATAGTATTACCTCTCGGAGGCCTTTCCGATAGGCTGATTAATTGATTTGTGGCTATTAAAACAAGCGTCACAACATTTCAGAGAGAGAGAGAGAGAATCTTCCAAAAAAAGGCATCCTTCCTTTTCCCTCCAAAGTGAATATTCCAGGGAATAAAACGTCCAAAATACAATATCATCGCCTAGAGAAACAAAGGGATTGGCGCTTATGCCCTTACAGCCCTGAAGGCCATTTAATTGTCCCGTCCTGCTCTCAAATCGACGAGCTTTCCAACTCCTCTCTCTCAAGCAATCAAACATTATACTGCTCGGGATTTTGATTCGGAGGGAATCACGACTCTTTACTCCGTGAATCTTTGTTCTGCTTGAAGGGAGACTCACTTGGGGGGAGGGGGGGGAGTGAGTCGGTTTCAGTTTCTTTTCATTAGACCGAAGGATTTTGATGATGACATTGCTGTCCATAAAGTGGAGAGAGAGAGAGAGAGAGAGAGAGAGAAGAGAGAGAGAGAGAGAGAGAGAGAGAGAGAGTCATAAATTTCCTTCTGAGTTTGTGAGTTCGATTAAGAATACACGTGTCAGTGGGTGGCTGTAAAGAACAGAACGAGAGAGAGAGAGAGAGAGAGAGAGAGAGAGAGAGAGAGAGAGAGTAATTAAAGGAAAGGAAGAAGGAACAGGAGTAAATGAGCAATGCCAAACAACGAGATGATGCCCAGAGGCGGGAAATCGGAGCAGTAATCATCAGATGAGCGGAAGTTGCGGTCGGGACTTTGGATACTGGTGTTGTGAAATGGGTAGAGAGAGAGAGAGAGGAGAGAGAGAGAGAGAGAGAAGAGAGAAAGAAACAACAGGATAATAAAACTGAAAATGTTTGAATAAATGACCATTCTATATTCTGAGGTCTCTTTCCAGGAAGACATATATATATATATATATATATATATATATATATATATATATATATATATATATATATATATATATATATATATATATATATATATATAAGAAGTGATACACTATAAATCCGCCAGGAAAGGACGTGCCAATATCAAATGAAGACTGTATTGTTTAATTTTTCCTCTTCAATAAAGTTAATTTTTTCCAAACTCATTATCGTTGAAGTAGTTTGTATGCATGACAAAACTCGTCTGAAATGTCAATTAGCATTCGTTGCCATTAGAGGATAGAAAAAAAGCCACTTAAAAACATCATAAAATATCTGTTAACTTTTGTTCAAAACCTTTTGATCGAGATATTCGTAATTTTACGCAGAAATAAAATAATACAAAGTAAAAAGAAAGTTGAAAACTAAGAAATAAAACCTCGCTCCATTAAATTTTTTTCATGAACGAAAAAGTTATACAAAAATAAAAAACAGTATCACCGTCGAAAATTAAATTAAATGAACCATAGTAATGAAGGAAACAACGGGAAGAATGGAGTAAAAATTAATAGAAAATTTGCTTAAAAATGTCAGGGACAGAGACACATTAGCATCATTTGAACAGGAATACCAGCTCATGAAAATCAAACGAGCATATGAGACAATTTTTAACGAGGATTGACAATTGTGATACGAGATCTAGAGAAAAACGGTTTGGATAATTTCTTTCTCGGAAATATATGTATGGAATTTAACACGTCCCATATATAGTATGTTTCCCCGTAGAGTGGTAATGCCGTCAGTGCACTTTACTCATTAATTTAAGGTTTTTTGCAACGTCCCTTCGGCCCCTCTAGCGGCAACTACTATCATTTCTTCTACTGTACCTCCGTTCTTATTCTCTTTCTTCCATCTCACTGTCCACCCTCTCCAAACAACTGTTTCATAGTGTAACTGCTTTGAGGTTTTCCTCCTGTTGCACCTTTCAAACCTTTTACTGTCAGTTTCCATTTCAGCCCTGAATGACCTTAGTTACCCCAGTACTTCGCATAATGCCAAAAATCTATGCGAAATAAAATAAAATTATATATTTGTTTGTATGTCAAGGCAATTCCGCCTCTTCTTCTTCCGCTACAAAGTTCCAATTCGCCTGCATCATCTGTTACAATGGGGGTCTCTGCCATACATAATACGTAGTCTATGAATAACTTGATATGTAGTCCTGGGTAACGTCCAGCCGGCTATCATATCCCTTCAGCCTTCTGGAGTCTAATAAAGTACAGTGACAGCCTGTGACAGAGACTGAAAGACTCACACCGGGTCTTCGATAGACTCTTTGACACAAGAGACAGGTAATAACTCGATATCTTGGCCAGAATTTCCAGGCGGGAAAGTCTCTCTCTCTCTCTCTCTCTCTCTCTCTCTCTCTCTCTCTCTCTCTCTCTGCGATTTGTTGGCTTCATTTCCAGTAGGCGAATCCATGAATAACAAGTGACGAAGGGGAAAGGCTCCTGTTAGACGAGAAACACCACCTCGGCCATCACCGTTAACGAAGCAGCGGACGCCGAACTGCCGATGTTGATCAACGGACGCGAATATCAGCCTACCAGCGGTTTCTTCGCCACCTTGCAGCGGAAAACTCTCTCTCTCTCTCTCTCTCTCTCTCTCTCTCTCTCTTGCCGATGTCTGGAAATCATAGTAAATGTCCTAGAGATCCCCATCTCCCGTGTCACCGCGACGATGCTCTGCTCAAGGACGTAACTTTGATTTCGAGAGACGAAGGAGAGACAATGGTTGGATTTGCACGGGAGTTGATGGGGACATTAGGCCCAAAGCAGCGGCGTAGTTGGTATGGTATTAGCGTTCCACCTCAGTGGTCGCGGGTTCGATTCTCGGCCATTCCGTTGGGGAGTGAGAGATGTGTATTTCTGGTGATAGAAGTTCACTCTCGACGTGGTTCGGAAGTCACGTAAAGCCGTTCGTCCCGTTGCTGAATAACCACTGGTTCCATGCAACGTAAAAGCACCATACAAACAAAAACATTTGGCCCAAAGCATATACGGTCTGCTCATGAGGCGGTACTAAAACCTATTCCCGCCCCTTGTGAAACGTCATGAGTTACAAAAGGACCATATCTTTATGAAACTATATTTACGATAACATTTTTATATTACTATTTTTGCGATGGCGTCTTTTTATATAAATTTTCCTCTATTTACATGTTGCCGTATACTACGTTAAATTACAAATGATATATGGCACATTACAACTACGATTACTTTCAAACCCACAAGCGCGCAGAGAAAAAATTATCTACGCACACAAAAATATGCAATTACGTCATCTGTCAACCTACATACATTCACGTTTCGTAGCGTAGCTGACTAAGGGATGATGATAGAAAGAAACTGAAAAATGGATTAGAAAGCTGATAAAATTTACTATATATTGCATAAATAATGGTATATGACACATTACAATTACAATTACTTTCAAACCCATAATCGCGGACAGAAAAAATGATTTACGCACGCAAAAATGATAAAAAATTAAGCGTTCGTGGGAGATCTGAAATCTAGCCCTTCCCCTTGTGAAACGTCATCAGTTACATCCAGCCAGACTGACGAATACCTTTTTGTACTTTTTTTCCGAATATCATAATCGTTTGAGGCATGCATAATTAATACCTTTATGTATACAGTTTGTGTTATACGTAAACTTATGTGTTCGGAAGCATAATTATGTGATATGAAGTGCTATGAGAAATTTGCTGGAAATATGTGCCCAGTATCATTGTCTTTATCATTTATTCCTTTGATACCTTATATGCGTATATGATGTAATTCTTATACTTTTGATATTGTTTTCTTTTTTGTGTAAGGTCCTGCAAGTGAAACTGCCATTTTTTACACTGCCTATATCCACATTTTCTTTGTATTTATTGCATAACAATAGTATTCATAATATATCATTCTAACCTTTAGCATAAATAAAAAAAAAGTTGCTTTTCAAAGTGAGGTAGGAACACAGGGACAGAAGTAAATACATTTCTTAAGAATTATTGATAATCTTGATAATATCACCACCTGAAAGAGAGAGAGAGAGAGAGAGAGAGAGAGAGAGAGAGAGAGAGAGAGAGAGAGAGAGAGAGAGATAGTTGTCATGTTATAAAAAATGGCCTTTAAGAGAATACAACAAACCAGTATATAGGTAGGTAAATAAATAAGTAAAGAACAAACATATGACGAAAGCTGGAGTAGCTATGTGTGTTGAAACTGGTATATTTTATGTGAAATAAAACAAGGCTTGGTGACTAAATGAGAGAATGGATATTAAAAAAACATCAAACATGTGACATCTTTACAGATTTTATCAAGATTTTATGAAAAACACATGGAATATGGATTAAATGTATACGAACTAAAGGTTCCTTAAGTAATTCAATGGAGAAGCACAGTAAGTGTTACTCTTGCGACGTCACAATATTAGCCCCGCCCACACTGCCGAGAAGAGCAGACCCTATATACTTTGATTTGGCCTACCTGAGATAGACCTATCGCCCTTAACGGACACTCACGGACGCCATCTCTCTCTCTCTCTCTCTCTCTCTCTCTCTCTCTCTCTCTCTGTCCTTTACAGTCACCCACTGCCAACATATATTCTTAATCGAACCCACCAACTAAGAAGGAAAATCATTTCTCTGTCTGTCTGTCTGTCTCTGTCTCTCTTAAGGTTATGACGAGGTAATCCTCATTTTGGTGGTGTTGAATCTCTCTCTCTCTCTCTCTCTCTCTCTCTCCACTTTATGGACAGCAGTGTCATCAGCATCCTTCGGTCTAATGAAATGAAACCGACTCACTCCCCCCCTCCAGTGAGTCTCCCTTCAAGCAGAACAAAGATTCACGGAGAAAGAGTCGTGATTCCCTCCGAATCAAAATCCCGAGCAGTATAATGTTTGATTGCTTGAGAGAGAGGAGCGGGAAAGCTCGAAAATGACCCCATCGTCGTTTTGAGAGCAGACGGGACAATTAAATGGCCGTCAGGGCGTAAGGGCATAAACGCCATTCCTTTGTTTCTCTAAGGCGATGATTACGTAGACCGGATGTTTGCATCGTATTTGAATAAAATATTTTTTAGGACGTTATATTCCTTGCAATATTCACTCTGGAGAGAAAAGGAAGGATGCCTTTTTTTGGAAACTCTCTCTCTCTCTCTCTCTCTCTCTCTCTCTCTCTCTCTCGGAAAGGCCTCGACGAAGTAATCCTCATCTTGCCGAGTTGTTAAAGGGATATTTTTTCATGCTTCTTGAAGACAGCAATGGATCATTTTGAAATGAATCTCATAATACCGCTAAGAAAATAAATTGCGACTGCCTCTTTCTTGCTTATCAAAGTTGATTTTAGCGGGAGTAAATTACTAAATAACTTATATAACGTTTATTTTATATGAGAGATAGTCATGGCCTTTTTTTAAACAATCATTTGATATCATTCCCCCTCTGACTCCAGTAGAGTCTCTCATCTCCTTCAGCAAGGATGAACCTCCTGCTCAGCAAAGACAAATGATGGTCTGAATATATAACAACATGAATAACGTTCAATACGTTATTGAATGTCGTAAAGAAAACTATATCACATCATTGTTGCCTCCAGCTCTTTATTGAAGTGCTGTGACAAAGACGGGCTGGATCTTTGACAGAAGAAAAGGTAATAACATGGAATTATAGTCAGTATTCACACGGCAACGTTTCTCTCTCTCTCTCTCTCTCTCTCTCTCTCTCTCTCTCTCTTAGTGCTGCCGTTGGCTTCGTTTGAAACGGACGAATCCATGAATACAAAATGAACGGGGAAGGAGGAAGAGGGGGGGGAGGGGAAGGAGGGAGGAAGGGGAAGGGGGAGGGGGATTGGTTAGAGATCTCTGTTACACGCGAGGAATAACACCGGACAACGCCATTAACGACGCAGACTTTGCCGTCAACGGTAATAATCAACGGAGAGAAGAATGTCGCTGGTCTTCTTGTCACCCAGCGGAGTAGGCTTTTCAGTTGCTGCGTCCTGGACCATTATAAGTATCTTGTTAAAGGGTTAAATCACTCCCATTTACTTCCACATTCATCCGGGAATCCCAATCTATGCAGCTCGCAAATATTTCACAAGAGTAGCGTCTGATTTTTCGTAGAGAGAGGAACGCCATCTTGTTTTATATACGAATTTTACCAATGCATAAAAGGGATCATATTCATACGGGGAGTCCATAAAGTCCCAGTACCATTACAAGCAATAAATACTTGTTATGGTACTAGGACTTTACGGACACCCTGTGTAACCACAAGAAAAATAGCGCCAGCTGTGAATTAGCAGACTTCTCGACATGTATGACATTAGACATGAAAAAAGAAAAAAGTTTAACACTATTTGGCAACGTCACGTTGAGTCTGAGAATCTGGACGATACAAGAAGAATAAAGATTATATACTCAAATCAGTATAAAAGACTGCTGAAGAAGTAAAAAATGCGCCGAAGTTTCTTTGGAGCAATAGAGTTTTCTCTACAGTCGCCACAGCGTATAATTAAGGCCAGAGAAAATGGATCTATCTTTCGTTGGTCTCGTTATGATGATGCATAACCCGCGGCCCATGAAACTTTAATACTGCTAGGTGGTGGCCCATCCTTATCTTTGCCAGAGGCACGATTTTGGCCAACTTTAACCTTCAATGAAATGAAACCTACTGAGGCTAGAGGGCTGCAATTCTAACCTCGGTAGTTTTTAAGATCTGAAAGCGGCCTGAAAAAGTGCGGACGGACAAACAAAGCCGGCTCAGAAAACTATGCATAATTAATTGCTTTTTACCCCAAAGATGCAAATTTAAGAGTTTTTACACTCAAACAGTTATAAGAGATTGACGAAAACACAGGCATACTGTGTATACAATCAAATAGCTACATATGCATAATTCTACATAAACAGTGCACTGTTTCAGTGTCTGCAAGATAGAGATATAACGTGCAAGGGCGTAACGCGGCCATTTAAGATTTTAAAAAACAATTTTCTAATCTCCTTTTCCAATAACGGCCTTCATGAGAATAAAGAATATTTTGTGCTCAAGAACATCTCCATTTCAGTGACCTTTACAACGAAACAT
>NC_087219.1:36583156-36585656 GCF_015104395.2 Macrobrachium nipponense
TATCAAGAGTGAAATTCCTTTCTGACGACTTTTATACTGACTTCAACTTGGCCTTCAAGGCGTCACTGCATTTGGTGCATTCTTACTGATAATAAAAGGAGTCGTAAGACTCAGTTGCATAATTATCTTTCATTGTTGTTCACGAAGAGGAACTCCACTAAAAGAGAAGATAAAAAACCGTTTTCACCCTTCTTTTCTTGGTAATAATGAGAAAGCTCCAGAATTGATGGATTTAAAAGCATGAACATAAACACTGTTTCCACTCTATTTCAAGAATGTTTGCAGAGCTCAGTAATTGAAAGATTTTAGAATAGCATGAACGTAATGTTTTCACTCTTTTTCACAAGGTTTGGAGAGGTCGAGAATTGGAGGGATATAGAAAAAGAAAAAAAAAAAAAACATGAATATAATGTGTAGAGAGGTCCAGAATTGAAAGGTTTAGAAAAGCATGAACATAAACAGTGTAGAGAGCTTCAGAATTGAAAGGTTTAGAAAAGCATGAACATAAACAATGTTTTTTTACTAATTCTTGAGAATCTTTACAGAGCTCCAGAATTGAAGGGTTTAGAAAAAGCACGAACACAGACAATGTTTTAAACATTTTTTTTAGAATATTTACAAAGCTCCAGAATTAAAAGCTTTTAGAAAAACATGAACATAAATAATATTTTTCACTCTTTTCTTTTTTGACAATGTTTACAGAGCTCCAGAATTGAAGGGTTTTAGAAAAAACATGAACATAGACAATGTTTTCACTTTTTTTTAGAATGCTTACTGAGCTCCAGAACTGAAAGATTTTAGAAAATACATGAACATAAAATTTTTTTTTTACTTATTTTTGAGAATGTCCACAGAGCTCTTGAATTGAAAGGTTTTAGAAAAAAAAATGGACTTAGACAATGTTTCACTTTTTTTGAGAATGTCGACAGACCTCCAGAATTGAAGGTTTTTAGAAAAAACATGAACATAAACAATGTTTTCACTCTTTTTTTGAAAATATTTCGAGAGCCTCAAAACTGAAAGATTTTAGGTGAAAAGTTTAGTCTATATAAAAGATTTGCTAAATATAAAGAAAGTTAATTTTACAATGCTAAAATATCCGTTGCCCAAATAAAAAAATTAAACGATTTCATTCTATTTTGAGAATATTCAGAGCGCTCAACAATTGAGGGGTTTTACGTAAATACTCTATTCTATATAAATGATTTGGTAACACTAACAAGTAATTAATTTTAGACTCTTAAAGTATCAGTGGCCCAAATAAAGAAAAATCAGATAGAAGAGAGATGGATTAATTAGATTGCTATCCTTTTTTCTCTAATTTTCTTATTTTATATACTTAGATTATATATCAACATCTATAAAAGTAATATAATTTCCACGAAAGGGCAAAGTAACAAGGACTGACGGGATAAAGCTACCAGATGGGAACAACATTAAACACATAGATGAGACGGGATACAAATACCTGGAAATAATGGAATGAGGGGATATAAAACACCAAGAGATGAAGGACACGATCAGGAAAGAATATATGCAGAGACTCAAGGCGATATTCAAGTCAAAACTCAACGCCGGAAATATGATAACAGCCATAAACACATGGGCAGTGCCGGTAATCAGATACAGCGCAGGAATAGTGGAATGGACGAAGGCAGAACTTCGCAGCATAGACCAGAAAACGAGGAAACATATGACAATACACAAAGCACTACACCCAAGAGCAATTACGGACAGACTATACATAACACGAAAGGAAGGAGGGAGGGGACGACTAAGCATAGAGGACTGCGTCAACATCGAGAACAGAGCACTGGGGCAATATCTGAAAACCAGTGAAGACTAGTGGCTCAAGAGTGCATGGGAAGAAGGACTAATAAAAGTAGACGAAGACCCACAAATATACAGAGACAGGAGAATGACAAGTAGAACAGAGGAATGGCATAACACACCAATGCACGGACAATACATGAGACAGACTAAAGAACTAGCCAGCGATGACACGTGGCAATGGCTACTGAGGGGAGAGCTCAAAAAGGAAACTGAAGGAATGATAACAGCGGCACAAGATCAGGCCCTAAGAACCAGATATATCCAAAGAACGATAGATGGAAATAACATTTCTCCCATCTGTAGGAAGTGCAATACGAAATATGAAACCATAAACCACATAGCAAGCGAATGCCCGGCACTTGCACAGAACCAGTACAAAAAGAGGCATGATTCAGTAGCAAAAGCCCTCCACTGGAGCCTGTGCAAGAAACACCAGCTACCTTGCAGTAATAAGAGAGTGATAGAAAACGATCAGGAAAAGATCCTCTGGGATTATGGTATCAGAACAGATAGGGTGATACGTGCAAATAGACCAGGCGTGACGTTGATTGACAATATCAAGAAGAAAGCATCACTCACTGATGTCGCAATACCATGGGACACCAGAATTAAAGAGAAAGAAAGGGAAAAAATGGCTAAGTATCAAGACCTGAAAATAGAAATAAGA
>NC_087219.1:36590656-36603156 GCF_015104395.2 Macrobrachium nipponense
CTGGCTAGTTCTTAAGTCTGTCTCATGTATTGTCCGTGCATTGGTTTGTTGTGCCATCCTCTGTTCTGTCTGTCATTGTCTGTATTCTCCTGTCTCTGTATATTTCTGGGTCTTCTTCTACTTTTATTAGTCCTTCTTCCCATGCACTCTTTAGCCACTCGTCTTCACTGGTTTTCAAGATATTGCCCCAGTGCTCTGTTCTCGGGTGTTGACGCAGTCCTCTATACTTAGTAGTCCTCTCCCTCCTTCCTTTCGTGTTATGTATAGTCTGTCCGTATTTGCTCTTGGGTGTAGTGCTTTGTGTATTGTCATATGTTTCCTGGTTTTCTGATCTATGCTGCGGAGTTCTGCCTTCGTCCATTCCACCATTCCTGCGCTGTATCTGATTACTGGCACTGCCCATGTGTTTATGGCTTTTATCATATTTCCGGCGTTGAGTTTTGACTTGAGTATCGCCTTGAGTTATTATTATTATTATTATTATTATTATTATTATTATTATTATTATTATTATTATTATTATTATATTTCCGACGATAAGTAGTGTGGATGAGAAAGAAAAATCAAGTCTCTGAAATTCTATTATGTTGATACAACAAAATAAAATGACCTTTTTATGTTACATAAGTTTCAAAAATATTAATCTACTTGACATATCTACACTATGTGAAAGATAACAATATAAAATAACCTTTTTTAACAATATTAAAATGCCTTAAATCTGGTGAATCATTTTAATGAATTGAATCAAGCCCTTGGTTTTTATGAGTTACATGACAAGGTTTCGTTCCCCTACACCCAACAGACAACTAGCAAACAAAGTTTTGAAAATAAAATAATATGCCAAAATCAGATCTCCCATCAAGCAGGTACTAAGCATAAACAAGATTTCACACTAAAACAATAAACATCTTTTTTACATAATCTAAAAAAAACTAAGACAATTCTTATGCAAATGTGCACCATTGAATAAAGATTTACCTTTACACAAGAGAATTAGTTTTACGGAGATTTTCATTGCCAAAATCTGAGACTAGATTAGAGAAGCGACAAGAATAACGAAGGGTAGATACAATCTACATATGAAAACTATACTTTTTTACGATTAGGTCTTGACAAACGTCTGTGACAAAATTTCATTATATCCTCAGTATTTCGAATATTGTAAGTACGAAGCCATATTAAGAACAATGATTTGTTAAAAACTAACTTACTTACATACACACACACACAATTATATATATATATATATATATATATATATATATATATATATATATATACATATGTATGTATGTATACGCTTATACATACATAAATACATACACACACACACACACACACACACACACACACACATATATATATATATATATATATATATATATATATATATATATATATATATGTATACGTACATACACACGCACGCACACGCGCACACACACACACACACATATATATATATATATATATATGTATGTATGTATATGCATACATACATACATACATATATATATATATATATATGTATGTATGTATGTATACTTGCACAAAAGGTGTAGCAGTTACCAACAATAGGTCAAATGACTGGCTGACAACTTAGATGAAATACTGAGATGGATACTTAGTTTACAGAGAGAGAGAGAGAGAGAGATAGAGAGAGAGAGAGAGAGAGAGAGAGAGAGAGAGAGAGAGAGCTTTACAGAGTTGTGTGGGAAGAGGTATAGGTTGTTAAAGAGTGGTTTAGTTAACTGGTGTATTGTGCAGGGAGATACTATTCAAGAGATTTGCATTCTGCTACACAGTGGGCAGGTTAGTGGTGTCAGTGTTGAGACTAGTGGTTTCGGTGTTGAGATGCAGGTGTCAGCTGGCTTCCAGGTTGTTGGAGCTGGATAGTGGGTTGGGTAATGGAAAAGGGGTGTGGGGGTGGGGTGGGGGTTAGTGTTATATAACTTGCAAGTTCCTGGAAGGTGGATTGTTTAGTGATGCCTAGTGTTGGGATGAAGCGGGTGTCATATGACTTGAAAGTTGTTGGATATTGGGCTGGTTGGTGGTGTCAGGTGTAGGGAGGCAGGTGTCATATGACTTACAAGTTGCTGGATAGTGGGCTGGTTGGTGGTGTCAGGTTTTGGGAAGCAGGTGTCAGATGGTTTGCAGGTTGCTGCATAGTGAGTTGCGATTTGCGTTAGGTATTGGGGAGTAGGTGTCAGAAGGTTACCAAGTTGCTGGAAAGTTGGCTGGTCGAAGTTTGTCTACAAATGGTAAGCAGATGACAAGAGGCTTACAGAGTTTGATTCAGTTACGATGTTGGGACAGTGGTGTCAATTGCTAGCTGGTAGGTGTCTGAAGGACTGTTGGACGATGGGGTGGTGTCAGGTGCTGGGAGGTAATAATCTGGAGGCTTGTAGGTTGTCAGAGAGGAGGGTACCTTAGATGTGTCAGGTACCAGGATGTAGGTGTCAGGAATTTGTAGGTTGTTAATAGGATGGTAACTTAGAAGTGTAAGGTACCAGGAGGTATGTGTCAGGAATTTGTAGGTTGTCAGATAGGAGGGTAACTCAGATTTGTCATGTACCAGGAGGTGGGTGTCAGGAATTTGCAGGTTGTCAGATAGGACATTACCTTAGATGTGTCAGGTACCAGGAGGTAGGTGTCCTGGAATTCGTAGGTTGCCAGATAGGACAGTAACGTAGATGTGTCAGGTACCAGGAGGTAGGTGTCAGGAATTTGTGGGTTGTCAGATAGGACATTGCCTTAGATGTGTCAGGTACCAGGAGGTAGGTGTTAAGAATTCGTAGGCTGGCGGATAGGACAGTAACGTAGATGTGTCAGGTACAAGGAGGTAGGTGTCAGGAATTTGTAGGTTGTCATATAGGACAGTAGATGTGTCAGGTACCAGGAGGTAGGTGTCAGGAATTTGTAGGTTGTCAGATAGGACATTAGCTTAGATGTGTCAAGTCCCAGTTGGTAGGTGTCAAGAATTCGTAAGTTGCCAGATAGGAGGGTAACTCAGATGTGTCAGGTACCAGGAGGTAGGTGTCAGGATTTTGTAGGTTGTCAGATAGGACAGTAACTTACATGTGTCAGGTACCAGAAGGTAGGTGTCAAGAGTTTGTAGCTTGTTAGATAGGACGGTAACTTAGATGTGTCAGGTGCCAAGAGGTAGGTGTCTGGAATTTGTAGGTTGTCAGATAGTGAGTAGGTCCGTAGCTGCTAGATAACAACAGAGGTGTCAGGTGCTATCTGGTAGGTGTCTGGAGGACTGTTGGACGATGGGGTGGTGTCAGGTACTGAGAGGTAATAATCTGGAGGCTTGTAGTTTGTCAGATGGGAGGTTAAATCAGATGTGTCAGGTACCAGGAGGTAGGTGTCAGGAATATGTAGGTCGTCAGATAGTGAGCAGGTCCGTAGCTCCTAGATAGCAAGAAGTGACCTGTTCTACACTAGAACAAGTTCTCCTTCCTCCCTGGGGGCTGTAACAAGTCACGCCCTAATTGAATCCATAACAGCACAATATATATAATGTGAATTCAACATTGGGGGCAACGGATACAGCTTTTTTCACGATTATAAGACTTTAATCAGTGTAGGATTCTCCACATGCACGTGTGTGTGTGTGTGTGTGAATTGGAGAGGGTACGTTTGGGAAAGTAGTGTCAGATGTCAAGAAGCTAATTGCATAAAAAGCTTCAGGCAAGAAGTTGACGGCCAGGGTACGTCGAATAACGAGAAGAGTTGGAGAAAAAAATTTAAAGATTCCGCTCAACATCAATTGACAAAATATTTTACTGGCGTTACAGCTATGGAGTTCAGCGACTCTCAGCCTCCATAATAGATGGAGTGGCAACGGAATAATTGACGTGACAGGGAAAGAATAATATATAGCACAGAAAAGCTCTCGCGAACATCGACCTCGTATGAATTATTCCTCTGATAGCTTGTTAAGACTTTCTTCCGATACTGGGGGAGAAAGAGAGAAAGAGAACACGAACAAGGCTATTTTCAAACCTAATTTATTCATTCATCAAATCTAAGGCCAAATCTGTGTTCTCTCGAATTCTTTGTATACACACACACACACACACACACACACATAACACACATATATATATATATATATATATATATATATATACACACGTATATATATATATATGATATATATATATATGTATATATATAGTATATATATACATATATATATATATAATATATATATATATATATATATATATCTATATAAATATATATATATGTATATATATATATATATATATATCCTATATATATCTATATATATGTATATATAATATTATATATATATATATATATATATTATATATATATATATATATATATATGTATATGTATATATGTATATGTATATATATAGTTATAGTGCATGCGGGCTTGTGTGCACGCAAAACCAAACGCACGCAAATAAAGAAAAGTTATCCAGAAAGACTGTGAGTGGAGGTAGGTTATTTAAGATGATAAAAATAAAATTACTCAGGTCTACAACAACAACAAAAAACTCTTTTCATTCGTCAGCCTTCTTTGTTAATTGTGCAATATAACGATTTTTTACCTACACTATCACCTCTCAAAAAAAAAAATTGAAGGCAAGATTTATTTTATCAATATAAAGAGAAAAGTTTTACCAAATAATCTTAAGAGATAAAATTCTGCTGGCGATTGTCATCGAAATTTCAATTCACCTTTGACGTATTTATTTATGAAATAAAGAGGCCTTTGACCTTTGAAACTGTGACGTAATCTTGAAAGGTTCATAGCAACGTTCATTCCCAAGTATTTGCCGATATTTTCAATCATATAATATTATTATTTATGAATAAATCTATTTATGAATCAATTTATCATTTATTTATGAATACATTTATCATTTATTTATGAATTAATTTGTCATTTATTTATGAATACATTTATTATTTATTTATGAATTAATTTGTCATTTATTTATGAATACATTTATCATTTATTTATGAAGTAATTAGTCATTTATTTATGAATAAATTTACCATTATTATTTATGAATAAATTTATCATTATTGAATACATTTATCATTTATTTATGAATTAATTAGTCATTTATTTATGAATAAATTTACCATTATTATTTATGAATAAATTTATCATTATCATTTATGGAATAAAAAAAATTCTTTCATTGTGTCTACTGTATGAAGGAAACACAATTATAATTTCCAACAAATAAAAAAAAAATAACTTTCTTCATTAATTAAAAACCTGATTGTGAGACCACGAGAAAGAATGTATTTCCTTACTGAATAATAATAGCAAAAAATACTTTCATTGTGTCTACTACATGAAGGAAAAATAATCTTAATTTCCAATATATCACAGATGGGAGAAACGCCCTACAATCATACAAAAACTGATTGTAAAACGACGAAAAAAATAATGTATTTCTTCCATAAGAACAAAGATATACAATTAAATATTCTCTTAGTTATGTATTTCAATGTAATCTCTCCTTCTTCTTCTTCCTGTTCTTCTTCTTCTTCATCAGGTCACGAGTCCTCCAAGTGTCTTCTTTTTCTTCTACTTCTTCTACTTCCTCTTTTTCTTCTTCTTCTTCTTCAGGTCACGAGTCCTCTAATGTCTTCTTTTTCTTCTACTTCTTCTACTTCCTCTTTTTCTTCTTCTTCTTCAGGTCACGAGTCCTCCTAGTGTCTTCTTTTTCTTCTTCTTCTTCTTTTTCTTCTTTCTTCTTCTTCTTCTTCTTCTTCCTCTTAAGGTCATGAGTCCCCCCAGTGATCTTGGATAAACGAAGACCATGTGCAACATTGCAATCAACGAGGCCATTACCACTTGACATATGAAGTTACCATCGAGTTAAGGCTCAGATCTGGGCCAGGAAGAAGTTTCCCGAAGTTAACCGGAAGTTTCCGGATGTTTCCGAGAAGTTCTCTCCTCCCCTTTAAGTCTACGTCCGTTGTCCGGGTGTGTTCAAGTGTACGTCTGTTTAGCTTGCGGTTTTGCGTCACGTGTACGTACGTGATGTGCGTTCGGTAAGTTAGATGTCCAAGATGTTGGTGGGTAGGTCTACTGTGTGGTTTACAAGACGGTGGAGTTGGACATTCGGTGTTTACGTTTGTATACGTTTGTTTTGCACGTTTACTATTAATCAGTGTTTATGTCTGCATGTTTGTTTAGCAAGTTTACAATATATCAAAGGAAAACCAAATCGAGTAAAGAATTCCATAGGCTCAACGCTGTAGAAAGTCACTGAAATAGGTACTCAGTGCAATGAAGGCCTATAAAAGCTATAAACAAACACACACTTATATCCAAACAAACAAACAAACAAACACATACACAAACGCAGTTTCTGTAGGAGACAAAGTAATACTTTAGCATTCACACGAAACAAGTAAAACATGCGCTGAAGCGTCATCGGCGCAACCGAGTTTTTAGTACAGCGTATAATACCGTATGAAACTCTCAGCCGCGGCCCATGAAACATTCAGCCGCTGACCATGAAATATTCAGCCACTGTACGGTGGTGGCCTGCGTTGTTGGCACTCATAGCAGTGTCAGACGCACGATCATGGCTAATTTTAACCTTCAATAACAATAAATACTACTGAGGCTAGAGGGTTGCAATTTGGTATGTTTGATGACTGGAGGGTGAATGATCAACGTGGCAATTTGCAGCCCTCTAGCCTCAGCAGTTTTTAAGATCTGGGGGCGAATAGAAAAAGTGCGGACGGACAGACAAACTCGTCGCAATCAGCTTCAGCTCTGGCTTAGATTTAACTTTGTATAATCTAATCATACGGATTAATCTCCAACTGATCAAATCCCACGTAATCCCTCCGTAATCCTTTAACCCCTTCAAGGGATTAACGCGGAATTAACGAGAAGTGAAAAGTTAAATTTCGCAGAAATAACTTAACTATATTCTTTATCATTTATTCCAATAATTTGTTTGTAGAGATTAATGACGTCCATCACATAGTCATTTTTCGAGAGATGATGATGGAAGTATTTTATCTCATTCGGAGCAGAATCTGGTATATAATGACAATGCTTCTACTCGTACATAGATTTGGGGCATCGCATCCTTTGGGTATCGCACCCAATGTGGATTTAACAAATAGCAAAGAATCTTACGGACAATGATTAAAAAAAATGGCATCGGCAGTAAATTGCTAAGGAAAGTTTTTTCCATGTGATATTTACTTATATTTAAAAGAGAGATCTCTTAATTTCACAAGAATCTCTTGTGTTTTATATTTAATAGAGACCTCTATCATTTCCACAAGAATCTCTTGCGATTCTTACTTATATTCTAAACAGATCTCTATACTTTTCAAGAGAATCTCCTATAATAAAATAACAAACGGTTTAATGGTATCTGATGTGTAATAGAACTTTGTTTTATTCTTCTGGACTTAACAGTTTTAAGATGCTCAAGAGAATGATTGTATTTCGTGAAAATATGAGAGATTTATCTAAATACACAAACTAAAGGTAATTGGAAATAATTACATAAGAAGCACACCACCTTTTGTTAGTGAACCTTGCCAAGTTGAGATTTATAAAAGTTCAGAACTGACTAAACGCTCTCATTCCAAGTTAAGAACTGAATACGTTCTCTCTCCCTGGGAGCAATTCCAAGTGAACTGACACTGAAGAAATAAGCATTCCCCAGAACTTTCTATCCCTAAATCTGCAATATAAACCCCACACACATCCTGACCAGCCCCCACCACCCCCAACTCTCCTTCCCTTTCCTCTTCCCCAGTGTTTTTCCTTTTTTCGTAAAAAGAATGAGAATAATAAGACTCACAAACACACACACATATTCAAACAAAGCAGAGACGAGCCTCTCTACAGAAGCGTTCTTAACACCATTAACCAATCCTTATAGTGTCTTTTTCCCTCTTCCTTAAAAATAATAAAACTCACACATACACAAACACTCACATACACACGTGCGCGCGCAGACAAAGCACATGCGAACCTTGGTACAAATGAGGTCTTACTGTCATGAACCCACCTCTATCTCTTTTTACCTTTCCTTCAAAACAGAATAATGAAACTCGCAAGCACACACACACACACACAAAGACAAAACACACCCGAGCCTTTGCACAGGCGAGTTCTTACTGTCATTAACCAACCTCAGTGTCTTTTCTCCCTTTCCTTAAAAATAACAAAACAAAACACACACATATACATACATGCACAAAGCAAAGAAAGTGTCTGAACAGAATATTGTCATTATCACATCCTCAGTGTCTTTCTCCCCTTACCTTAAAAAAAACATGAAAATAATAAAACACACAAACACACACACACACACATACACGCAGACAAAGCCCAGGAGAACCTTGGGCACAAAAGAGTTCTTGTTGTCATTAAATCACTTGAAGCATGTTTGCCTGATTTACATGGAAATGGAACCGCCTCGAATTGCGTTTGTTGTTTCGGCTTCAAATGACAGACGACGCACTCCGAGGAGGAGGAGGAGGAGGAGAGGAGGAGGAGGAGGAGGAGGACCTAACTTTTTAGGACTCGCACTTTGCCATAATAAACCAGCTTTGGATCTTACTGAGAAGCTCTTTCTATTTTCTCTGCGAGAGGACAAATTGAGAGAGAGAGAGAGAGAGAGAGAGAGAGAGAGAGAGAGAAGAGAGAGAGAGATTCATATATTAGAATATATTATTTTCCAGAGTAGATGCATGAAGGAGATAATAATTTATAAATTCCATTGAGAGAGAGAGAGAGAGAGAGATTAAAAATATTATGAATTCTTTTTCAAGATGAATAATTACAGGAGGGAAAATAATAATAAAAAAAAAATTCAATAGAGAGAGAGAGGAGAGAGAGAGAGAGAGAGAGAGAGAGAGAGAGAGAGAGAGAGATTACAAATTCTTTTCACGAGGTGGTGCATAACCACTTAGGAAAATAACGGTCTGAAAATTCAAAAGATTAAATTGAGAGAGAGAGAGAGAGAGAGAGATACCATATATTAAAAATATTATGAATTCTTTTTCAAGATGCATAATTAGAGGGAAATAATTCAAAAAATTCAATAGAGAGAGAGAGAGAGAGAGAGAGAGAGAGAGAGAGAGAGAGAGAGAGGCAGTCTTTTCCTTCGTGTCTCCACAAAGCGCGTCTCACAAACTTCGTTTTCTTCAAGAGGGATTTTAAGTTCGTTTTCTTTCATCGTGTTTTGTCCACCGAAATCGAAATTGATTTCGTTTTCCCTCCATTCTCTGTTTCGACATTTCTTTGCTTTTAGTGTATTCCGATCCATTCCCCTTCTATCCCTGGAGCAGGGTGGGAGGGGGGGGGATGGGCGGGTAATGGGTAAGGGGGTCTTAGTTCCCGTTAAAATCCTCCTCCCTCTTCTCTTCTTCTTTTCGGCGTAACTCAGGTCACGTAGGGCCAAAGTGGACCAACCTTGGCCAGGGAGGAGTTAGACTTAGCCGCAATCATTACTAATAAATAAGATTTGGACGACACACAAAAGTATTTTTTTTTTCTCCTCTCCTTCTTTTTCCTGTTCTTTTCCTATCTGCTCTGGGGGAGGAGGGGGCAGGGGGTGTTCTTCGTCAGGTTGGAGGAAAGAGGTTCTGCTGGTGTTGGGGAAGGATGGAGGGAGGAGGGAGGGAGGGAGGGTGGGGTGGGACAGGACTGACAGATGCGGGAGAAACGGTCCTGTGTTTCCGGACATGATTGCAAACGACGTTCTCTGCTGATGAAGTGTCGAGGTGACCGCCATGTTGAAAAGAGAGGACGGGTATAATGGGGGAGGTCGTTGGCGGTTTATCCTTTTGGAAAGTAAACGAAAAAAAAAAGGAAATATATGCTCCCTCTTTCTTTCGTTTTTACCTCTAGGAAAACCAAAACAAAAAAGAGCAGGAAAATAAATGCTCTTTCGTTTTTACTACCAGGGTAGATAAGGTTGTTTAGTATCCCATTTATTTTGCCTCCCTAGGAGAGAGAGAGAGAAAAAAAGTTAAAAATATGGACTCCAGAAAGTAAACGTCTTCAGCCGTTGTGAGCAAAAGAAGACGAAATACCCATTTGCTTACACCTCGTCTTTATTACGAAATGGAGGATATTAATTAATAACCATTTGAATTATTCGTTAATATGTGAAGTTCTTTATTTACAAACCTCTCTATTTTCTTATCTATTCATTTATTGATTGATTTATTTATCTTTCTTTCCTCTCTAATAACTGATCTCCTCTTTCTGCCTTTCATATCTCTTGTAAATACTTTCAAATGAACACCATATTCTTTGGAAGCTTGAATTTACTGTCAATGAGCCTTGAAGGCTTGTTCATTGTGAATATGGATTCCTATTCTAATAATAATAATAATAATAATAATAATAATAATAATAATAAAATAATAATAATAATTTATGTGATTTTCATCGTCAGTTCCTGAGCACGAAAGTAAAAATAATGAAGAGATGTCAAAAATCACTGTCTGAGACGGCTCTTACAAACGACACTTTCTACAAGTGGCATGTCTTTCCTTCTATTTCCTCCTTTGATTCTTCTTCTTCTTCTTCTTCTTCTTCTTCTTCTTCTTCTTCTTCTTCACATTCTTCCAACTTCAACGTTTAACAGTCTTTTAAGAGTTTCCTCTCCGAGTTGTCATCTCCGCCCGAAGACCACTTGGAAACTTCTCTCATCCATTTCAGCCCTGTCTGAAAACTCTTCTCACGTCCCTCACTCTTTCCTCCTCCTCCTCCCTAGGCATCCTACAAGGTAGGGAAATGACGGGGAAAGTGAGGAGAAAAATTCCTGCAACTCCTACCTCTCCCCTCCGCTAAAATATCCGTCCTTGTTCCCTAACGGATGTATGTATGTATGTGTGTGTGTGTGTGTGTGTGTGTGAGAGAGAGAGAGAGAGAGAGAGAGAGAGAGAGAGAGAGAGAGAGACTCACTCATTTTTCACAAACGAAGCTTCCGTCAGAGCGAGATGACAAATCACTCAGCCATCGTCATTCAGTGCATAAATCGTTGGGTGCCATCATTCTCTTTCTCTACCTTTCCCCCTTTCTTTTTTTTTTATCTCCTCCTCGGCCTTATCCAAACATCTCTCTCTCTCTCTCTCTCTCTACCTTTCCCCTCTTTCTTTTTTTTATCTCCTATTGGATCTCTCTTCTCTCTCTCTCTCTCTCGCCTTTCCAAACATCTCCTCTCTCTCTCTCTCTCTCTCTCTCTCTCTCTCTCTCTCTCTCTTGCGTCAATGAACGGGCCAAAATGCAGGAGCGTGTCATTCATCAAAATAAAGAGAGGGGACCCAAAGTATTTCTCGGCGAATCCAGGGAGTTTTGAAGGATAAATTTGACGCCGAATCGACTCCGTGTTTTTGAAGGTTCCAAGTTCTGGAATTGGGCTGACTTGAGTGCGTTGTGCTCTGATATACTTATAAATAAAGTGATTCACTTCGTACCCATGGCTTTAGGTAGAGGTTAAATGTATGGAATATGCAATTAACGCTAGTGATAAGAATAAGCAATGCATGTAAGATGATGAAAACACAGTAGACATTCTTATAAACGGCACATTACAAAATAAAATTTAACATTCATTCAACTTACGCTTTATGAACGTTTTACTTATAACGATGCAAGTCCTAAACAGTAAGACACCCAATAAAATACAGAAGAATCCAAAGAATGTCAAAGGGAATAACAAATGTATTAATGAATTTTAATACAAAAAAATACATTTTCTTCTTACCTATGGCTTTAGATAGAGGCTAAATGTATGAAATATGAAATTAGCGCTAGTGATATGGATAGGCAATGCGTGTAAGAGGACGAAAACATTGTAGACACTCTTATAAAAGGCGGGATTACAAAAGAAAGTTCAACAATCATTCAACATATGCTTTATGAACGTTTAACTTATAACGATGCAAGTCCTTAACAATAAGACACCCTATAAAATACAGACGAATGTCAAAAAGAATAACAAAAGTATAAATGAATTTGCCGATATTTTTGTACGAATAACTAAGCTAAAAGGCTCTTCCATCCACCCTAATCTTTCAATATTTCGCTCGGATTAATAAACGAAATAAAGTTGAGAATCGGTGAAGAGGGGATCTGATTGGACGATATTTATACTTATACCGATATTTATTAAAATTTCAAGATTAAAACTTGTACGACGTTTCCATTAAAGAAAACTTATATTATGTCTTAATGAAAATCAATATAAACACCTTCTTCTTCTTCTTCTCCGTCACTTTACTCTGGATGACTTCTGAGCGGTCTTGCCCAAACGCAGACCAACATCGCAATCAGCGAAGCCATTACCACTTGACAAATTAAGTTTCCTCCGAGTTAGTCGCAGATCTTGGTCAGGAAGCAGCCGCCTTCTGAGCTGGACTTGTGTCAATGGAATGCGTGCTTGCCCATGGCGTATGTTTGTGTGTTTGCGTGTGCTTGTGTGTCCATATGTAATGGGAAGT
>NC_087219.1:36608156-36633156 GCF_015104395.2 Macrobrachium nipponense
ATGCAGAAATACAGGCAATTTCGTATTTGTAGACTCATGAAATTCCAGGAGAGTATCAGTGTGGAAGGGACATAAACAAAACAATTCCATCTAAGTGTCAGTTCAACTGAATAACTCGATATTTCCTTAAGCAGAATAGCTTTCTGTTCTTTACTGAAGAAATGAAACCGTTGCGATTTTAGTTATTCTAAATATTTTAAGAATTGACGCCGTCAAAACAATATCATTTACAACTGATGGACAAAGGAAAAATCAGATTTATTTGGTATGCCAGTAATTTCTTGTGTGAATTTGTATTCTAAAAATTGTTACTAAATGTCAATTTTTGTTAATTATTTTATATCAGAGCAATTTTATTTACTTTATCATGATGTGACAGGATAAACATGTCTTAATACACTTTTACATAACAAGGGAATTTCCTTCCTTTGGGATCTGCATGTCACTGGTCAAAATGATGGTAGTCCAGTCAGTCATTTTCGTGTAGTTTTCTTTTCCATAAGATAACAACAAAATCTCATTATATATCGAGGAAACATTTAAAGTTCTCTGAATTGACCCAAAGTAAATTCTAAAATGTTGTAAAATACAATAAAAATAAATCTCAAAGTACAGAGGAATATTTCAAAGACATATGGTACAAAATATGACATAAAATATTGAGTGTTTCTGCCTCGCAGTACACAAAGGATTTTTATAAATATTTGTAGAAAGGAACATCCAGACATTTCGTTACCTAAAGCATTATCTTAAGATCAAATAAAATACCAAAACATCTAAGAGCAGAAGAACATCGGCAAATAAAATTTTTACTACTCGACACGATATTATATTTTGTATCCTGAAACACGACAGAATATATCTGCAAAATGTTTCGGTACAGCAAAGAGATGCAGACCAGCTTCGGTCTGAAAAGCAAGTTTCGAAATTCTTGCTGAAGTAATTTTGCTTGGAAAACATTCTACTCAATATTTTTATTTGAAACAAAATCCCAATTTCCAAAATATATCCATTGATACAAGTATTTATGGATCTTGTTTCAATAAGGAATATGTTTCCATATAAAGTTCCTATAATGAAATGGTTGAAATATACTGAAATATCCATACATACGTTCGTGTGAATATTTTATTTAATAGATTTTATATGAATTGAATTTCCTATGAAGTCAGAAATCACATTTCAACATTTTTCCTTCTATATTTTTATTTGGATAACGAAAACTGGCACATGAAAATACCTCATCAAAGTTTCAACGCAAATGTAAAACAAACAGTTTTATGGACAACTGATACCAAATATTTGAAATACTGGCCGAAGCACAAAAGCAAACAAGATACAGAAATAACTTCCATGTGAACAAAAACTTTTACGTTCTAAAACAACCACAAAGAGATTTTCATGTGAACTTCTTATGAAAACTCTCACATGATTAATACTTATTAACATAATTCATGAAAAACAACGTTCTATGAAAAACGTACTCGTCACAAAATAGTAATAAATCCTTTAACAAAATACAAAATAGTAAAAATGTCAAAATATTACCCATTTGCGAAAACAGTCCACAAGCGATGATCTTTATATAGCAATCTCTCGTGATCACCTGAGGAGGTCACTGGCTAAGGATGTGTGACCCCAACCCACTAGTTAGTTCTCAGAAGGATAAGACAACACCTGAAGAATACCATAATCCTCAACCCCCCACCCCCACCCACCCTCCAGCTCATTTACCGTACATTAAAAAAATTACTAAATAAATAAATAAATGAAACAAGGTACTAAAACTTTCGATAAATTCGAGGGTTATGTCAAAAATGCTAATGAGCCATATTGAGCCACCTAAAACCGAGGAAATAAACACGTTGAGAAACAGACGTTTTAGGAAACAAAAAAAACACATTGACAAAACAAACGTTTTAGGAAACAAAGCAAACTCATTGACAAACAAACGTTTTAGGAAACAAAACAAACTCACTGACAAACGTTTAAGGAAACAAAACAAACTCATTGACAAACAGACATTTTAGGAAACAAAACAAACACGTTGACGAACAAACGTTTTAGGAAACAAAACAAACTCAATGATAAACAAAAGTTTTAAGAAACGAAAGAGACACTCTGATCAAGCAGTGACATAAATTCCAAATATTTTGGAAGAATTCAAAATATAAATTCGGGTACACAGACCCCTACAGGATACACAGGATGGCTTTTAGCCCTCAGCCAATACAATCCATCACAAGTGAGGTCACTGAAAAACGACGTCTGAGCCAACCACAGGGATCAATGACCTCGCTCCAGATATTGATGGTTTTAAGGGAATTCTGACCTCTTTTTTTTCCAGTTCTGAACCAGACGATTAAGAAATGGATTGGCCCCGGATGTGGGAAGAGGGAAAAGAGGGGAGATTAATATTTAGAGGTTTAATTTAAATGGCGATAGATGAATAGTTATTACAAGAAATCCGTGTAAATGAATGGCAGGGAAAGATAAATAAATATTAAATAGAATAAAATGTCAAGAGAACTGATGGTCTACAAATGTGACCTCAGATTTTCTTTATCCATGTCCGACTGAATAACTCCATGATGATATATTTTTATTTTCAGACAAATACTAAACAGGTAATATGCCTCACACCACTGAATTAAGCAGAATGGCTTTATTTTTCACATTATTCTCTAAAAACGTGTGATCACGGGAAGTTGTATTCTTTTTTAACAGATATACTAGTTGTCTTTTATCCGATGAAATAGTTTTGAGAGAGAGAGAGAGAGAGAGAGAGAGAGAGAGAGAGAGAGAGAGAGAGTATTCCAAATTTTACTGCATTCGAAATCATTGCTTTTGAGAGAGAGAGAGAGAGAGAGAGAGAGAGAGAGAGAGAGCCTTACCTTACCTTCCCTTACAGTTCGTTCGGGTTGCCACCAGGGTCCCTCAGTGTGCGCCCTCTAATGTCTACCAGAGAGTTGCTAGTACATCTTCCGGTATATTTTGCATCTTCCCAATCTTGGATGGTCTGGGATGCAGTTTAGATATTTGTCGAGCTTATTCTTAAACACATCTACGCTCACTCCTGATATATTCCTCAGATGAGCTGGCAACGCATTGAATAGACGCTGCATTATCGATGCTGGTGCGTAGTGGATTAATGTTCTGTGTGCTTCCTTATTTTTTCCTGGTATAGTTTTGGGCACTATTAATCTACCTCTGCTTGATCTTTCTGATATTTTTAGTTCCATGAATATTTTCTGCTATTCCTTCTATCTGTTCCATGCCTGAATTATCATGTAGCGTTCTCTTCTCCTTTCTAGACTATATAATTTTAAGGATTGTAGTCTTTCCCAGTAGTCTAGGTCCTTAACTTCTTCTATTCTAGCTGTAAAAGGAACCTTTGTTACACTCTCTATTTGTGCAATATCCTTTTGATAGTGTGGGTACCATATCATATTGCAATATTCAAGTGGACTACGAACATATGTTTTATAAAGCATAATCATGTGTTCAGCTTTTCTTGTTTTGAAGTGCCGTAACAACATTCCCATTTTTGCTTTACATTTTGCCAACAGAATGGCTATTGCTCATTGTATAACATGTTCCTATTCATCATCACACCAAGGTCTTTAACTGCTTCCTATTTGTGATTGTCCTCATTATTAGGTCCCCTATATGCATATAGCTTTCCTTCTCTCGTCTCCATAATTTATTGATTCAAATTTATCAGAGTTAAATACCATCCTATTTACCTCTGCCCAAACATATACTTTGTTAAGGTCTCTTTGTAGAGCGTTCCTATCTTCATCACAAGTAATTTCTCTACTTATTCTTGTGTCATCAGCGAAACTACTCACTACCGAATCCTTAACATTACTGTCTATGTCTTCAATCATAATAACAAACAATATTGCAGCTAGCACCGTACCTTGTGGCACACCGGATATTACCTTGGTTTCATCCGATTTCTCATCGTTTGCAATAACTATCTGTTTTCTGTTGTGTAAAAATTCTTTTAACCATCTTCTACTTATTTACGATATTGTCTAATTTTCTTTGCTAATATTATGGTCTACTTTGGCAAAAGCTTTTGCAAAGTCTAGATAAACCACATCTGTTTCATTTCCGCTTTTCATATTTTTGAATATGTTCTCACGGTGGACTAACAGTTGGGGTTTGTGTACTTTTTTCCCGGGGGGGGGTACGAAACCGTGTTGTCCTATATTAAAACAAATTATTTTTTATTAAATTTTTATAATATTTTTGCTTCATTACCCTTTCATACACTTTCATATATTTGTGATGTAAGAACTCACAGGCCTATAGTTACTTGCCTCTAGTCTTGATCCACTTTTGAAAGTAGGGGTGATATATGCTAATTTGTGCTCATCATAAATCTTGCCTGTATCTACACTTTGTCTAATATTGCAAGTGGCTTTGCGATAGAATGAACTACTTTCTTCAACAAAATACAGGGACTCCATCCGGCCCTGCAGCAGCTCCATTTTTAATTTCATTAATTGCCTGCACAATATCAGCTTCATTAATTTCTATGTCAGCTAAATATTTCACTATTTTCGTCCCTTACTTCTATATCATTATCTTCATTATCTATTCTAGGGTGAATTCTCTCTTATATCGTTCTGCCAGTATGTTTGCAAATTTCCTTTTTTTCATTCGTTAATCTCCTTCAATTCTCAGAGGGCCTATTTCTATTCTTCTTTTATTCATCTTTTTTGCATATGAGTATATAGTTTGGGGTTTTGCTTGATATTTAATAGGGTTTTTTGCTTTCCAAGTCCCGTTTTTCATTTTCTTTTGATTGTATAATCTTTTGGTTCTGCATTTTCTATCTTACTTTTAGTTCCCATAAAACTCTTTCCATGCATTTTTTTCTTTTGCAAGACCTTTTTTCCACTTTCTGATTTTCTGGAACAAGATCCTTCTGTCTCTTGGTATGCATGAATGATGTTTACTTTTCTTCTTCGGTATATATTTATCCACTATTTTCTCCAATATTTTAATATAAATATCTCCGTATTTACCCTTATGTCATCACTTACGAAATGTTATCCCAATCTTTGTTTAATTCTTCATTAATTTTTGACCATTTTATATTTTTACTGTAGAAGTTGTATTTTCCATATCCACTTCCCACTTTTTCATTTCTTGCTTATCTCTATTTTCACTTGCTTTGGAATGAACTGTTAATTCTATGACATTTATGATCTGAAATACTCGCATTATAAACTATTATTTCTTTAACATAATTCATCTCGTTCACAAATACTAGGTCTAAAGTATTTTTTCCTTTCTTGTTGGCAGGTGATTTATTTGTTGAATGTTTGTATTCTAGTAGCATATCTAATAGCTTTTCAAATTGCCTCTTATCTTCTGCACTACTATTACTCTCTTTTTTATATAATGTATTAGTACAACCACAGTCTCCTATTCGTTCTTTCCATTCTACGAAAGGAAAGTTGAAGTCACCAGATAGGAGAATAGTCCAGTCCTTGTGATTTCTACATATATCATCCAATTTTTCAATTATTAAGTCAAACTCTTTAGTATTAGAGGTCTATATATTACTATGTTCATCAATTTTTCAGATTCAAATTCTACCGCTATTAGTTCACATTCTGAGTTACTATATTTCTCATATATTTTTCCTTGTTTTTTGTCTTTCCCATATATTGCGGTTCCCCCTTGATTCCTATTTTTTCTATCTGATCTATAAGTTTGGAACCCTTTTATTTGATCATCATTCCCAGTCTCTTGGGAATACCAGGTTTCACTTATATTCATTATATCTATTTTCTTTTTCATTTTGGGGTTAGTTCTTCTAAGTACTCTATTTTTCTTTTTGAGGTTACTCGTAACTAAACCCTGCGCATTCATCACTATGATGGTTTGCGTGTTTTCTCCTTCATTTAAATATTGGTAGTAATAAGGATTTTCCCATGTCTCTTTCCTGTTCTGGTATGTTGTTCTTTTTTTCATTTCCAGAAATTCTGACATTAAAAAATCCAACTTTTCCATAATATTTGATCTTCCTTCATCATATTATTCATTTTGTGTCTGAATCTGCAATTTTCTCCGTTTTTGCAATATCCTCTTGCATAATAAATACAGTTATTATCTCTTGAGTAGAATTTCGGAGCTGATGCTTTGAAATTTTTTGCTGACCCACCTCTGCATATCTCATTGGTGGTTTGCTTTTCTCTTTTACCTGATATTCTTGATTTCTCTCTTTATTTGTTCTTTCTTATTTTGGATTTTATTACTTGGTTGGTTATTTATTTGATTATGATTCATGGCTACAGGGTGCATATTTATTGCCATTTTTTGTCGAACTTACATCCTTTTCCTTCTTTTAGGTTTTTTACATATTTTTGGTATGCAGATCTCTGCAATCATCCCCATAGCCATCTAAGTATGCACAATTTACCATATATTTCATAGTTTTTGACATACCTTAGGATGTTTGTAGTAACATCTTTCTCCAAATCTGCAATTCCCTCTTTTCAAAAGGTTGCAGATTTTTGTCTTTCTTGTCTATTTTTTCCTCCTCTTTCCCGTCATTGTGTAGATCTGGGTAGAGCCTCGTTCGGGATTTGCTTTTCTGTTGTCATATCGTAATTTATTTTTCTTCGTAGGTATGCTGCTTTATTGCCTCATATGTAGTATCAATGAGTATCTCTGCATCCATACTTTTATCTTGTTCTTTGTTTTCCTTATTTTTTTCTGTCATTTCATTTTTGTTTACTTCTCTTCCGTTTTCCTCTTCTTCTTTTCTTCTTCTTCTTCCTCTTCTTCTTCATCCTCAACTATTTGTACATTCAATCTGATTTAATAACATTGTCTATCCATGATAGACATGTTGAACAAAAAATTCTTGTATCTTTTCTCAAATCTTGCATTACCAGCACACTGTGGATGGGTCGGAATGTTGCATGCAGCACATTTTCTGATTAGGTTTTGTGATTGACTATGCTATACCAACCTTACACAGTTTGCATGCTTTGGCATTCTTTTTCCTAATGCATCAATTAGGATATTTCACAAGATTCACCTTATTCATTTTTCTTTGTCGGAATATGTTGGTTTATGTATATTTTCTTTATGAGTCTCTTGACCACTTGGATTTTATTTGGAACTTCTTCAATTATTTTCAAGATGTTTTCATTAGATTTGTTCCAGTTTGAAGGATTATATCCTTCTAATATATCTATGAATGCTTTTGTATCTTTTTGGTTAGGACTGTTGCTGATTTCATAGATGAGAAAGCCAGTTCCCTTCCTGCTACCTCATCGTATTGCGAATCCGCCAAGCAGCTAAATTACGCCACCTCTTCCCGCAGTTGGAACTTACTGCCATCTTGTTCTGATTTCAGTATTACACTTGTTAAACTAACTTAGAAGACGCTTTATCCTACTATTTTCACACTAATCTTATCACCGATAGTTCACGAACACTTCTAGATATTTCTCAATTCTAGTCGTATGTTAAAACTGTGATATCTGTTGATTAATCTGACTTCACGCGGGTACGTCTCACCAAGCAAGATGGCTACTACGAGAGAGAGAGAGAGAGAGTATTTTCCAAATTTGACTATTTGACATAATTTGTTTTTGAGAGAGCCAGAGAGAGAGAGGAAGAAGAGGAGAGAGAAGACATTTAGAAAATTGACTGTATTCAGGAGATAAGAGAGTTGTGAGAGAGGGAGAGGAGAGAGATAGAGAGACCTATTATAAAATTGACTGTAGTTCCACTAAATTGTTTTTGGGAGAGAGAGAGAGAGAGAGAGAGAGAGAAGAGAGAGGGATGAGAGAGAGGGAGAGGATATATTCCAAATTTGACTGTAAACGACATCATTGCTTTTGAGAGAGAGAGACAGAGAGAGAGAGAGAGAGAGAGAGAGAGAGTATATTAAAAAATTTTACTGCATTCGACATCATTGTTTTTGAGAGAGAGAGAGAGAGAGAGAGAGAGAGAGAGAGAGAGAGAGAGAGAGTATATTCCAAATTTGACTATATTCGACATAATTGTTTTTGAGAGAGAGAGAGAGAGAGAGTAGATTCCAAATTTGACTGTATTCGACATCATTGTTTTTGAGAGAGAGAGAGAGAGAGAGAGAGAGAGAGAGAGAGAGATTCCAAATTTGACTGTATGTGACATAATTGTTTTTGTGAGAGAGAGAAAGAGAGAGAGAGTAGATTTCAAATTTGACTGTATTCGACATCATTGTTTTTGAGAGAGAGAGAGAGCGAGAGAGAGAGAGAGAGAGAGAGAGAGAGAGAGAGAGAGAGTATGTTTCCAAATTTGACTGTATTCGACATAATTGTTTTTGAGAGAGAGAGAGAGAGAGAGAGAAGAGAGAGAGAGAGTATATTCCAAATTTTACTGCATTCGACATCATTGTTTTTGAGAGAGAGACCTTTACCTTACCTTACAGACCATACAGTTCGTTCGGGTTGCCCCAGGTCCCTCAGTGTGAGGCGCCTCTAATGTCTACCAGAGTTGTTGCTAGTCATCTTCCGGTATATTTTGCATCTTCCAATCTTGGATGGTCTGGGATGCAGTTTAGATATTTGTCGAGCTTATTCTTAAACACACCTACGCTCACTCCTGATATATTCCTCAGATGAGCTGGCAACGCATTGATAGACGCTGCATTATCGATGCTGGTGCGTAGTGGAATTAATGTTCTGTGGTGCTTTCCTTATTTTTCCTGGTATAGTTTTGGGCACTATTAATCTACCTCTGCTTGCTCTTTCTGATATTTTTTTAGTTCCATGATATTTTCTGTTATTCCTTCTATCTGTTTCCATAGCCTGAATTATCATGTAGCGTTCTCTTCTCCTTTCTAGACTATATAATTTTAAGGATTGTAGTCTTTCCCAGTAGTCTAGGTCCTTAACTTCTTCTATTCTAGCTGTAAAGGACCTTTGTACACTCTCTATTTGTGCAATATCCTCTTGATAGTGGGTACCATATCATATTGCAATATTCAATGGAGTGACCTACGAATATGTTTTATAAAGCATAATCATGTGCTTCAGCTTTTCTTGTTTGAAGTGCCGTAACAACATTCCCATTTTTGCTTTACATTTTGCCAACAGAATGGCTATTTGATCATTGCATAACATGTTTCCTATTCATCATCACACCAAGGTCTTTAACTGCTTCCTTATTTGTGATTGTCTCATTATTAGGTCCCCTATATGCATATAGCTTTCCTTCTCTGTCTCCATATTTATTGATTCAAATTTATTAGAGTTAAATACCATCCTATTTACCTCTGCCCAATCATATACTTTGTTAAGGTCTCTTTGTAGAGCGTTCCTACTTCATCACAAGTAATTTCTCTACTTATTCTTGTGTCATCAGCGAAACTACTCACTACCGAATCCTTAACATTACTGTCTATGTCTTCAATCATAATAACAAACAATATTGCAGCTAGCAACCGTACCTTGTGGCACACCGGATATTACCACCTTGGTTTCATCCGATTTCTCATCGTTTGCAATAACTATCTGTTTTTCTGTTGTGTAAAAATTCTTTTAACCATCTTCCTACTTTATCTACGATATTGTGTTTTCTAATTTTCTTTGCTATATATTATGGTCTACTTTGTCAAAAGCTTTTGCAAAGTCTAGATAAACCCACATCTGTTTGTTTCCATTTTCCGCTTTTATATTTTTGAATATGTTCTCACGGTGGACTAACAGTTGGGGTTTGTGTACTTTTTCCGGGTACGAAACCGTGTTGTCCTATATTAAACAAATTATTTTTTATTAATAAATGTTTCATAATATTTTTCTTCAGTACCCTTTCATACACTTTCATAATATGTGATGTTAGACTCACAGGCCTATAATTACTTGCCTCTAGTCTTGATCCACTTTTGAAAGTAGGGGTGATATATGCTAATTTGTGCTCATCATAAATCTTGCCTGTATCTACACTTTGTCTTAATAATATTGCAAGTGGCTTTGCGATAGAATGAACTACTTTCTTTAACAAAATAGCAGGGACTCCATCCGGCCCTGCAGCAGCTCCATTTTTAATTTCATTAATTGCCTGCACAATATCAGCTTTTCATTAATTTCTATGTCAGCTAAATATTCACTATTTTCGTCCCTTACTTCTATATCATTATCTTCATTATCTATTCTAGGGGTGAATTCTCTTCTTATATCGTTCTACCAGTATGTTGCAAACTTTTCCTTTTTTTCATTCGTTAATCTCCCGTCAATTCTTAGAGGGCCTATTTCTATTCTTCTTTATTCATCTTTTTTGCGTATGAGTATAATAGTTTGGGGTTTTGCTTGATATTTATTAGGGTTTTTTCTTCCAAGTCCCGTTTTTCATTTTCTTTTGATTGTATAATCTTTTGTTCTGCATTTTCTATCTTACTTTTTAGTTCAATAACTTTCATGCATTTTTTTCTTTGTTTTTCTTTTGCAAGACCTTTTTTCCACTTTTGATTTTCTGGAACAAGATCCTTCTGTCTCTTGGTATGCATGAACTGATGTTTACTTTTCTTCTTCGGTATATATTTCCACTATTTTCTCTAATATTTTATATAATATCTCCGTATTTACCCTTATGTCATCACTTACGAAAATGTTTATCCCAATCTTTGTTTAATTCTTCATTTATTTCTGGACCATTTTATATTTTTTTACTGTAGAAGTTGTATTTTCCATATCCCGTCCCAACTTTTTCATTTCTTGCTTATCTCTGTTTTCACTTGCCTTTGGAATGGACTGTTAATTCTATGACATTATGGGTCTGAAATACGTCGCATTATAAACTAGTTATTTCTTTAACATAATTCATCTCGTTCACAATACTAGGTCTAAAGTATTTTCCTTTCTTGCGATAGAATGAATTACTTTCTTTAACAAAATAGCAGGGACGCCATCAGGCCCTACTGCAGCTCCATTTTTAATTTCATTAATCGCCTGCACAGTATCAGCTTCATTAATATCTATGTCTGCTAAATATTCACTATTCTCATCCCTTACTTCTATATCATTATCTTTATTATCAATTCTATGGGTGAATTCTCTCTTATATCGTTCTGCCAATATGTTGCATATTCCTTTTTTTCTTTTTTTTCATTCGTTTAATCTTCCTTCAATTCTTCGAGGGCCTATTTACCTATTCTTCTTCATTCATCGTTTTTTCATATGAGTACAATAGTTGGGGTTTTGCTTGATATTTACTAGAATTTTTCTTCCAAGTCCCATTTTTCATTTTCTTTTGATTGTATAATCTTTTGTTCGACATTTTCTATCTTACTTTTTAGTTTGATAACTTTCCATGCATTTTTTTTCTTTTGCAAGACCTTTTTTCCACTTTCTGATTTTCTGGAATAAGATCCTTCTGTCTCTTGGTATGCATGACTGATGTTTACTTTTCTTCTTCAGTATATATTTATCCACTATTTTTCTAATATTTATATAATATCTCCGTATTTACCTTTATATCATCAATTACGAAAATGTTATATCCCAATCTTTGTTTAATTCTTCATTTATCTAACCACATTTTATATTTACTATAGAAGTTGTATTTTCCATATCCTTCCCACTTTTTCATTTCTTGCTTATCTCTGTTTTCACTTGCTTTGGAATGGACTGTTAATTCTATGACATTATGGTCTGAAATACTCGCATTATAAACTATTATTTCTTTAACATAATTCATCTCGTTCACAAATACTAGGTCTAAGTATTTTCCTTTCTTGTTGGCAGGTGTGATTTATTTGTTGAATGTTGTATTCTAGTAGCATATCTAATAGCTTTTCGAAATTGCCTCTTATCTTCTGCACTACTATTACTCTCTTTTTTATATGTATAAGTACAACCACAATCTCCTATTCGTGCTTTCCATTCTATGAAAGGAAAGTTTGAAAGTCTCCAGATAGGAGAAATAGTCCAGTCCTTGTGATTTATACATATATCATCCAGTTTTTCAATTATTAAGTCAAACTCTTTAGTATTAGGAGGTCTACATATTACTATGTTCAATAATTTTTCAGATTCAAATTCTACTGCTATTAGTTCACATTCTGAGTTACTATATTTCTCATATATTTTTCCTTGTTTTTTTTTGTCTTTCCCATATATTGCGGGTTCCCCCTTGATTCCTATTTTTCTATCTGATCTATAAGTTTGGAACCCTTTTATTTGATCATCATTCCCCAGTCTCTTGGGGAATACCAGGTTTCACTTATATTCATTATATCTATTTTCTTTTCAATTTGGGTAAGTTCTTCTAAGTACTCTATTTTTCTTTTTGAGTTACTCGTAACTAAACCTGCGCATCCATCACTATGATGGTTTGCGTGTTTTCTCCTTCATTTAATATTGGTAGTAATAAGGATTTTCCCATGCTCTTTCCTGTTCTGGTAGGTTTTGTTCTTTTTTTCATTTCCCCAGAAATTCTGACATTAAAAAGGTCCAACTTTTCCATGATATTTGATCTTCCTTTCTCATAATTAATTTCATTTTGTGTCTGAATCTTGCAATTTTCTCCGTTTCTGCAATATCCTCTTGCATAATAAATACAGTTATTATCTCTTGAGTAGAATTTCGGAGCTGATGCTTTGAAATTTTTTGCCGAGAGAGAGAGAGAGAGTATATTCCAAATTTGATTGTAGTCGACATAATTGTTTTTGAGAGAGAGAGGAGAGAGAGAGAGAGAGAGAGAGAGAGAGAGAGTAGATTCCAAATCTGACTGTAAACGACATCATTGTTTTTGAGAGAGAGAGAGAGAGAGAGAGAGAGAGAGAGAGAGTGAGTATATTCCAAATTTGACTGTATTCGACATAATTGTTTTTGAGAGAGAGAGAGAGAGAGAGAGAGAGAGAGTATATTCCAAATTTGACTGTATTCGATATATATATATATATATAATATATATATATATATATATATATATATATGATTTTTTTTTTTTTTTTTTTTTTTTTTTGAGAGAGAGAGAGAGAGAGAGAGAGAGAGAGAGAGAGAGAGAGAGAGAGTATTCCAAATTTGACTGTATTTGACATAATTGTTTTTGAGAGAGAGAGAGTATTCCAAATTTGACTGTATTGGACATAATTGTTTTTGAGAGAGAGAGAGAGAGAGAGAGAGAGAGAGAGAGAGAGAGAGTAGATTCCAAATTTGACTGCCTTCGACATCATTCTTTTTGAGAGAGAGAGAGAGAGAAAGAGAGAGAGTATTCCAAATATGTCTGTATTCGACATAATTGTTTCAGAGAGAGAGAGAGAGAGAGAGAGAGATCGAGAGAGAGAGAGAGAGAGAATTGCCAAATTTGACTGTATTCGACATAAGGTTTTTTGAGAGAGGAGAGGAGGAGATTTTTCGAGATGAGAGAGACGGACGAGAGAGAGAGAAGAGAGGAGAATGAGAAGGAGAGAGTATTTTTCCAAATATTTTGATGGTAATTTTTCGAAATAATTGTTTTTGGAGGAGGAGAGAGAGAGAGACGAGAGAGAGAGAGAGAGATGAGATTGCGGAGAGAGAGAGAGAGGAGAGAGAAGAGATGAGAGAGAGAGAGAGATGACCATACAAACGTAGCATTCGTGTTGCCGAATCACCAAAGAATTTCCTGTTCGCCTGATCCCTCTACAAGCAGAAACTCCGCCACGCATAAACGGGATGCCCGTTTTGCAAACTCGATTTTCACTTGTTTACGCTTTTCCCCCGCTCGTTCGTGCCCTGTCCCCTACCGCTACCCCTAAACACATAACCGTCTCCCCGCTTAACCCCCCCCCCCGCCCCCCCCTAAAAAAAAAAATCCCAATTTTGGCCCGCTGGTAAATCGCTCGGTAGACGCAGCATCGATTGCAGCATGCATGATGCTACAACCATTATTTTTGTTAGTTTTTTTTTTTATTTTTTTTTCCCCTCGGAGAGCGTTGTTTTTTCCAGTTCACGAATATAACATGAATGGGTAGGAATTTTGGCCTTTTTAGGGCAAAAAACTGGCTTTTTCGTGTAACCCATTCTTCACTGCATGCTTAACTATATATACTGAAGTCTGCTTACCTATTCATCGTTTTGGTTGTTTAGATATTTTCATCATTTGATCATTACGAAGGGCATCATATCTTTACTTATAATCCATTTATTACGATCATATATCATCAATTCACTCTACGTTCTATTCAGTATGACGACTATTTATCATTTGGTATCTTTTCCCTTTCAATCATTACCATGAATTTTTTCTTATAACAAACTACTCATCTACAGTCATTTAAATTAAACTTCTAAATATTAATCGCTCCTCTTTCCCTCTTCCCACATCCGGGGCCAATCCATTTCTTAATCGTCTGGTTCAGAACTGGAGAAAAAAAAGGTCAAAAACTCCCTTAAAACCATCAATATCTGGAGCGAGGTCATTGATCACTGCGGTTGGCTCAGAGGTCGTTTTTCAGTGACCTCGCTTGTGATGGATTGTATTGGCTGAGTGCTAAAAGCCATCCTGTGCATCCTGTAGGGGTCAGGGTACCAATTTTTTTTTATTCGTCCAAAATGTTTGTCGTTGATTATATTACTTAAGTAAAGTTAATTTCTATTTCTAAAAATGTCTGATTATTAATTCGTTTAAATTGCTGGTTTTTGGTGACTATTTGTGTTTCTTTTCCGCTTTTGCTGTAATTTCAAATGTTGTTAAATGTTTTTAGTAACAATTTTCATTTATTTATCTATTTATTTTACTTTATTTATGCATTAAATAATTAATTAATTTATTTATTTATTTATCGATTTATTTATTTTGGGATCGAGTAGGGGAATGGTAAATCGCCCTGAGGGAGGATTTTGGTAATCTTCAAAAGTTCCATTTTCAATTTACTATGAACACTGATCCAGTGAGCCCACAAGTGATCACGGGAGCTTGCCTTGCATGCAATGGAAAGTTCTCTTGCAAGTTATGCGAGTGTCTTGAACACACGACCACTGATTTGCGAGCGCTCATGCGTTCAAATGATTCCACCTCGAGGTCTTCAAGAATCTTGTACGACTACATGTTTACAAGTATTGTCTGATCTGTTGATCGAAATTTATGTTTATTTTTTAACTATCTCCTTGTGTTCACTGCTCGTACCTACCGACAGTCCCCCTTTTTTTCAAATTCCATACTTCCTCCCTCTACTCCCTATTACTTCCATCTACGCCCTACTCATTCCATCTAATCTCAATTCCTTACCTCTACCCTACTCCCTCCTTCCACGCCCTACTCCCTCCTCTACCACTTACTTCCTCCCTCTACTCCCTACTACTTCTACTACACCCTGCGCATTCCCTCTACTCTCAATCCCTCACCTCTACTCCCCATTTCCTCCCTCTACTCCTTACTACTTCTATCTACTCCCTACTTATTCCCTCAACTCTCAATTCCTTACCTCTACTCACTATCCCTCACTCTACTCCCTACTCCTTCCCTCTACTCTCTTACTCACTCCCTCTACGCCCTACTTCCTCCCTCTACTCCCTATTACTTCCATCTACTCTCTACTCATTTCCTCTACTCTAAATTCCTTACCTATACTCCCTATTCCCTCCCTCTACTCTCCTCCCTCCCTCTACTCTCTTACTCACCCCCTTTACGCGCTACCTCCTCCCTCTACTCCCTATTACTTTCATGTACTCCCTACTTATTTCCTCTACTCTCAATTCCTTACCTATACTCCCTATTACTTCCCTCTACTCCCTCCTACCTCCCTCTACTCTCTTACTCACTCCCTCTACGCCCTGCTTCCTCCTTCTACTCTCTTATTCCTTTCCTCTATTCCCTACCCCTGACTTCCCCCTCCGACTTTTACGAACACAATAGTATCCTAAATAGAACACAACAATTTCTGCCCCCAAAAAATTAAAGGAAAAAACTCCCCATTCATTAAATTTGGTTTCTATTCATGATCGAGAATAAAACAGCGCTCTCCCGGAGGGAAAAAAAAAAACAGGAAACAAAAATAATGGCTGTAGCATCATGCATGTTGCAATCGATGCTGTGTGGACCGAGCGATGTGAGCAGCGGACCAAAATTCGTTTTTTTTTTGGGGGGGGAGGGGGGGGGGCGGGTGGAGGGGGGGAGCACGAACGAAGGGAAAGCGTAAACAACTGGAAATCGAGTTTGCAAAACGGGCATTGGGTTTATGCGTGGCGGGGTCTCTGAATTCGGAGGGATCGGGCCAACAGGAAATGTCTTTCGTCTGCAACAAAAATGTTGCATTTATGTGGTTATTTTTTATGATAGATTATCTGCCTCAATGTTGAAGAAGTTCGTCATCCTCTACTCATGCGTTACGCAACAGTTTAATCCCTTCCTCGGGAGCAGGTAACCCAATGTAAATATCCCTTGAAAAGCAGATTAAAATTAGTTGATGATATGTAATTCCATTCCTACTTACATTAAGATATATCTTTGACGGTAGGAATCTGGTAGGTGTACGTAATTGAACTGTTATTATTAAGAGACTGCAAATATTGGACGAGCAATCGTATTCATAAGCAGTTATTCAGTTATTAGGTAAAACATTATTATTAATGCTTTACTCTCAAAACAAAGTAAATGTATTATTACATTTGTTAGAATAATAATAATAATAATAATAATAATAATAATAATAATAATAATAATAATAATAATAATAAAGCGGCATTGTGCAAATTGATCTCATATTGAGTTTTCCCAATTTTTCATATGTTTCGCTTCTCTTGTATAAAACTCTCAGCCACGGCAATTGAAACACTCAGCCGCGACCCAAGAAACTTTCAGCCATGGGCCGGTAGTGGCCTGTGTTGTTGGCACCTATTACTGCGCCAGACGCAAGTTTATGGCTAAGTTTTAATCTTAAATAAAATTAAAATACTGAGGCCAGAGGGCTGCTATTTCGATGTCTGATGACTGAAAGGTGGATGATCTACATATCAATTTGCAGCCCTCTAGCTTCAGCAGTTTTGAAGATCTGAGGGCAAACGGACAGATAAAAAAACATCTCAACAACTAGCCAATGTTCATATTTTTGGGAATATAAAATACATTTTTTTAGCAGTTTTTTTTTCTTTTTAGACGTGCAGGGTAGTGAAAATCAGTGGGACAAATCCGTAGGCATTCTGGATTTAAAGCAGCAGTTTCTATAGAAAATCAAACTGCTGAATAAACACTGCTTATATTCGCCAAAATATAAACATTGGCCAATTGCTGGCCAATATTAACGTGCAAGAGAAGGGAATTATAGGAAAATTTTAGGAAACTCAATATATAAGATCAATTCGCACGATGCAGCCATTCCTTTTTAACGTGACATGTTTAAGAAAGGGTGTGTTGCTGTCCAATTATGATAATAATAATATTAATAAGAAATGTTGTGGTAATTACCATAGCTAAAACACACACAGAGTAGTAACAATTAAGACACAGTAAAACTTAACTAAAAAAATAAAATTTTAAAAATACTACAAAAGAGAGAGAGAGAGAGAGAGAGAGAGAGAGAGAGAGAGAGAGAGAGAGAATTTTACCACACGACAATTAAGGATTACGAGAAATGTTAAATACATGAGAGAGAGAGAGAGAGAGAGAGAGAGAGAGAGAGAGAGAGAGAGAGCCAAACAAAAGCAAAAAAAAAAAAAAAACTCCCAGCAAACTGTAACGCGAAAACGAAGTTTTTGGGATGGGAATACCGAGAAACCGGAAATTGAATTGGAATTTGGGAGTGAACTGGATCCAGCCGAGGTCAAGACGTGCCAGTATGAAAGGTCGTGGATATTGACCTAAAGGAGAAGGAAAGGTCACCCGATGCGACAGGGTTAAGTAAGCAAGGGAGAGAATCCCATCATAACATTATTATTATTATTATTATTATTATTATTATTATTATTATTATTATTATTATTATTTTATTATTATTATTATTATTATTATTATTATCATTGTTGTTGTTGTTGTTGTTGTTGTTGTTTCAATATCATTAGTAAAAGTGCTCGTATTATTATCATCATCACCACCATTATTATTATTATTATTATTATTATTATTATTATTATTATTATTATTAAATTAACATGCTTATGAGAGGCTTATCTATAATGATGACCATCATCATAATCATCATCATCCTTTTATGATATGATGAGTTCACTCTACTAATCTCGCTATTCATTTCCCTCTTCAGGGTACAAAAGCAATGAAGTTTAAAGTTCTTCATCAACTATTAAACACAAAAATAGGTATTTTCTAGAAAATCTCACAAATTAATGAGACAATATATATTCTGTAAGTAACATCACAAAATAACATAGCTCATGTGCAATCACATTCTATATCATAAATATATTTTATTTTCTTTTTGTTTGACCTCTTTGTTTTTGCTTTGTTTTTTGTTTTGTGCTCTGTGAAAGAAAACCATTGGGATGGTTTTTTCTTTATCTCTTCGTTCGCCCTCAGATCTAAGTCACTACTGAGGCTAGAGGGCTGCAAATTGGTGTGTTGCTCATCCACCTTCCAGTCATCAAACATAGCAAATTGCAGCCCTCTAGGTTTAGTATTTTTACTTTATTTACGGTTAAAGTTAGCCATGATCTTGCGTCTACCTAAGCTACAGGTGTTAACAACACGGGCCACCACCGGGGCTGTGGCTGAGTTTCATACAACATTGTACGCAGCACAGAGAACCCGATTGCGCTTCGGCGAAGTTTTTACTTGCTTTTGTTTTATTTTTATGTGTTATTTATGCCACTGTGCATATGCTAAGTAAAGTATTGAAGTCTGATAGTGTTGTGTTGCAACTCCCTAGCTACCACATATATACGATGGCTCCATACTAAGCCTTCTCCAACTAATAGGGGGAAGTCTCTGGTTGGTTGGTTTTACATTAAAGGGGCCTTATACCTGCACGGGCGTTTGCTCAAAGGCAGCCCATAATTGTGGTGAGATAGTGAACATGGAGAGAAAGGCTGGGATAGACCACTGGACTTGCAACGACCAACCGGGACATGTTGCAAGCCAAAATTGGTGAAGTAAAACCATTATTATCATTGTTATTATTATTATCATTATTATTATTATTATTATTATTAAAAAATAATTTACTTACGCATAATTTTTATATTTATTGAATTATATTCCAGATTAGAAAAAAAATAAAAGCTGTTTATTACCCTTTGCCCTTCGGGCAAGAGAAGAAACATGCGTAGAATTAATGCATTATTATTATTATTATTATTATTATTATTATTATTATTATTATTATTATTATTATTATTATTATTATTTCTCATCTTTAGCTATCTCTCTTCACATCATTATCCCTATTTTTGAGGTTATGATATAAATTTTGTTTTAAATTATTTAACATAGACTATATGTTTACAAATAATGAATATAGAAACATTTCGCAATACTTCTCTCTCTCTCTTTTCTCTCTCTCTCTCTTTATATTATATATATATATTATATTATATATATATATATATATATATATATATATTGTGTGTGTGTTGTGTCTATATGTATGTATATTCGCTCATGACTGCAAAACTACTGGAACGAACTGAACCAAAGTCGGTACTATTTACATAGATTTTTATAGGGGCCGGGCGCTTTACTTCTTCATTATTATTCGCCAGAGAATAAGGAAAGTATTATTCTTTGAGAGAACCTTTCACGAGGATTCCAAATATGCTCTTGCTTCTCTTCTACGATAAAAAAAAATTACGATGATAATACAGTTAAAAAACAATTCTCGCCGCCAGGAGCCATATATACGTACATATTATGGGGATACAATCCACTGTGATTTAAAATCCTTCAGTAGTTGGTAAAATAATATATTTCTTGTAGAACAAAAATTAAGATTTCGACCATCAGCTGTGGTGTTTTTCGTGAAGGATTTTACAATCATTGTGCATTGTATCCCCATTTACTCAGAGATACGGCATAGTACCCCAACGTTCTGCATATGTATATATATATATATATATATATATATATATATATATATATATATATATATATATATATACGTATATATATATTTACATATATATATACACACACATATATCTATATATATATATAATCATATATATATATATATATATTTCATATATATATTTACTATATATATATATATATATATATATATATATATATACGTGTATATATATATATATATATATATATATATATATATATATATATATATATATATGTATATATATATATATATATATATATATATATATATATATATATATATATATATATTTATTTTATATATATATATATATATATATATATATATATATAGTATATATATAGTATATATATATATATATCATATATATATATATATATATATATATATATATATATATATATATATATATATATATATATGCTGTATGAATGGGAGTTCAAGAATATTGCTTTCAGACTTAATACTTTTGTTAAAGTATTCGTACCGAATTATGTACGACATATACAATCATTTCCACAGCGCCTCCTACCTATTCAAAGAAAACATAAATGCTCATTATAGCCAGATTCTAGTTATCCTATGAAACAATTCAACACGCAAGTATTTCCTGAACCTATTACAAATAGAATCCACATCACATCACCATGGAGATGAGAGAGAGAGAGAGAGAGAGAGAGAGAAGAGAGAGAGAGAAAGACTTTCTAGAATACGTTACATATAACCTCAACAGCACCATAGAGAGAGACAGAGAGGGAGGGAGAGAGAGAGATACGTTACATATATTATCAAGAACACCAGAGAGAGAGAGAGAGAGAGAGAGAGAGAGAGAGAGAGACTCTCTAGAATAAATTACAATATCAACAACAGCACCATAGAGAGAGAGAGAGAGAGAGAGAGAGAGAGAGAGAGAGAGAGAGGCGTTACAACACTCGAGCCTGGAAATGAAAAATCCTTTTTCACGTGTTGACATGAGGCGCCCCCATGTCTGTTATGGGCAGACATTCTGAGAAGGAAATGGTCGTCCTGAAAAGCCATTTGCTGGATGGGTAGGAATTTCGACGCCCTTACGAAATTCCCATGAACTTAAAACGGCACGATTTCGTGAACACTGGTAACACCAGTCTTAGTCTGTTTTTTTTTTTTAAAATATCTTTTAAACAAGAGCCCGCGGTGGTTTAGGAAATTAAGATTTCGGAGGCATTCGAACATCAGTCTTGGACTCTTTTCTTTTGATATATCTCTTTTAAACAAGAGCCCGTTTGTAGTTTAAGAAAATCCCACAACTACAGAGCTTAATATGGCAAGATTTCGAGGACATTGGTGCATCAGTCTTAATCATATATATATATATATATATATATATATATATATATATATATATATATATATATATATATATATATATATATATATCTTTTACACAAGAGCCTGTGGTGTTTTAAGAAAATACTAACAAATCAGGAGGAAAGTGCCATTGTTAAACAAGAACCGTAGTGGCATAAAGTTATCTTTATCCAACAGTTGTAAATGCAATTTGTAAAAAATGTAATACGGGAGATTAATGACTTTTATTCTGGAGTATATTTCTATTGCGCACTGATCGATATTTATTAATAGTTCCGTGTTTGTTTTACATTTTCTTCACAAACTAATGGTTGCTTTCTGGAAAGACCTCATGCTCTACTTTTTTTTCATTGATTAACAATGGAGATGAGAGTATCTATTTTATGTTTGTGTGTATGTTTGTGAATGTGTGTGTATGTGCCTGTGAATGCTATTTAGTAAACATCTTCAATCACAGTACACATTACTACCTCCCATTCACATTTTAAAAAATCACAAAAAATCTCATAGTATGTTTACACCCGGAGAAAATTAACATCCCGTCTCGCATCTAAGAAACTAACAGAAAAATGGTGGATTAGAGCAACCTCTAAGTGTTGATCTGGGAGATTATGTTTGTGTATGACAGAGTAGACGGAACTTTGTCTTAGCCAAAACAAACAAGATAAAGCTGTTTTATCTTGGAGAGTGAAGGGGAGTTTACCTGGCCTCGACCAACTGTTTGCCTCTAACTTTCCTTAATCCTTGGCTTAGTTGGATGGGTGAGTGCTGGTTAGGTTATTATAATCTTTATTAGTGGTCACTATAGGGTTATGCTATTATTATTGATTACGGTGGTAGTAGTGGAAATGTAAAGCAATTTTGGTTACTAATCATTTACATGATTAATATTGCTAACGACAAAAATATGAAAGAAAAACAAATTATTTTTTTCAAAATGGAAAATAATTGTCAACCTTCAAAACAGCATGGTGTATTGCTATGCACTTCTGTGCAATCATCAAGTAATTAAATTAAACATTATGTATCAAAGTATGATGGTAGATAGAAATTTTAATAAATATATAAATAAAATGTCATGTTTCAGTGTTAATGAAAGTTTATAGATGAAACATAATCCCTTACAGCGTAATAATAACTCCGCTGTATTCGACATTTAACCAAATGTATCGTAAAATTGATAAACACCAACTTTCATGGATGTTACAAAAGTGACTTCCACCTAATTTGGCAAATATGGGCCTATACATTCATACCAGTCTCTAGCCCGGATCAAAAGAGGAGTGAAAATGCTTTTGCATAACATCTAGCCTCCCTGAAACTTGCAACAAACCGTAGCAGTCGGGTGCAATTGCACCCCAAGGAGTATAAAACGTGCTAACACAATTCATTTTAGTTCTATAAAAGAGTCATTGGATATTCCACTTTCATATTTCCATCCTTTATCTATTAATTTGACTAAGACATCACATTTACTATTTCCCATAAATCATTGAATATATCAATTTACCTCTGCCTTTAAAAATTAAAAAAACTCAGGTTCATATATTCGTAAAAAAGAATGTCTGGACATCATCTACTTCTCCATCGCCAGGCTGGACAGCAGCAGTCATTTCAACACACAGCAATTCCGGCGTTTTCTCAAAGCATTTACATTCACCTACGCAACTAAAACTCTGCCCCGTAACTAATCAAGCGTTTCTTTACATTTATTGGTTGGGGAACATCGCTAATGAACTCGTCGAGTGACTATTTTTTCCTTTTATCTTTTTATAAGAGGAGGACGTTTGATGTACGCCATTGACATCTGTTCTTTTCCCAAGGAATTACTTGGAAAATTGGACGTCTGTTGTTTTAGATCTAATGGGATTTGGTGTTTGTGCTTAGAAGTTATATAACTGTCTGTCTGTCTGGTTAAATGTCTGACAAATCGTGGCTCGGTTTGGTGACCTCTCAAGTGACCTTTTATAGACCTGACCTTTGAAAAGATGAAGGCTTCATTTCATGAAGGACAAGAACTGTCTGTCTGTCTGTCTGTCTGTCAAATCTGGCTCGGTATGGTGATCCCTCAAGTGACCTTTTATAGACCTGATTTAAAAAAGATAAGAGGCTTCATGAGGGATAAAGAAAAATAGAAAGGGCTTCACTAAGGATAGGGAAAAAACGAAAGTCTTCATGAGGGATCGAAAAAAACCAAAGGCTTCATAAGGGATAGGGGAAAAGCAAAGGCTTCATCTGACCTAAAGTTAAAATTAAAGCTTCACCAGGGATAAGGAAAAATCGAAAAGCTTCATAAAAGATAAGGAAATAACTAAAAGCTTCAAGAGGGATAGGGAAAAAACCAAAAGGCTTCATGGGTGATACGGAAACAAAGGCTTCATGAGGGCTAATGAAAAAACGAAGGGCTTCATAAAGGATATAGAAAAATCCAAAAGCTTCATGACGAATAGGGAAAAACTAAAAGCTTCATGAGGGATATGGAAAACATCCGAAGGCTTCGTGAAGGAAAATGAAAAATGACACGGGTTTCACGAGGGATAAGGAAATAAAAAAGCGCTTCGTGAGTGGATAACGAAAAAACCAAAGGCTTCAGGGGAAAAAATGACTCGTGAAGAAAAAATGACATAAGCTTTAAAATGGAGAGGAGAAAAATATGGACAGCCTATATCCCCAGAAAGCCAGCAATGTATAATGACAATTTCTTTTGGAAATATTTCCCAAATATCGAGGATTTCTGGCTAATATAAAATAATGACAGTCGCACCACCAGTAAAGTAATTAAAGTCTGCTAAATGATAAACTTGTACAATAACTTTGAAATGTATCTGAGAATATAGACCGATACCTCTGAACAGCGCTCCGCAAATTACAGCAATTTACACAGCAGCCTTACCAAATGGAACACTGTCCACAGTTGGGTAAGCTGCCCTAGAGAGAACACTGCCTTTGGACAGAGGCCTGCAGGGAATCATGTGATTAACTACCAATGAAAGAGGCTATGGCTGGGCGGCAGCCTCTAAGTGCTGAGTAGAAGCTCCTACTAAGGTTGGCCTAATGGCTGGTCTGATTTGGCTGACTGCGTTCAGAAAGTGGGTGGAGTTAGCTCGTTCCGTTCAGTAGGGTAAACTTCTGAAAGCCTTCCATAGAGCACAGAGATGTAAGAGGTGATACAGTACTTGCGTATACGTGTGGAGTTTTACATACACAATTCACTAGCATGTACCTATCTAATAAAAATGTCATTATTTATATGCAAGTTAAACTGGATGATAAGCAGATGTAGAAGTAAATTCTTGTTAAGCCAGTTTTGACCGTTAGTTAAGGATTTGTAGAATCAATATACAAATAGGATTAATAATAATATAATAACAATAATAATAATAATAATAATAATAATAATAATAATAATAATAATTAAAAATTCCTCATAGTAGCACGAGTCTTCAAATGGAGAAACAAATCCACAGTTATGTAAATGTACATATATTTAAGTTTAAAACAGAAAAGATAGCTTTCGGGAATCTGTACGGTTCCCCATTATCAATCTGACACGTTGATATATCTTTACAGCGAAGTAAACAAAGCAGGAGTCAAAAATTAAGTGACTTGTTATTAAAACAATAGAACCGGTCGTCCAGTATAAATCAGGCAATG
>NC_087219.1:36638156-36640656 GCF_015104395.2 Macrobrachium nipponense
AGAGAGAGAGGACATACTATAAAGGTTATCAATGACAGTATAACAGTAGTGGGAAATATATTGATGACGAGTAACAACATATAAGGAGATAACGTGTGATGGGGAGTGTAAAAAATGAAGAGAAGAGCGATATAAATAAAAAAAAAAGTAAGTATAAGGTCAAGAAGAGACAATAAAGAAAAAGATAGAAATATAAGAAGGTAAATAAAACAGAAGAGAGGAATGCTGATAAAAGAAAGAGAGCGAAAGACTAAAATATAACGATCGAATGAGAGGAAATAAACAACGTAATAAATGCGATGAAACAGTAAGAGATGAGGAGACGTAATAAAAAAAACGGGCAAAGAATCAGGGGAAAAAGCATAGGGCTAACAACCCTAAAAAAAAATAAAAAGATAGAATGAATAAATGGTCAACAAACCTACGCGAGGCATCGGGACTGTGGCCAGAGAGAGAGGGAGAGAGAGAGGGGGGGGGGGGCGGCTTGGGGGGACTTTGATAATGAATACATAATGAACTAGAGAACTTATCCAAGAAGTAAGATGATTAATATGTTATTGATGTTGTGAAAACGTCGGCTAAGAAAAGTTTCCCTTTTGTGAATTGAACATAGTTCCAGAGACATTGACAAATGAGGTAGATGCTAAGCTCCTTCAGCCATTCAATATAACCTTAGCCATCACATGTAGGCCATTTACATAATGACTTGCTGAATTTTATCTGAGTGTTATGAATATTCGCTGTTATATATATATATATATAATATATATATATATATATATATATATATATATATGTATGTATATACGTATATACATATATATATCTATATATACATATATATATATATATATATATATATATATATATATATATATAATCAGCGAATATTCATAACACTCAGATAAAAATTCACCAAGTCATTATGTAAATGGCCTACATGTGAATGGCTAAGGTTATATACTAAATATATATATATATATAATATATATATATATATATATATATATATATATATATTTAGTATATCATACACATACATATATATATATATATATATATATATAAATATATATATATATATATATATAATATATATATATATATATGTGTGTGTATAATATATATATATATATATATATATATATATATATATATATATATATATATATATATATATATATAGTATATATAGATATATAGTATATATATATATATATATATATATATATATATATATGTATGTATATATATACATTATATATATATACATATATATATATATATATATATATATATATATACTATATATATATATATATATATATATATATGTATATATATACATATATAGTATATACATATATCTATATATATATATATATATATATATATATATATATATATATACATATATATATATATATATATATATATATATGTATATATATATATACATGTAATATATATATATATATATATATATATATATATATATATATATATATATATATATATATATATCATATATATATATATAAGTCATATCACATTTCCGTGATTCATATACATATATTGAGCTACAATGTCCTTTAATATCTAATTTGCTCTACCTCAGAATTAATATATTTTCATATATGCTTAACCGAAGGTGAATTTTTTTTTTTTTCTCGATAATAGATTTGCCTGGACCAGGGCGCGAACCTATGGATCCTTTCAAACCCAGGAACGTCAGTGAAGCTTTACCTACTACACCACCGCGAGAGGCTAAAAAGTTCATGTCGCCTCTCACCCTCATATACCTTTCGCGCGCAGGTAATTAGTTGGTTTTGGAGACAACATCAACCCACCTCGACTCCGGTAGTGTTTGTAGTGCTTTTGACAGCACGTAGCCAATCTATAAGTCATATCACATTTCTGTGATTCATATACATATATCGAGCTACAATGTCCTTAATATCTAATTAGCTCTACCTCAGAATTAATATATTTTCATATATTGCTTAACCGAAGGGAATTTTTTTTTTTTCTCGATAATAGATTTGCCTGGACCAGGGCGCGAACCTATGGATCCTTTCAAACCCAGGAACGTCAGTGAAGCTTTACCTACTACACCACCGCGAGAGGCTAAAAAGTTCATGTCGCCTCTCACCCTCATATACCTTTCGCGCGCAGGTAATTAGTTGGTTTTGGAGACAACATCAACCCACCTCGACTCCGGTAGTGTTTGTAGTGCTTTTGACAGCACGTAGCCAATCTATAAGTCATATCACATTTCCGTGATTCATATACATATATCGAGCTACAATGTCCTTTAATATCTAATTCGCTCTACCTCAGAATTAATATATTTTCATATATGCTTAACCGAAGGGGTTTTTTGAATTTTTTTTTTTTTCTCGATAATAGATTTGCCTGGACCAGGGCGCGAACCTATGGATCCTTTCAAACCCAGGAAACGTCAGTGAAGCTTTACCTACTACACCACCTCGAGAGGCTA
>NC_087219.1:36657074-36667074 GCF_015104395.2 Macrobrachium nipponense
TGAGGGATACGTTTTTCAAAAGTATCCCTTCGGAGATGTGGAACATACATCCTGCTTATGTGAACTCATGAGAGAGACTGAAAGTTTCCAGCCTGCGATTGGCTTATCAACAGCCAATCAGGAGCGTCGCAAGGGACTGGCCCAGACATCAAATGCACGGTTGATGTGAACCTACTATAGTACAGGTGCATTATTACCTACTGATAAATAAGCAGTTTCTTAATGGAGTTCATCGTAGCAGTTTATTAATGAAGTTTATGGTAACAATAATCTTTTCTGGTCTTTACCCACTTTTCATACAGGATACCTGTCCATGGCCCACTGCCCAGCGCCAAACATAACCCATATCTGTATAAAACCCATGGTTTTATACATAATATATACCCTCAGATTATCGCTCCCTACATTCTGCTACATGCCGCCCCTCCCCCGAAGGGGGCCATACTCCCCAGTTTGGGAACCACTGCTGTAGGGATAGTTAAAATCATCGGTATCTTCCATCTTTTTTGTTATTTCCAAATCTTAAACTTCCTGATGAGTATAAATAAAAATGATGAAGGTAACGTCAATACCAGTTGCATATAATAATAATAATAATAATAATAATAATAATAATAATAATAATAATAATAATAATAATAATAATAATAATAATAATGGGAATAAACATGGCAAAGCTGTATGTACCACTAGCTTCATCCCATTTTGAGAGATGGTACAAAGCTCTACCAAAAAGTCAATGTATAAATAAACTTTGGACAGCTGCTGTATAATTTACCTGCTGCTACAATTAATAATAACTAATAATAATTAATAATAATAATAATAATAACTAATAAAAATAATAATAATATTTTGGAGGAGAAGGACCCTCTTTTAGGCAAATACTGTTAAAAAGGATGGCGCTCGCACAAGAGAATCCCCGAGACCTTCGAGGCGAGATCCACGGCTTCGCCCAAGACCGGCCCGACCAATGAGAATGCAACTCTAGGTCCGTGTCACTATAAATACCGTTCCGCAAACTTTCTTGCTAGTCTCTTCAATTGACTCGTCCGAAGATGACCTACGAGAAGGTCGAAACGTCACGTAATACCAGCTATACCAGCACCAACACCAGCCCTTAATCCAAAGACGACCCTGGCCCAAACTGAACTACGCTTACGGAATAATACCGGCACTGACGACGACCCCTGCTTGACCTGGACCTGATATCCTGTTCTAATAAAAGATTCCTTCAGCATTTACAATTTTTGAAAATTCCCAATATGAATATTGGCCAGTTACTCAGAAACATCGCTGAGCCTGAGAAGCGAATTGTAAGGAAAATAGAAAAAACAATAATAATAATAATAATAATAATAATAATAATAATAATAATAATATCAATAACTAATATCAGCTTATTTATATAGTAATGTATAATCTTTCGAATTATTCCATTTACGTTGCATCTGACAAAATATTATTCGATTTTAATACTGCAAGAGACATTTCCCCTTTTTAAAAATAACTCATATCTAGCTGACTTACTTTAATGCGTCACAAAGAAGAGAGGAGAGAGAGAGATGAGAAGAGAGAGAGAGAGAGGTCGGAGTTCGTGCGTAATAAGAGAAAGGTAAAGTATAATTTATGCTGTTTGTCATACTTCTAACCCATAACAGATTAGTCGAATCTCATCACCCTGTCCCCCTCCCCCCTCAACTCTCTCTCTCTCTCTCTCTCTCTCTCTCTCTCTTTCTCTCTCTCTCTCTTAGTAGCCATCTTGCTTAGTGAGACGTACCCGCGTGAAGTCCACAATAATCAAACAGATATCACAAGTTAATTAACATACGACTAGAATTGAGAAATACTAGAAGTGTTCGTGAACTATCGGCGATAAGATTAGTGTGAAAATAGTAGGATAAAGCGTCTTCTTTAAAGTTAGTTTATCAAGTGGTAATACTATAAAACAGAACAAGATGGCAGTAAGTTCAACTCGGGAAAAAGGTGGGCGTAATTTGGGCGTGGCTTAGCAGATTCACAATACGATGAGGTAGCAGGAAGGGAACTGGCATTTCTCATCTATGAAATCAGCAACAGTCCTACCAAAGATACAAAAGCATTCATAGATATATTAGAAGGATATAATCCTTCAAACTGAACAGATCTAAGTGAAAACATCTTGAAAATAATTGAAGAAGTTCCAAATAAAATCCAAGTGGTCAAGAGACTCATAAAGAAAAATAAATACATAAAACAACATATTCCGACAAAGAAATGAATAAGGTAAATCTTGTGAATATACTAATTGATGCATTAGGAAAAGAATGCCAAAAGCATGCAAACTGTGTAAGGTTTGGTATAGCATAGTCATCCACAAAACCAATCAGAAAATGTGCTGCATGCAACATTCCGACCCATCCACAGTGTGCTGAGGTAATACAAGATTTGAGAAAGATACAGAATTTTTTGTTCAACATGTCTATCATGGATTAGACAATGTTATTAAATCAAGATTGAATGTACAAATAGTTGAGGATGAAGAAGAAGAGGAAGAGAAGAAGAAGAAGAAAAAGAAGAAGAGGAAAACGGAAGAGAAGTAAACAAAAATGAAATGACAGAAAAAAATAAGAAAACAAAGAACAAGATAAAAGTATGGAGCAGAGATACTCATTGATACTATATGAGGCAATAAAGCAGCATACCTACGAAGAATAAATTACGATATGACAACAGAAAAGCAAATCCCGAAGAGGCTCTACCCAGATCTATACAATGACGGGAAAGAGGAAAAAATAGACAAGAAAGACAAAATCTGCAACCTTTTGAAAAGAGGGAATTGCAGATTTGGAGAAAGATGTTACTACAAACATCCTAAAGATATGTCAAACTATGAAATATATGGTAAATGTGCATACTTAGATGGATATGGGGATGATTGCAGAGATCTGCATCCAAAAATATGTAAAAACCTAAAAGAAGGAAAAGGATGTAAGTTCGACAAAAAATGCAAATATATGCACCCTGTAGCCATGAATCATAATCAAATAAATAACCAACCAAGTAATAAAATCCAAAATAAGAAAGAAACAAATAAAGAGAGAAATCAAGAATATCAGTAAAAGAGAAAAGCAAACCACCATGAGATATGCAGAGGTGTCAGCAAAAAAATTTCAAAGCATCAGCTCCGAATTCTACTCAAGAGATAATAACTGTATTTATTATGCAAGAGGATATTGCAGAAACGGAGACAATTGCAGATTCGACACAATAATAATTATGATGAAGGAAGATCAAATATTATGGAAAAGTTGGATTTTTTAATGTCAGAATTTCTGGAAATGAAAAAAGAACAACATACCAGAACAGGAAAGAGACATGGGAAAATCCTTATTACTATCAGTATTAAATGAAGGAGAAAACCACAAACCATCATAGTGATGAATGCGCAGGGTTTAGTTACGAGTAACTCAAAAAGAAAAATAGAGTACTTAGAAGAACTAACCCAAAATGAAAAGAAAATAGATATAATGAATATAAGTGAAACCTGGTATTCCCAAGAGACTGGGAATGATGATCAATAAAAGGGTCCAAAACTTATAGATCAGATAGAAAAAATAGGCAATCAAGGGGGAACCGCAACTATATGGGAAAAGACAAAAAACAAGGAAAATATATGAGAAATATAGTAACTCAGAATGTGAACTAATAGCGGTAGAATTTGAATCTGAAAAATTGATGAACATAGTAATATATAGACCTCCTAATACTAAAGAGTTTGACATAATAATTGAAAAATTGGATGATATATGTAGAAATCACAAGGACTGGACTATCTCCTATCTGGTGACTTCAACTTTCCTTTCGTAGAATGGAAAGGAACGAATAGGAGATTGTGGTTGTACTTATACATATAAAAAAAGAGAGTAATAGTAGTGCAGAAGATAAGAGGCAATTTGAAAAGCTATTAGATATGCTACTAGGCAATACAACATTCAACAAATAAATCACCTGCCAACAAGAAAGGAAAATACTTTAGACCTAGTATTTGTGAACGAGAGAATTATGTTAAAGAAATATAGTTTATAATGCGAGTATCTCAGACCATAATGTCATAGAATTAACAGTTCATTCCAAAGCAAGTGAAAATAGAGATAAGCAAGAAATGAAAAAGTGGGAAGGATATGGAAAATACAACTTCTACAGTAAAAATATAAAATGGTCAGAAATTAATGAAGAATTAAACAAAGAGTGGGATAACCTTTTCGTAAGTGATGACATAAGGGTAAATACGGAGATATTATATAAAAATATTTGGAGATAATAGTGGATAATACCGAAGAAGAAAAGTAAACATCATTCATGCATACCAAGAGACAGAAGGAATCTTGGTTCCAGAAAAATCAGAAAGTGGAAAAAAAAGGTCTTGCAAAGAAAAAAATGCATGGAAAAAAGTTATAGAACTAAAAAGTAAGATAGAAAATGCAGAACAAAAGATTATACAATCAAAAGAAAATGAAAAACGGGACTTGGAAGAAAAAACCCTATTAAATATCAAGCAAAACAAAAACCCCAAAAACTATTATACTCAATATGCGAAGAAGATGAATAAAGAAGAATAGAAATAGGCCCTCTGAGATTGAAGGGAGATTACGAATGAAAAACAAAAAAGGAATTTGCAACATACTGGCAGAACGATATAAGAGAGAATTCAGCCCTAGAATAGATAATGAAGATAATGATATAGAAGTAAGGGATGAAAATAGTGAATATTTAGCTGACATAGATATTAATGAAAGCTGATATTGTGCAGGCTATTAATGAAATTAAAAATGGAGCTGCTGCAGGCCTGAATGGAATTCCTGCTATTTTGTTAAAGAAAGTAGTTCATTCTATCGCAAAGCCACTTGCAATATTATTAAGACAAAGTGTAGATACAGGCAAGATATATGATGAGCACAAATTAGCATATATTACCCCTACTTTCAAAAGTGGATCAAGACTAGAGGCAAGTAATTATAGGCCTGTGAGTCTAAACATCACATATTATGAAAGTGTATGAAAGGGTAATGAAGAAAAATATTATGAAAACATTTAATAAAAAATAATTTGTTTAATAAAGGACAAACATGGTTTCGTACCCCGGAAAAAGTACACAAACCCAACTGTTAGTCCACCGTGAAAACATATTCAAAAATATGAAAAGCGAAATGAAACAGATGTGGTTTATTTAGACTTTGCAAAAGCTTTTGATAAAGTAGACATAATATATTAGCGAAGAAAATTAGAAAACACAATATCGTGGATAAAGTAGGAAGATGGTTAAAAGAATTTTTACACAACAGAAAACAGATAGTTATTGCAAACGACGAGAAATCGGATGAAGCCAAGGTTAATATCCTCCGGTGTGCCGCAAGGTACGGTGTTAGCTGCATACTGTTTGTTATTATGATTGAAGACATAGACAATAATGTTAAAGATTCGGTAGTGAGTAGTTTCGCAGATGACACAAGAATAAGTAAGAGAAAAAAAATTTAACTTGTGAATGAAGATAGGAACCGCTCTACCAAAGAAGACCTTAACAAAGTATATGATTGGGCAGAGGTAAATAGGATGGTATTTAACTCTGATAAATTTGAATCAATAAATATGGAGACAGAGAAAAGAAAGCTATATGCATATAAGGGACCTAATAATGAGACCATCACAAATAAGGAAGCAGTTAAAGACCTTGGTGTGATGATGAATAGGAACATGTTATGCAATGATCAAATAGCAACTCTGTTGGCAAAATGTAAAGCAAAAATGGAATGTTGTTACGGCACTTCAAACAAGAAAAGCTGAACACATGATTATGCTGTATAAAACATATGTTCGTAGTCCACTTGAATATTGCAATAGATATGGTACCCACACTATCAAAAAGGATATTGCACAATAGAGAGTGTACAAAAAGTCATTTACAGCTAGAATAGAAGAAGTTAAGGAAACCTAGACTACTGGGAGGGAAAGACTACATTCTTAAAAATTATATAGTCTAGAAAGGAGAAGAGAACGCTACATGATAATTCAGGCATGGAAACAGATAGAAGGAATAGCAGAAAATATTCATGGAACTAAAAATATCAGAAAGAGCAAGCAGAGGTAGATTAATAGTGCCCAAAACTATACCAGGAAAAATAAGGAAAGCACACAGGACATTAATCCACTACGCACCAGCATCGATAATGCAGCGTCTTATTCAATGCGTTGCCAGCTCATCTGAGGAATATATCAGGGTGAGTGTAGATGTGTTTAAGAATAAGCTCGACAAAATATCTAAACTGCATCCCAGACCATCCAAGAAAATTGGAAGATGCAAAATATACCGGAAGATGTACTAGCAACTCTCTGGTAGACACTAGAGGTGCCTCACACTGAGGGACCTGGGGCAACCCGAACAAGTAATGTAAGGTCTGTAAGGTAGGTAAGCAGCGCTTTTGGGCCCACCTCTTCTTCATAATAAATTCAAGTCCTCGAGATTTCTTCTTCCTATTTAATGTGTTCCATACAAACACACACCAAACACACACACACACACACACACAACATATATATATATATATATATTATATATATATAATATATATATATTATATTATATATATATATATATATATATATATATATATAAGGAAGATATGGAGAAAGGAGGTTTGGTGGAGGATAATTCCTTTGATAGAAGGCAGTGGAAGAGAGGGCATATCAGGCAACTTACCCCTTAATGTAGGGCTAACGGTTTTTGCCATTCATAATATCTCTTTTGGGCAAATTTTGGTAAAAACCACACTTTGCCCTTTTCATTTATCTTATTAAAAACAGGTAAAAACAAATGAACAAGAGAGATGCTGAATAATCCAAAGAGGAGTTGGTTTGCAAATAACTTTCATTTTAACATTGCGATGCGCATTTTACAGAAAGAAGGCTCTTCCAAAAATTATTTCAATTTTTATCCTACGTCATTATGCTTCATTTTCAGAAGTAACGAACACATATCAGTATATACTTTGCTGGTGAAATTATATTTTCTCACTCTGCCGGAATTTTAAGTTGCATTATTCACTAGTCATATAAATACATTTTTATTCTGTCAGAATTTTGAGCTACATAACGCACTACTCACGTAAATACAATTTGCATCAAGGCAGTATTCCATGGGAAAATTATTGCAATATATTCGGCGAGGCTTATAATACAGGATTATAATGAAGTAGGACTTTTAATTCTTGTGTTCGGGACAAAAAGAAAGCAATGCTCATATCTCTACATAATTTCAAGAGCTGTAAGCAATTCTAGTATGGAGTTCGTTCAGTTCTTGAACTGCCTTTCAGTTTTTCGAACCTGGAAAAAAAGGTAAAATGCTTTTGTAGAGCGTATGTCTGATGACAGATTTTCCTTCCACTACTTCTTCTTTCGCCTTACTAGTCCCGCTGTATAGCAGGGTCGGCTGCGCTCGTCAACTTTCTCCATGTATAGCAGGGTTGGCTGCTCGCATCAACTTTCTCCATGCATGCCGGGTTGGCCTCTTGCATCAACTTTCTCCAAGCATAGCAGGGGCGGCCGCTCACGTCAACTTTCTCTAAGCATAGCAGGGTCGGCCGCTTGAGTCAACTTTCTCCATGCATAGCAGGGTCGGCCGCTCGCGTCAACTTTCTCCAAGCATAGCAGGGTCAGCCACTCACATCAACTTTCTGCAAGCATAGCAGGGTTGGACACTTACGTCAACTTTCTCCACACATAGCAGGGTCAGCCACTTGCGTCAACTTTCTCCATACATAGCAGGGTCGGCCACTAACATCAACTTTCTTCCCGCCTAGCAGGGTCAGCTGCTTGCGTCAACTTTCTCCACGCATAGCAGGGTCGGCCGCTCGCATCAACTTTCTCCATGCATAGCAGGGTCGGCCGCTTGCATCAACTTTCTCCACACATAGCAGGGTCAGCTGCTTGTGTCAACTTTCTCCATGCATAGTAGGGTCAGCCGTTTGAGTCAAGTTCCTCCATCTATTTCTGAATTCCTTATATTTTCTTTCCATAGTCCCACCTCACCCATATCCCTCCTCACCACATCCATCCATTTACTTTCCTTTCCACAACCAGTATCAGATAAGTGATACGTCCAGCACCCAATTTTGTTTTTCAGATAACACAGGCAGCATCCATTTTCATGAAGCAACACATTCAGCACCTATTTTTTTTCAAGTGACTCATCCAGCATGCATTCCTCTTGTGACTCTTGCAACTTACAATCTTTTTAGGCTGTTAGTGCTGTCTGCAACTTTTTTTTACAGTGGAAGACACACCTTACAACTATTTACTAGGTGGCTCATGCAACCTGCATATTTTTATTCTGGGGGCTCATGCAACTTACAACTTTTGAATATACATCCTAGTACATAATAAGCTAAAATTCAACAGGAAAGTTTTAAATGATTTGTCTCATGCAAAAAAAATATATATATATATAAATATATAATTAAAAAGCCACTATACACTGTTCATAATTCTGAGAAGTTGTGAACTTCAGAGGTAACCATTTTGAGTTCGTTTCCAAACCCTCCCGTTTTCCAACCTCTACGGCCTTAGGTCTTTTTTGCCCCTTAACAACCCCCCCACCCCTCACCCACAACCCTCCAACCCCCGTCCTTTCCTTTTCACAGAAATGCTTCTGAAAACCTTAAGAGAACAAGACAGCGTTATTATCCTTCGCCAAGGAGACACAGATTGTGTCATTTGAGTTGTCTTTGCCAATTTCGGCCAACTTCACAAAATACAAAGCATATGAACAGGGAGAGAGAGAGAGAGAGAGAGAGAGAGAGAGAGAGAGAGAGCGAGAGAGAGAGAGCTCCTCTTGCTTTCAGAATAAAACGACGATGTCACTGAAACAAATGATAAAAATTAAGGGGCAAAACTTTAGACCGTTTTTTCTTGCATGCGTTTGTGTGTGTGTGTGGTGTGTGTGTGTGAGAGAGAGAGAGAGAAAGCGAGAGAGAGAAAGAGAGAGAGAGAGAGAGAGAGAGAGAGAGAGAGAGAGAGCGAGGGGGAAGGAGGGGAGCTCGTTGAAGGTAACAAACGCAACCAAATCAAGAGGAAATACACCGGATCGTCCTGTGTAACGACAACGCATATTCTCCCGCGACACACACCGCTTGCAATATGCAAGAGCACCGGGAGTAGGGGGAGAGACCCCTTCCCCTCCCTCTCCCTCTTCCCTCCTTCAACCCTTCTCCCTCCCCTCCTTCCTTAATGCCCAAGATACTACGAAGAGTGATAAGAAAACAAATTACGGATCGTCTGCTTCGAAAATTGGATTCCGGTCCGCGACTTTCGCCACCTGCACTCGCTAGCAAAGGAGATTACGTCATTCGTTATATTTCGGAGAGGTGCGTTAACCTGACTACTGGCTTCAAAGTGGGAGAGAAGAGGCCGTGGATTACGGCAGAGGTTGAGGCTGAGGCTCTTGGTGGCTTCCTGAGTAAGGCAAAGGAGAGCGAATTGATGCCGAGGAACGATGTCATTAGTGGCGTTGTCTCGCATTCTCTGGCCCGATTTGTTTCCCAGACTGAAGATGTTCGCTGGTGTTACATTACCCTTGTTCTTCCTCTTTATCAAATCCAATACAACATAAAAACCTTTATCAATTTCTGACGAAATGAGGGTTTTCTCAAGTCCAATCCAAAATGAAAACCTTCAACAATTTCTGACAAAATGAGGGTTTTATAAATCCAAAGCAAAAGAAAAACCTTTATCAATTTTTGATAAAATAAGGTTTTTCTCAAATCCAGTGCAAAAGATAAAACCTTAAACAATTTCCGACAAAATGAGGGTTTTCTCAAATACAGTGCAAAAGAAAACCCTTCATCAATTTCTGACGAAATGAGGGGTTTCTCAAATCCAATGCAAAAGAAAAACCTCTATCAACTCCAGCCAAAATGAGGATTTTCTCAAATACAATACAAAGAGACAAACCTTTATCAATCTCTGA
>NC_087219.1:36677074-36687074 GCF_015104395.2 Macrobrachium nipponense
CCATCGCTGACGTAAGTTTTTTGTCATGGGCGAGTTTGAATTTATTTTTCTCTCCAGTTTGTGTGAATTTTTTTTTAATATCTCAGTTCATGACTTGGAGTCACTGTGTGGATATGTGTTTATAATTTCAGCTGTTTGATGCTGCAGAGAGAATTTTTGCATTTTTTTGAATGCATACGAAATAGCACTACATTTTTTCTCTAGATATTTGTGTTCCAGAAGTGGTGGGTTTCTTGCACAATAGTGTTTATTGCAATTTTGCCAGAGATAGGAAACTTGGCTAAGTTTCTAGTGACTTACGTCGTAGGGCATATTGGAGAAGTCTTTACTTAGACACTGAATTTGGAGTTCTGTTATATACGAGTTATGTGGCACATTGGTGATTTTTTCTAGAATTTCCTGGACAATTTTATTTGCAGAGTTTTTGGCTTTTCTTAGCAGTTATGGTAAACAGAGAGTTTATAGTTTTTGACTATAACATTGAGTTATTTTCCTGGAGAATTGGAGATATAATTTGAGATATAATTTTGAAGATATAATATTTATGGCCATTTGATATTTTTTTATTTTTTTGGAAATATTCCACAGTTTAGGCCTATGGTGCTGCGAGCTATGTTTAGTTCAATTATTTTGCAGCCAATTTTGTTGCAAATGGAGACATCTTTATGAGGAAATATGTGGCAATATTTTTTGAGTGTGTCAGCTAGGTGCTTTGAGTGTATTTTTTTGGAGGTGGAGTTTCATTTTTTATTATCCTGCTTAGAGATATAATATTTTTGGAGACTTGTTTTATTCCACATGAAGTTATTGGTGAGATAGAGGTAAATATTTTTTTTATTTGCCGAAATAGAGGTGAATATTATTTTTTACTGGAGTGGTGGTTTTATTAACATGTGGTTATTGGTGAAATAAGAGGGAATATGGTGGTGTGGTTATTAATTAAATGGAGGAAATATTTTCATCACTGGGGTGGTGTTATTATTATGATGGATATTATATATATATATATTATATATATATATATATATATATATATATATATATATATATATAATATATATATAATATATATATATATATAGTATATATATATATATATATATATATATATATATATATATATATATATATATATATATATATATATATATATATATATTATATATATATATATATATATAATATATATATATATATGTGTGTGTGTGTGTGTGTGTGTGTGTGTGTGTGTGTGGGTGAATTGATCTTTGGCGGGTGACCCTTTTTTTGTGGTTATGATTTTTTTCAGTTGAATTCCTGGAGTGTTTATGAGCCAAGAGAAGAGTTCTGTGGTTCTTTTTGGTTTCGTGGCTAATTGGAAGCGAGTGGCATTACTGCATTGTGGTCCTATGGAGATGTTGCATTTTTTATGTTCACCAGTGAATTATTTTTGAGGCATATAATTGCTGAATTATGAGTTTACCGTAGTTTTTTTTTTCCCGGATAGGTGATAATTTTTTATATAATTGGGTAGTATCATTTGTTATGTCTTTAAGACAAATTTTGAGCACCTTAGTCATATCCTGGAGATAATTTTGTGAAATGTGTTGATATAATGTCAGTATAGAACCTCTTTTTTTGAGAATCATGGGTTTCCGAAGTTGTGGGTCTGACTAGACATTTTAATGCTGCAGTTCGAGCACCTGACATGTCCGCAGGTGGATTTTTGCTGAAAATGCTGTGATGAGTCCGGTTGCTGACTCTTTTCCTTCAGTGGTGATTGCTCAGAGTTTTTGCAATGTCTGGAAATGTTGACCATAGCATTTCATAAAAATGCACGCGTAAGGGGTTGCTTTCTGGCCGTGTCCGATAGCTTGGAAAGTTGCGATGGCACTTGTTGGGGAAAATGCGGGGTTATGTATATCATGCATATATTATATGCTTTGTGATTGGGGAAGTTCACTTGTCATTATCTTTTTTTTTCTTTTTCTTTTTTTTCCTTTTCTTATGAGAGATGTAATTGGAGATTGAGTTTTAAATAGCATTTCTTTTTGGACGGGAGATGTAATTTATCGGGGTTGTGATTTACATAAATGGGCGTTTTGAGATTAATTATATGAGCAGTGATGCTTTTGGGGCTGGGCTCGTTACGTGATTTTTTTTCTTGGGCTCATTAGTTTTTTCTTTTCTTTTATACTTGTGAGAATTTGCGAGTTTGAAACGTGACTGCAGAAGTCCATGGAGTTTCTGTGAGTCTGAGCTCTGGATTGTGTGTGCTGGTGTGTGAATTTGGAGAAGTGAGTTAGAGAACTTAATGTTTTTTTTTTGCTTTTTGGGGTTGTGATAATGAATTATGGTTTAGTGGTCATATGGAGTTCCTTCACGAGTTGAAGTTAGAAATTAGTTCAGTGGTCATATTAAATGGAGTTAATTGGGAGACGTTCAGTTAGTATTTCTGAATTTTTGTGGTCATTATTTGATAGAAGTAGTATGTCTGGGGTTAATTTTCTTTTTTTATTGTCCGATGACGTGACTGACATACTTAAACACGCCATAATCATCATTCCCCGACGCTAGCAAGACGCCCACCAGCCGTTGCAGAGATGTTGCTGTCGATTGCCTAATTACGAGAGTTTCTACGAGTCTACAGAGTTCTACAGTGCTTTTGGGTCTACAGGAGCCGTTAGATGTCTTCCGCAGGGAGACGTTTTGCCTTCCTACAGCGTGCTATGAGTCTGTGCAGGCAGTTGCAGACAAAGAGGAATATTTAAGTATCCAAGATGGAGGGAAAAGTTTCTACACCCAATTGTTTTTGGAGATGAAGCGTGATAGACATTACTTTGTGCTGCCAGACACGTGCAGTTATTACTATGCTTTGTGTTTAATGAGCCGGCCAATGTGTTTTTTTATATATGAGCTGTTTTATGTGGCCTGTGGCTAGGCAGAGACTAGCCAGGATGGTGGCCGAGCTAATCTGTAAAAAGGAGGAATGTACAGACATATCATTTTTATCTTCCCATGGAGACAGAGTCCGAGCGACAGCTTAAGAAAGCTGATAACTCTTTTCTGGGATGGTGTGACATTAAGATGCTTACGAAGCAGGTCAATGGTCGTCCTGTAGGTATGTGAGTTTGAGAGAAGGTGACCTTGAAAACTGGCTGCAACCAGTTACTGAAGGGTGTGAATTCATGTGTACGTGTGCACCTCTTCCGTTCATAATGGCATCTTTAGCCAAAACTATGGGGAGACTTACGGAGAGGTCTGTGCGAGAAAGGCAGAGCCATGATGGCGTATGCCGAGGAGTTTCTTTTTAAAAGTGTGTGATTTTCCAAGCTGTAATGGGTGGACCTAGTGGAGGGGACTAAGTGTCCTAGTGGAGGGAACTATAATATTTTGAAGAAGATAAATTGGTGTTTGACTATTACTGATTAAGACTATTATTTACCGGGGGTTATCCGAGTTAATTGATCTATGAGTTATCATTCTATTAATTATCCTGTGAGAATCTGAATTATTCAATTAGTACTTTGCTTTGAATAAACGTATATTTTTGTAGCTCCGACTCTGATTTGGTGACCTTAGATAATGGAGTGGAGGTTGAGAAATAGCGGGGGCGACGCTCCCGTTGTTAAAATATATATATATATATATATATATATATATATATATATATATATATATATATATATATATATATATATATATATATATATATATATATATATATATATATATGTATATATATATATATATATATATATATATATATATATATATATATATATATATATATATATATATATATATGAATAACTTGATCACGAAGTATATAAACATGATGCTATGCATAAATAAAGGGTTTTTTTTTGCCACGAAGGAAAAAAAATGAAAAAGCGAGATAGCCAAGTACTTTCGGTCCTGTTCGGACCCTTTACTGAGGCAAACTGATTTTACAGAGAACAACTTAGTCAAAAGAAGGCTTAATATACAAACTGACACTACAATATTAGCCATAAGGGCGATTTTCACTCTACAGAAGGGAGTAGCCGCCTGAGGCTAGCCACACCTTGAAGGATCAATGCAAGTAAACAAATGATTCTTCCAGAAAAAACATGTACATTTTGAAAAAACACTGGGAGTATATACAATTTAATATCATGAATTTTACACAAATTTTCCCCAAAAAAATTATTATTATATGAAAGACGAAAGAAAATATAATTATATATATATCGAGCAAGAGAAAGAGGGAGAGAGAATATCGAACCAGAGAGAGAGAGAGAGAGAGAGAGAGAGAGAGAGAGAGAGAGAAAGAAATAATAACTATATACATGTGGGACTAATTTGTTAGTTGTTCATTTATTTTAAACATCTTACACATATATGGGTCCAAATGGTACATTCCCAGACTAAGATTTAGGTTGTTTTTATTAGTGATTTGTATAATTGCTGATTCCAGTAAATTTCTTGAAACATAATCATTAGATCTAGCAATTACCGAGGTATCACCCCAATTAATACAATGAGATTTTTCACTCAGATGGATAAATAGTGCATTTGAAGTCTGGGCTGTTCTAACTGAATACATATGTTGCTTAATACGTACACATAAATTTTTACTTGACTGACCAACATAAAACGATGGGCAATCCTTACAAGGAATTTTGTAAATGATATTGTTATTTGTTACGGGACTATTCTTAATTAGCATATCTTTAATGGTATTGTTATAAGAGAACACTACATTAACATTAAACAATTTAAATATTGATTTTATGGTTTCAAATCCACGAAAATAAGGTAAGCTAAGTACATTTTTAGGCATTTCTTTTTCATTAATAACAACATTATAAAATTTTTTGTGAGCTTTTTGATAACATAAATCAATTACATGAGGTGGGTAGCAGAGATCGTTTCCTATCTTTTTTATGTATTCTATTTCTTGGTCCAGATATTGTGGACTCGTGATACGCAAAGCGCGTAGGAACATAGAAGGAAAAATTGAAATTTTAATATTAAGATGGTGACCATAATAAAAATGTACATATGTTAAATTATTTGTGGGTTTTCTATAAATACTGAATTTGCATTGGAAAGATTCTCTATGTATTAATACATCTAGGAAAGGGATGCCATTGTTATTTTCAATTTCAACAGTGAATTTTATGGATGGCACTAAATTATTCAATTTAGACAGTAAATCATTTACATCGATACCACCAGGTAAGACTACTAAGATATCATCGACATATCGGTACCATTTTAAGGGGATAAGTGTGATATTCGGGAGGTGTTGTCTCTCAAAAAATTCTATATATAAGTTTGAAAGGACAGGTGATAAAGGGTTACCCATGGCCATACCAAATATTTGTTGGTAATATTCTACATTTAAAAATTAAAAATAATCTGCAATCACTATAATAGCTAACTTAATTAAGGAAATTATGTGACTAATGGACATAGGTAATTCATGCAGTACAAGTTCATTACTTAAATATTCTAGCACAGAGTCAATAGGGGACTTTTGCTTAAACAAACGAACATACATCAAAACTGACAAAAATATCGCTAGGGTTTAATACAATGTTATTTAATTTTTCCACAAGATCAAGAGAATTCCGGATGTGTGAATTACATACAGTTCCTAGTAGCGGGGATAACAGTTTAGTAAGATATTTAGATAGTTTATAAGCAATTGATCCTACAGTACTAATAATTGGGCGCATAGGTTTGTTTTCCTTATGAGTTTTGACTAGGCCATATAAATAAGGTAATGAGGGACACTTTACAGTTAACTGACACAAAAGTTCTTTTTTATCTTTAAGAATTTGTTTGATATTGATATTAAAGTTTTTATTACTTGGTCCAACAGATTTTTTTGGCGAGTTTTTTGTAAGATATATATATATATATATATCTATATATATATATATATATATATATAGATATAATATATAGTGTATTATATATATATATATATATATATATATATATATATATATATATATATATATATATATATATATATATATATATAAAAACAGTAATTACCAGAAAATAAGTAAATTGATAGGGGAAAGAGAGAGAGAGAGAGAGAGAGAGAGAGAGAGAGAGAGAGAGAGAGAGAGAGAGAGAGAGAGAGAGAGAGAGAGAGAGATTGATTAGGTAAAGAAATGTTTCCCTCGAGGCTGAAATCTCGAATCAATGACTTCAAAAACTGGTACGAAATGCAGCCTTGTTGTAAGAAGAATGAAAACCTTGATTTTCACATTGTTTTTAGAACAGTTTGATTTATACTGATTAGTTTTAGAACCTGTCTGATTTATACTGGCAGCATGAACAAAAGATATATATTTTTTCTAAATCTTAAACTCAAAAAGGAAGTTCGTTAAGATTCACCTGTAAGCATATGGAAAGACTAAGTGATGTTCAGAGGATTACAGCTTATGACAGTAAGTCAGCAGGTCTCCAATATTCACTAGTGGTGCATTATAACTGAATTGTAAGCACAGCTATAAACGTACGAAATGTTCAAGTTGTTAGTGAACCCATGTGAAAATTAGGAAGAGCATTTACAAAAAATTATTTTTGAACACATTCCAAAAACAAATTTTTGAATAAACAATTAAAACATCCAACTGATAATTATAAAAAAGTGATAATTGTGAAAAAATATCGTCCATTAAAAAAAGGTAACTATTTGGAAAATCAGCAAAAAACTATAAATTTCAATAATTTTAATGAAAAAGTTTAAGACAATTTTGGAAATATATTCGATCATTTCAAATAACGACAGACATTCACGTAATCAAAGCAGACGCATCAATAATCAAGTGATAGAAGTTCACTCTCGACGTGGTTCGGAAGTCACGCAAAGCAGTTGGTCCCGTTGGTGAATAACCACTGGTTCCATGCAGCGTAAAAAAAACACCATACAAACATCAATAATCAAGGATATAACCAGATTAGATCAAAAGAAAACCTTGTACAGTATAACATAATAAGAATGAAAACTCTGCACCGTTCCACGACCGTAAAATACTTCATTGACCAAGAAAGCACCTTTTCTCAAACGCCCAATGGAAGTCAAAAGTCAACTTTGCTCTCGCGAGCATATTTCTCCTTTTTTCACACTTCTTGACGACAGCTTTTCAGATTCGTAAATCGTTCATGGGTCGGAAGGCTCCAAAGAACCGGATGTCACTTCCACGCCTTACTTTTCCTAAGCTAGTGACGTATTGCACATTTCTTCCAGAGTAATGCGAATTGGTATGCAGGCATGCAGAAAACATACACGCCCTCACTTGTGTTTATATATGTATATCTAAACATTATATATATATATATATATATATATATATATATATATATATATATATATATATATATATATATATAAAAGGGTACCAGGGAATCCACCAAACATTGTGAAGAATATTTTATTAGGAACGTTTCATACTACTTCCAGAGTACATCTTCAGCCTGTAATTATAAATTGTGACAATTTAATTAACGGTAAAATAACACATTAAGACTAAAACATTAAGATAATAAGTTAATTAAAAACCTTAGGAGAACATTTAAAACAAAACAAGCAATAGACTAAACCTTTAAGAAATATGGTAATTAAATTATAGAAACATTTAAAACAAATAATGAGGAGGACAAGTACCCTAAGTGAGAAGTAGAGAAGGGAATGATTTGAAAACACAGTTCGGCCCAGATCTCAGTTATGCTAAATACAACGTGGCAGCAGCCACGTTTGCATTTAGAGAAGGAACCAGTCGTTTGATGTATAATGACTCAAGTGTCGTTAAGTAATTGTTGGGAGTGCTGTCAATGATTGAGAAATGTGTTTTATCAATATTAATTTTACATATTTTGGCGTGGTTCGGATATTGGATAATTCTGGATTTTTTATTCGTTGTCCTGTTCTGTAGCTAACACCTAAGTGACTAGAATATCTCACTTTTAGTAACCGTTTGGTCGATCCGACGTAAATACCAGGACAACCCGGACAATTAAATTTATAAATGACGTCGGATCTCATGAACGGTGGTAGTTTTTCTTTGTGCGTAAAAAATGTGCCAATTTTTAATGGGTTGACAGGAATCAAGTTTAATTTTAAACAACCTATTTCACTTTCATGATTTTCCTTATTCGCTCGCCTAATTTGTTTTTATATGTAAGAAGGTACAGTACATTACTAGCTTCTTAACATCATAGGAAGGAACTTGCTCAGAAAAAATTATTATTTAAAATTCTTTATTTACTACATTATAAAAAACATTTACTGGATAAGAATTGTTAATAAAATACCTCTTTAAATATTCAATTTCTTCGTGAAATAAATGCCAATTTGAGGTATATTTCATAGCTCTAAAAACCAGGGTTGAGATGGCATTAATTTTAAAATTCAAGAAACAAAAACTATAAAAATTATTACCCAAACCCGAAAATGTACGTTTCCTAAAAATGGTAGTGTTGAGTCTATCATTTTCCTTAACAATCTTCAGATCCAAAAAATGACAAGCAGTTATTATCCTCGGTTTTTTTTAAATACCACATGCTTCCATGGATTTGATAGAATTTTATTCAAACAACTTTTAGAACTTGCAGTGCAAGATTCAGCTTTTACTTTTAATTCCAAATTGTACTCGCAGGTCGAGGGTTTGGCTATGGGGTCCCCGTTGGCCCCTATATTTGCAGATATTTTTATGGACTCTTTAGAATCAAAATTTTTAACAGAATGCCCTTCTAATTTTAAGACCACCTACACAGGGGGGGGGGGGGGGGGTTATCGGGGGGGGGGGGGGGGGGGGGGAGGTATGTTGATGACACTCTTTTATTATTTAAATATAAGTGGCAAAGTGAAGCCTTCTTGGATTTTGTGAATAGCCAGCATCATAATATAAATTTTTGACTATGGAAACCGAGGATAATAACTGCTTGTCATTTTACTATGGAAACCGAGGATAATAACTGCTTGTCATTTTTGGATCTGAAGATTGTTAAGGAAAATGATAGACTCAACACTACCATTTTTAGGAAACATACATTTTCGGGTTTGGGTAATAATTTTTATAGTTTTTGTTTCTTGAATTTTAAAATTAATGCCATCTCAACCCTGGTTTTTAGAGCTATAAATATTACCTCAAATTGGCATTTAGTTTCACGAAGAAATTGAATATTTAAAGAGGTATTTTATTAACAATTCTTATCCAGTAAATGTTTTTTATAATGTAGTAAATAGAATTTTAAATAATAAAATTTTTCTGAGCAAGTTCCTTCCTATGATGTTAAGAAGCTAGTAATGTACTGTACCATTCCTTTTACATATAAAAACAAATTAGGCGAGCGAATAAGGAAAAATCATTGAAAGTGAAATAGGTTGTTTAAAATTAAACTTGATTCCTGTCAACCCATTAAAAATTGGCACATTTTTTACGCACAAAGAAAAACTACCACCGTTCATGAGATCCGACGTCATTTATAAATTTAATTGTCCGGGTTGTCCTGGTATTTACGTCGGATCGACAAACGGTTACTAAAAGTGAGATATTCTAGTCACTTAGGTGTTAGCTACAGAACAGGACAACGAATAAAAAATCCAGAATTATCCAATATCCGTAACCACGCCAAAATATGTAAAATTAATATTGATAAAACACATTTCTCAATCATTGACAGCACTCCCAACAATTACTTAACGACACTTGAGTCATTATACATCAAACGACTGGTTCCTTCTCTAAATGCAAACGTGGCGCTGCCACGTTGTATTTAGCATAACTGAGATCTGGGCCGAACTGTGTTTTCAAATCATTCCCTTCTCTACTTTACTTAGGGTACTTGTCCTCTCATTATTTGTTTTAAATGTTTCTATAAATTTTTAATTACCATATTTCTTAAAGTTTTAGTCTATTGCTTGTTTTAAATGTTCTCTAAGGTTTTTAATTAACTTATTATCTTAATGTTTTAGTCTTAATGTGTTATTTTTACCGTTAATTAAATTGTCACA
>NC_087219.1:36689574-36699574 GCF_015104395.2 Macrobrachium nipponense
CACCCTGCAGGAATTGGAAAGAAGCGTGGAGGAGGAGGAGGAGGAGGACCTCCTCCTTCGAGGAAAGTGGGGACGCGACAGTAAATTGCTTGAGTGGACAGCCAGAAGATGAGAAGGATTTCGGCGTCAAACTTGATAAGACGAAATTCTTTCAAAAATTCCCCTTCCCTCTTCTTTGCTTTCTGACAATATTTGGGAAGTTCTTGGTTATTCCAGGAGAATCCTACTCGATTACAGTTGTTATGGGTTATTCCAGGAGATTCCTACTTGATTACAGTTGTTATGGGTTATTCCAGGAGATTCCTACTTGATTACAGTTGTTATGAACTACGTAATATAAACGTTCGTGACAAAGGATCTCCAAATTATATTTAAATATAACTGCCATGAAAATGTTCCTTCCTCAGTCTGTAGTTTTCCTCAATCTATGAGCCAAGATTTCAAGACTTTTTTTCTGTCGGAATATTTAATCTTTGCTTCATAACTACGGTCTTTTCAAACTTTTCTGTTAAATATTCCAGGGATTTCAAAGCTGTTATAATCTCCCTAAAGCTTTCTAGACCTTTTATTATATAAATGTCATCTTCCAAGTAATTTTTCTGTTAGACTATTTAATCTTTACTTCATTACTATTGTCTTTTCAAAGTTTTCCATTAAATATACCAAGGATTTCATAGCTGCTATAATCTCCCTAAAGTTGTCTAGATAATATTTCATCAAGTATGTTTTCATTAGAAATCGTCTCACAAGTTGTAAAGATAAGATTGTACGTATTTTCCTAAAGAAGAGTGGCTGTATAAAAAGTCAGCCTCCTGGATTTTTACAAGTAATTACTAAGTAAGTAAGGTTATTAGCCCCAGTACCCTTTCTTAGGGATGTTATGCAAGAACCGTCGTTCTAATATGCATATCTGTCAGATATTTTACAATTTGTATTGTAAAATATTCTCGAAATTAAGTAATGTACTTTGTGTTGTAAAATATTCTGGAAATTAAGTCACTTTGTGTTGTACGATATTCTAGAAATTAAGTAATGTACTTTGTGTTGTACGATATTCTTGAAATTAAGTGATGCACTTTGTGTTGTACAATATTCTGGAAATTAAGTAATGTACTTTGTGTTGTACAAATTCTGGAAATTATGTCAATTTGTGTTGTACAATATTCTGGATATTAAGTTATGTACTTTGTGTTGTATAATATACTGGAAATTAGGTTATGTACTTTGTGTTGTACAATATTCTGTAAATTAAGTAATGTACTTTGTGTTGTACAATATTCTGGAAATTAACTAATGTTCTTTGTGTTGTACAATATTCTGGAAAATTAAGTAATGTACTTTGTGTTGTACAATGCTATAGTAATTAACTAATATACTTTCTGTTGTACAACGTACTTTGTGTTGTACAATGTTATGGAAGTTGAGTAATGTACTTGTGCTGTACAATATTCTGGAAATTAACTAATGTACTTTGCGTTGTACAATTCTCTAGAAATTAACTAATGTACTTTGTGTTGTACAATATTCTTTAAATTAAATAATGATGTATACTTTGCCTTGTAAAGCATTCTGGATATTATGTGATGATGCTTTAAACTTTAAGTTGTAACACATTCTGGAAATCAAGCTATGACCGTCGTTCTTGCGCGAAGAACTGCCGACTTGATTTCCATGATTTAATTAAACAGGAGTCTTTCGTAAACCTTGCATCATAAGATTATTCCAGGTTATATTCCAAGAAGGATATCCCACGAGAAGCCATCCAGGATTAGAATTCTAGCGAAATCTAGGATGGTTTTTAAATGGGGAGAAATTCGTGGGTGATTGAAGATTGTATTGAAATGTTAGAGTGCTTTCTGGAAAACAATATAGATATCTAGCTCTTATATTTCGTTTCATTTCTCTATGCGGTTTATCCTTTATTTTTATTATTCTTCCGCGTTTAGTTTTATATGTAAATCATTACGATTATCTGTAATGGGTTCACTTCACTGAAACCACTCCACAGACTACACAAACACGCACACACACATACACATATATGTATGTATGTATGTATGTATGTATGGTATATATATATATATATATATATATATATATATATATATATATATATATATATATATATATATGTGTGTGTGTGTGTGTGTGTGTGTGTGTGTGTGTATATATTATATATATTATATACATATATATTATATTATATATTTAGACATATATATGTATATATATATATCTATATATATATATATATATATATATATATATATATATATATATACACACATATATATAAATAAAGATATATGCCACGAAGGAAAAATAATAAATGTATGTCTGTCATGTATTGTGAATATGGTTTTTGTTTACCAAGTTCTGAATAGCTGTCACCTATAATCCTTTAATTGTCTGGACCTTGTATCTGAGATGATTGTCTTAAACCTTTAATTGCACCCATTGTTTACTCTTGTTCGGGAAGGATTTTCATCTTCCAGGTGTGTCGGATTCTAGGTACTAATCTCTTTATAATCCCTATCTGTCAGTTATACGAATCTTCTTGTATTGTCTTTTCCCGTATCTTTGTCAGTCTCTGCTCAGTAAAGGACGTTTAACGCCTGCATGTTCCTTCCGACTGTCCAATTTCTGAGTCTCAGCAGGACGTCTCGGCGGCGGCGTCGGCGGCCATGTTATTTTACCCACAATTCCTCAGTGGACATTTTCTAGGCAGTTCCATGCATGTTCATCGAGTTTATCTTTTTTGATGATTTAGGATACTGAATGTTTTTTTTACGGTACTTTCAAGGATGATTTTCTTAATACTATATATATGTTCTTAGGCTCGAGTTTATCTTTTTAGGTGATTTAGGATACTGAATATTATTTAAAAGTAATTTCCAATTTGATTGTTTTAAATGTTACATAGAAGGTCTTTGGAACATATTCTCTAGACGTATCATCTTTTAAATTTTGGAAATAAGATGTGAACAGAATTTTAGATGTTAACTTCACCTTCAATATTAATTAATACAGTTTTGAAATAATATTACCAAAATTGTTCATATCTTGTCATAATTACTAAAACTGATTTTAAAAAGGCTATATTATCATTGGCATAGTTTTGAAGTTACTTCAATTAACACTGCTCCATAATGCATACAATTCTTGAGTTTAATCTTAAAATTCATTATTCAGATATTTCTTTCGTAAAGCATGTGTAAAATATTTTCAGATCCTGTCATAATATTGGAAGGGAACCGAATTTAACGTTATTGAATTCCAATGGCGACTCTGCATCCAATTCTGCCCAGAGAATTACACAGTGCATTTTCGAATTACCAACTGCTTTAGTATGTAAATAAGCTCATTCAGCCTCCAACGCGAACATTGCCATTTGCTAATTGTTATTTTATGCTTTCCTGACACTGGATGCTTTTAGCTACAAAGAATGCGAAATGTTTCGCTTCACAGATGGTCAGTTTTCTACACAAAATGTTGATCAGCTATGAATTAGTCTCATTTTTCAATTAGCATATATGATTAATTCATGGCATTTGTCGTTGATAGATCATTCATATCTCTTGCAATTAACCTTCAACGTTTTTCTTACACTTTTGCGAGATACAATTTCATCCGTACAGTTATGAGTGGTTCTATGTTTATTCTGCAACAAATCGAAGATGAATCTAAGATTATCCACCAACTAATTTAAGATCAATTTAAGATTGTACAACAAACCTAGGACAATCTTAGATAATTATGCAAAAAAAAAAACATGAGATAATCCAAGATTATTTTGAAACAGATCTAAGATTATAAAAGATAACCTAAGAATATTCTGTGACAAATCTAAGGTTATTTTTCTGCAACAAATCTAGGATCCCTCAAAAATGATTCTGTAAGAAATTTATTCAGCAACGGGACCAACGGCTCGACGTGACTTCCGAACCACGTCGAGAGTGAACTTCTATCACCAGAAATACACATTTCTAACCTGTCAATGGAATGCCCGAGAATCGAATTCGCGGCCACCGAGGTGGCAAGCCAAGACTATACCGTTCACGCCACTGAGGGGCTCTTAAACAGTTTGATTGACGTTAAGATTTCTAAAAGGATTACGTCGAATATTTGGCATGTTTTCAATGCCATTGTTTTTACTAGAGTTAAAACTATCAAAAGTCTTCATAAAATGTGATAACATGGGGATAATTAGCTGAGCTTATATCTAAACCTGCATAGCTTTTTTTCTTTAATACAAAAGAAGCCTCCTTTTGGGCTTCAAAATATTAATCGCTTCGGACTAATTATCCCGAAGAGAATAACCAACTACCTTGCATTCTTCGACATCAACCCGGACCCCACCCCCCCCTCAAGAAAGCACGGCACCCATTCCTCCTAAATAAAGAAAAAAAACCTACGAATGACGTTTCAACCCAACGGACAAATCAGCAAACCATTATAGTAGTAGTCTTATTACTATGCACGCAAAATGCACATTTTAACTAAAATGGGCAACTGGTTTGAAAGGAACTTGCCTTAATTAATCTCCTTCCCTCAAAATGAAATCGAATGTACTATATCCGTGTGCGTGATTTTGTATGTTTGTATGTGCTAGCAAAATATCGTAATTTTGCAAGCTTTCTTTACTGGGTTTGGCCATCTTAATCCTCTGCTCAATTTCGTGAAATGTACCCCGTCCTCAACCTTAAAATTCTGATTACTCCATCTCACGTGAATTTTAGATTCGTCACTGCTTAAGCCAACCAGACACCCCATTCACACGGCAAGAAATTCTACCTTTCCGAATTAGAACAGCTTTCGCACAAATGATGGTCATTCCGTGTGCATGTGTGGGATCTCTCTCTCTCTCTCTCTCTCTCTCTCTCTCTCTCTCTCTCTCTCTCTCTCTTTCAAAAATTACCACTGCGTTTTGTTCCAAGTTGATTTTTTTGTCCTGTCTGTCTGTCTGTCTGTCTGTCTGTCTGTCTGTCATTTCAAAAATTATCACTGTGTTTTGTTCTAAGTTGCTTTTTTTTCATAATTTCTTTTTTTGTCTCTCTCTTGTTCCACGTCGATTTTTTTCCTAATTTCAGTTTGGAACTCTCTCTCTCTCTCTCTCTCTCTCTCTCTCTCTCTCTCTCTCTCTCACTCTCTCTCTCTCTCTCTCTCTCTCTCTCTCTCTCTCTCTCTCTCTCTCTCTCTCTAATCCTACCATCGGAACTGCTACTTTTCTCTGCAGATATTTCCCCAGATGTTCTTTTGGAAAGCGTTGATTTTCTCACTCAAGGTATATTTTTTCATTTGCATTTGCATTAAAGGAGGGATAATATTTGGGTATTGGTTGGTTCCTATTACAGGTCCGGGGGTCATTTTGGCATATTGGGTAGGTGGGTGGATGGGTGTTACTTTGAAGACTGGTGGCCCGTATTTTTTTGGAAGGAAAAGTGTAAACAGTTTTGCAGTTATTTTGCAGTTAGAGCATTATTTTTCGGGTGAGGTAATTTTCATAAGAAAAAGTGTAATATACTATATATATATATATATATATATATATATATATATAGTATATATATATATATATATATATATATATATAAACAATGTGAGAACAGCGAGAAAATATTTTAAGTAATAAACACACATCAATGAATTCAGATCACCTGCTGTACAGCCTATTAAAGCTAAACTGAACGAAGCCATTGTCAGAGCTATTTTTCTTCTTTACTAGAGAGAGAGAAAGAGTCGAGGCGTGTGAAAGTACAGAGTATTTTGTGATGATATGCAGGTTTAATTGAATTGATATTTCTCCTTCAATACAAAGAGAGAGAGAGAGAGAGAGAGAGAGAGAGAGAGAGAGAGAGAGAGAGAGAGAGATCTAGTGTGAAAGTACAGTGTTAGGGGATGAAATGCAAGGTTATTAAAGGTATTGTATTTCTCCTTCAATACAGAGAGAGAGAGAGAAGAGAGAGATAGGAGAGAGAGAGAGAGAGAGAGAGAGAGAGAGATCTAGTGTGAAAGTACAGTGTTAGGGGATGAAATGCAAGGTTATTAAAGGTATTGATATTTCTCCTTCAATACAAGAGAGAGAGAGAGAGAGAGAGAGAGAGAGAGAGAGAGAGAGAGAGGGAGAGAGAGAGTGAGAGAGAGTGAGTTTTATATTATTCATTATGTCTCTTGGGCAGGAACGAAATGGATATGCCTGTTTATCTACTTGAATCTTTATATGATGAACATCTCCCAATAAATAAAACATTCCTCCAATTTTGTTTTTATCAAGGGATTTGGATTCGTCTGGACTTTTTTCTATTTGATGATATATATCTAGTGATATATATCACATCTTATTAATAATATATAATACATACAACATATATATATATATATATATATATATATATATATATATATATATATATATATATATATCAAATCAGGTGTTGACTGAAGGAAACAGGCCAATCTACATAGTTTTTTATTCCAACGTTTCGTAATATAACATTTATTACATCTTCTGGGAATCTGTCAATTAATTAAAATAATAATATTATAAACAATCTTAAATTTACTAAAAAATTAAAAAATTGTAAAAAGACTAAAATTTACTAAAAATATACAATTACAGAAAATTATTATTTAAAAGCTGGAACCGCCAACCAACCTTAAGTTAAGAGAGAGAAAGACTGAATGATAGGAGACAACAAAAAAGGAGACACGTTAACTAAGGTACAGTTGGATGGAGGAGGTTTGGGTATTCAACTGGGGAACCAGCTGCTTAATGAGTAATGACTCTAAAATGGGTAATTCTTGGGGGTTTGGGTTTGCCCTATAATGCAAAAATCGTCTCTTTCGATATGTGTTTTGCAGATTTTTGCATGGTTTCCTGATATTTGAATGTTCAGGGTTGGAGAGCCTACTTCCTGTTCGGAAGCTTATTCCACGATGAGAATCGATTCTGACCTTCAGTAACCTCTTCGTAGATCCCACGTAAGTCCCAGAGTTACACTTTGGGCAAGTATATTTATATACTACATTTGAGGTCAAGAAGGGACTCAATCGATCTTTATATTTAAAGAAAGACCCAATTGTTAATGGATTTTTTGGTATTAGTTTAATACTAACTGCACCATAGTGTTTTTCCATAATCTGAGTAAACTTTTTTCTGAAGGAGTCATCATGTAAAAATGGAAATTTTGCATAAATGACTAACTTTGGTACCGTGATAAATGTTTTCGTATTGTTAAAAAACCGCTTATTAAGAAACTCCGAAGCCTCTAAAATAGCTTTTGAGGGAAGCAATTATTTTTAAAATATTCCAATAGTAATTTATTTCCTGATTGAAGGAATGCCAGTTTGATGTGATAAAAAATGCCCTATGTATAAGAGTTGACAATGAATTAAGCTTAAAATTATAAAAACATGAGCTGTAATAATTAGATCCTAGACCCGTTAAAAGTTTTCTTCTAAAAACAGAAGTGTTAAAAGAGCCATTCTCTCGTGTAACGAGTACATCTAAATAAGCCAGTTGACTATTTTCCTCTCTTTCGACCGTAAACTTAATATTGTTATGTTGGAATTAAACATACGCTAAGAAAGAGTCAATATCAGAGTTTCTCTTGAATAATGCGAATGTGTCATCCACATACCTCACGTAAAAAAAATAGGGTGAAACCTAAGAGGACAATCATCAAGCATGCGCTCCTCCAGGGAGGACATGAAGATGTTAGCGAATGTCGGGCCCAAAGGAGAGCCCATGGCTACACCGTCTGTTTGTTTAAAAAGTTTACCATCAAAAACAAAGGCAGTGTCCCGCACTGCTAATTCTAAAAATGTTTTAAAATGAGACCGGTTAAAATTGCTAAAAACAGAATCGGGTTCAGGAAATAATTTATCTAATATGATGTCAATTGTCTCCTCCACGGGGACATTTGTGAATAGAGATTCCACATCTAAACTGGCCATTAATAAACCTGAGTCTTGTGATAAAATTTTGTCTTTAAATAAAAGTAAATAAAAGTGACCTTCAGAAACAACTCTTCGAACTATCTCAAGGTGCCTTTAGAAAATTGAAAACACAGTGGACTCCGTTTTTCAGAAAGGAAGATCATGAAACACTTAAACAATTGGCAAGTAAAGAAAACCTCATAATCACCAGACCAGACAAAGGAAAAGGGACAGTCATACTGGAAAAACTGACTATACAAATAAAATGCATAATATTTTAAGTGATCAACTAAATTCACTGAAATTGGAGTACCTGACCTTTTATCATATTATAAAAATGAAGACAAAATAAACAGGTTTTTACGAACACTAAAAGCTGAGAAAATCATTGATGAAAACACATATCAAGATTTGTTTGTGACTGGATCATCATATGGAATTCTATATGGGCTGCCCAAAATACATAAGCCCAATACTCCTTTGAGGCCCATTCTGGCATCATACAATACGCCTAATTATAAATTAGCTAAATTTTTGGTACCCTTACTTGAACCACTAACAAAAATAATTTTACTCTGAATAACTCGTACCATTTTAAAGACAAAATTTTATCACAAGACTCAGGTTTTATTAATGGCCAGTTTTTAGATGTGGAATCTCTATTCACAAATGTCCCCGTGGAGGAGACAATTGACATCATATTAGATAAATTATTTCCTGAACCCGATTCTGTTTTTAGCAATTTTAACCGGTCTCATTTTAAAACATTTTTAGAATTAGCAGTGCGGGACACTGCCTTTGTTTTTGATGGTAAACTTTTTAAACAAACAGACGATGTAGCCATGGGCTCTCCTTTGGGCCCGACATTCGCTAACATCTTCATGTCCTCCCTGGAGGAGCGCATGCTTGATGATTGTCCTCTTAGGTTTCACCCTATTTTTTACGTGAGGTATGTGGATGACACATTCGCATTATTCAAGAGAAACTCTGATATTGACTCTTTCTTAGCGTTTATGTTTTTTCAATTCCCAACATAACAATCATTAAGTTTACGGTCGAAAGAGAGGAAAATAGTCAACTGGCTTATTTAGATGTACTCGTTACACGAGAGAATGGCTCTTTTAACACTTCTGTTTTTAGGAAGAAACTTTTACGGGTCTAGGATCTAATTATTACAGCTCATGTTTTTATAATTTTAAGCTTAATTCATTGTCAACTCTTATACATAGGGCATTTTTTATCACATCAAACTGGCATTCCTTCAATCAGGAAATAAATTACCTATTGGAATATTTTAAAAATAATTGCTTCCCTCAAAAGCTATTTTATAAGAGGCTTCGGAGTTTTCTTAATAGCGGTTTTTAACAATACGAAAACATTTATCACGGTACCAAAGTTAGTCATTTATGCAAAATTTGCCATTTTTTACATGATTGACGCCTTCAGAAAAAAGTTTACTCAGATTATGGAAAAACACTATGGTGCAGTTGTATATTAAACTAATACCAAAAAATCCATTAACAATTGGGTCCTTTCTTTAAATATAAAGATCGATTGAGTCCCTTCTTGACCTCAAATGTAGTATATAAATATACTTGCCCAAAGTGTAACTCTGGGACTTACGTGGGATCTACGAAGAGGTTACTGAAGGTCAGAATCGATTCTCATCGTGGAATAAGTCTTAAGAACAGGAAGTAGGCTCTCCAACCCTGAACATTCAAATATCAGGAACCATGCAAAAATCTGCAAAACACATATCGAAAGAGACGATTTTTGCATTATAGGGCAAACACCAAACCCCCAAGAATTACCCATTTTAGAGTCATTACTCATTAAGCAGCTGGTTCCCCAGTTGAATACCCAAACCTCCTCCATCCAACTGTACCTTAGTTAACGTTGTCTCCTTTTTTTGTTGTCTCCTATCATTCATCTTTCTCTCTCTTAACTTAAGGTTGGTTGGCGGTTCCAGCTTTTAAATATAATTTTCTGTAATTGTATATTTTAGTAAATTTTAGTCTTTTTACAATTTTTTTAATTTTTTTAATTTTTTAGTAAATTTAAG
>NC_087219.1:36704574-36719574 GCF_015104395.2 Macrobrachium nipponense
TTGAGAGATATTGCGTAAAGGAGGCCACTAATCCTGCTGAGCGTCGTTTTCGCCTTTTATCTAGAAATACGGTCGAACATTGAACATTTATCTCCCAGCGCGAGTTCTTCATTCCCTTTCTGACGCTGATGGCCGCTGTCAGGTCAAAGATATTGTTTTTCTAAGTCAGTTTTATTATCGTTTTATGGTACCTTTCTTATGTCAACCTTCTTATGTCAACCTAGCCGTTAGCAGCGTTTCAACCAAATTACAAATTTTACGACCTTTATGAAGGCTCACGAGTGTTATTATGTAGTCATGATGTCGAACTGAGACGAAATCTTCTCTTCAAGTACAGTGTTGACATCGTATTAAGCATCACCATCTAGAATTATACTAATTATACTAATTTTATATTTTTTTTATGTTTTATATGATGACAAGAGCCTCAAGTATTTGTATCTCGCACGAGCATATCAGGTGAACAATACCAGACCTGATATAGTGATGCTCAAAATATTACAGATTGCTCACTGAAATTATTATAATGTGACATAACTCTTTCAAAGACAATATAGCAAATATATATTGAGAGGACATCATAGCAGAGAATTGATCGTTTACCATGTGAAAATAGCTAAATAATCCCGTTGAATATGAAACTACAACAGATGGAAGTACAGTCCCGGATTGACATCTTCTTAGCTGACTATCGGGCAGGAAAGAAGATAATTCTCTCTCTCTCTCTCTCTCTCTCTCTCTCTCTCTCTCTCTCTCTCTCTCTCTCTCTCTCTCACACACACACACACACATATATACAAACACAAATGTACGTGAAAGAACGACAGATGCTATGGATTAAAACGTCTCATTCTTCATTATAAAAAAATCTATGAAAAAATAAACATATGCTGAGTTCTGATAACTGGAAGGACAACTGTTTTGCAGTCACACCAGAAGCCTAATAAATAAATAAATAAATAAATAAATAAATAAATAAATAAATAAATAAATAAATAAATAAATGAATGTATGCATGTATGTAGTGTATTATATATGATATATATATATATATATCATATATATATATATATATATATAGATATATATATATATATATATATATATATGATATATATATATATATATATATATATATATATATATGTGTGTGTGTGTCTGTGTATTAAATGTATACTTCAAAAATAGTTATTTCTAAAGCTTTCTTCATCGAGGTTGCCTCTCTAATCCTCAATTCATCTACAAATTGACAATTTCGTGCAATGAAACTCGCCCACAAACTTCGTATTCATTTTACTCTCTCTCTCTCTCTCTCTCTCTCTCTCTCTCTCTCTCTCTCTCTCTCTCTCTCTCTCTCTCACGTGAAATTCAGATTCGTCACTGCTTAAACCAACCAAACCCCACATTCCCAAGATAAGAAATTCTTATTTTCTCAATCAGAAGAGCTTTTGCACAGGTGATGGTCATTCACAGTGTGCATGGGCGCGTTTTCTCTGTCTAATCCTGATTTTTTTCTTAGCGGATATTTCCCGAAATGTTCTTCGAGGAATTCGTTGATTTTCTTGGGCAATTTTTTTCGGGGGGGCGGGGGGGTGGGGGTAGGGGCGACGGGTGGTTCCTCTTTATAGTTCGGGGTAGGTGGGTGGGTGGGTGTTATGAAGAATAGTGATCTAATTTTTTTTTTTTAGCCGGGGGTGGTTGGCCACTAATTTTTTTACTGCTCGGGTATTTTCTGTAAGGATATATTTTTTTATTTTTTATGTTTTATTTTTAGTAGTCTGAACGTCTTCGGGTCGCTTTAGCTCTTAAAACAAATGTTATTCGAAACGTGTCTGAGTTTGGATTTGCGTTTTGAATTATCACTGCTACTAAATAGGTTGTTAAAAAAAAACTAAAAAAACAGAGGCACATCAAACATGTCGGAGACTGAGCGTATTCTGTTGGTGACTGAAACGTACTAAATCATGAAATAAATACTATTAAAAACATAAGTTTAAAAATATGAGTTTAAACCTATTCGTCTGGAATTGTCAACATCACTAGGAAGTTTCGTCTCCAAATATCACTGATGCTTAAAGCATGTCAGAAACAGCGAATTCCTACTTGTAATTATCAGCGTAAACCTTTCAAAAGGAGTCATTTAATCATGCTATGTGCAGCTGACAGGAGTTGGCCCACTTTGCTCGATATATCCTGGGAGTAATATGAATGTTTCTTCACAGGAAATGTTACAAACACCATTCAGTGATACGGGACTGACTTTGACCTTGGCACTGACTCTTTATGAGGTCATATTGATATGAGATTTGCTGCAGAATAATCTTAGGTTGATGTTAGATATGCTGCAGAATTATAACCTTAGACCGAACGTAGTTTTGTTGTAAAATCTTATATTTTTGGCTGAAATAATCCAAGATCTCGAATTTGTTGCAGAATAATAATCTTAGACATCTTTGATTTATTGCAAAAAGATCATCTTAAACTTAGACTCCACTCATTCCAGGTACGGCGAAATACTCACTGAAAAATGTAGAGAAATTGAAGGTTGAAGGTTAATTACAAGAGAGAAATGAATTATTTATCAACGACAAACGCAACGAATAATCATATATGCTAATTGAAAAATGACATCAATTCATAACTGATCAACATTTTGTGTAGAAAACTGGCCATCTGTGAAACGAAACATTTCACAATTCTTTGTAGCTAAAAGCATCCAGTGTCAGGAAAGCATAAAATAACAATTAGCAAATGGCAATGTTCGCGTTGGAAGCTGAACGAGCTTATTTACATACTAAAGCAGTTGGTAATTCGAAAATGCACCATGTAATTTCTCTGGGCAGAATTGGATGCAGAGTCGCCATTGGAATTCAATAACGTTAAATTCGGTTCTCTTCCAATATTATAACAGGAACTTAAAATATTTTACACATGCTTTACAAAACAAACATCAGAATAATGAATTTTAAGTATATCGAACAATATTAATTAAATTAAAATATGATTAAAACAATATCAGTTAGACTGATACAAAAAATCGTATGGCCGTTTAACATAAGTTTTGACATAATTTTACAGAAATCAAATAATTGTAACGATATTAACTGAACCCATTTCAATTTTCAATGGAGATGCATTCATTTCACAGAAAATGTAGAATATTAAAAATAAAAAAAACTATATATCTTTCCTGAATCTTGAAATTTATCAACAAAAACTGTATCAACAAAAATAACAAATGGACAAAAAACCTGAAAAAAAAAATCCTTTTGAAATAAGTTGTGAATGTAATATTTCAAACCTAAAATAATGAAAGTAAGAAAAATTTTAAAAACAACCGATTGAATTTGGCCGAAAAAAAACTTTTTATGAGTCCTTTGAAGAAAAAAATATAACAGACAAAATCTAAAATCTAATATATTATTATAAGTAACTATTGCATGTTAGGAAGATATAACGTTGAGAGATTCAGCATTTTTTGTAATGCATTAGCAAACAGACCGTCAGTCAACAAACATGATTCAAAATATACTTGTTTGGTCGGAAGTAATAACCGGACCTCTATATCATGAAAGTTTTTAACTATTTTTTAAGAAAAAAAATATGTCGACTCTCTTCCCCAATTAAAAGATAAATTCCACACAACTATATTCTTTAAGAAAAAATGGAAACAATATTAAAATTTCTTGTGAAAAATTTATCGACAAATTTCCCCAATTTGAAAATAAATAAAACACGGCTTCATAAAGCGGCTCAAAGAACATTTATATAGCATTAAGAAAGTCATCTTTGAAAGAACCTTTGAAAACATTCAATATCCTAAATCATCTAAAAAGATAAACTCGAGCCTAAGAACATTTACATATTATTGAGAAAATCATCTTTGAAAGAACCTTAAAAAACATTCAATATCCTAAATCATCTAAAAAGATCAACTGGAACCTAAGAACATTAATATAGTATTAAGAAAATCATCTTTGAAAGAACCTTTAAAAACATTCAGTATCCTCAATCATCAAAAAAGATAAACTCAAGGAACATGCATGGAACTGCCTAGAAAATGTCCACTGAGGAATTGTGGGTAAAATAACATGGCCGCCGACGCCGCCGGGACGTCCTGCTGAGACTCAGAAATTGGACAGTCGGAAGGAACATGCAGGCGGCTGTGAATGACCATCACAGCTGCTGCTGCTGCTGTTGCTGCAGGAGCTGTTCTGCCGTGGTTCGGCCTGAAAGAATTTCCTGTAATGGGCGTATCTGGCTTCATTTGTTTCGGTAATGGGGAGTCGGTGTTTTATCTAATATCTGCAATGTTTTGAGGCTTGTGACTTGTAATCTATGTCATTGACGAATAAATTATACAATGAGAAAGTTTTTATTATTATTATTATTATTATTATTATTATTATTATTATTATTATTATTATTATTATTATTATTATTATTATTATTATTATTATTATTATTATTATTAAATTGTTTGTTAATAAATACAAACGCTATTCTCCTGTGGATGAGATTGAAAGAATTTCTCTTAATGCGATTACCTGACTTCATATGTTTCGGTAATGGGGACTAATTCTTTTTATTTAATAATATTGGTGATGTGTTACGGCATGTAACTTTTAAAATATATATTTAGAATAATTATTCGACGAAAACTGATCTTTTTATCATGCTATGTGTACATACAAACGCTATTCTGCTGTTGTAACAGACTGAAGGGATTAAATATAATGAACACTTCTGGCTTGATAAAATTCGTAAGTGGGAAGGAAATCATTCATTTAATATTTTGAATGTGTAAAGGTATGTGCATTGTAAAATATATCATTTACGAATAATTATACAACAAAACCTTATCTTTTTATTATGCTATGTGTAAATAAATACAAAAGCTATTCTGTTGTGAATCAGATTGAAAGAATTTACTGTAATTGGAGCATCTGGGTTTTATACGCTGTGGTAATGGGAGTCAATATTCTAATTCATATCGGTAATGTCACTTATTCATATTTAGTCATATCAGTTGATACACACACACACACACACACACACACACACATATATATATATATTATATATATATATATATATATATATATATATATATATATATATATATATATATATATATATATATATTAAAAAGGCGTGGTAGTGAATTGTTAATCTCAACTTTTTCCGGTTAGAGACAGATCACTTAGAGACAAGCACTGGATTCTTCGAAGAATGCTGAAATGAAAAGCAGCCAGGAAAGATGACAAATGCAATTTGAGGTGGGTGATACCTCGGAAATCACATGCCTTGGACATGGAGCACCCGTGTTTGAAGGGTGCCACGCAGGGCGTGTCTGCATGTGTGTTCGTAGCAAACGATATATGACTTTGGTGATGAGAAATAAGGATAAGAGAGGGCACTCTTTGATGACTTCTGACAGGGTGCGGAACACACCTGGAAGAGGTGTTGAGAGGTATTGAGAAGTGTTGCAGACCCATCGAATAAGGTAACTTAAGAAAGAACTTTGAAAAGTTAACCTTTGAAGCGATAATAAATATGTGGGAGAAAGAGAAGTGTGGTGCGGTACACATTCCTTTTGATTAACTTTTACAAGTGAAGTGGTATAGTAATTGTGGTCTCTTTATTTCAGATAGGTTCAAAGTCGCCATGTACAAAAATGGATTCTCTAAGACTTTATTGACTTAGAATGTTGTGGTTAGTCAGACATATGAGATTAATGGGGGTACTTACTTAAACATGTTTGGGAGAGGAAAACGATAGTTTAACGGTTTCTTGGGGTCAGAGTTAATTAATTTTATTCCATATTTTAATTGACTTTGTTCCATTTTAATGTTAGCTAATTTGGGAAATAAAAAGTATATTTTTGTATCTATGGGAATTCATTTCTGCCTAGCTTGCATTTCAGCTAACGCCCAAAGAGATTCAACCATAGAACGAGAGTAGGTAGTTGCCTGTTAGCAGTTTGCTTCATTTCGTTTAAACGAGTATCATTTGGTCCTGAAATCTTGTTTAATATATATATATATATATATATATATATATATATATATATATATATATATATATATATATATATATATATATATCATGTTGATTTGTATATCAATTTCCATTGGGGCGCAGAATAATCCTGATGGGTTGTGGCACTTGGTCCTCGAGGCCTGAATTTCATAATCAAATCAAGATTGGTAATGTGTTAAGACGTGTCACTTTAAACGTAAATAATTTACGAATAATCATATACGGGAACCTTATCGTCTCATCAAAGTTGCGAATAAATATATACGTAAGGGCATATGCACTATGTGCAAAAACACGAAAGAAATACACGGCTTAAAAAATACGGGAGCAAATGCCACAAGCACAGGCAAGCAAGCAAGCAAGCGCACTGGAAGCAGATCCAGTGGGACGTGACCACTAAGTTCCAATTTTCTTGGGTCTGATTTTCCTGTTTTTCCCCAAAAGAAGGAATTTTCCCTCCCGACAAATTCATATTTCTGATACGGATTGAATCTGTTTCAATGACCTTCTTGCTCGCAGTATTTCTTCTCAGCGGGCGTCTTTCCTCCCTCAGTCCCTATGATTTTCTTGGCAAGCACGAGTTTAGGAGTGTGTGTGGTCCGTGCGTGAAGGCATATGCATGCATGCATAGTACATGCATGCATACATACCCGATCTCTCGTATATATATATATATATATACATATATATAAAGGGGAGATATATATATATATATATATATATATATATATATATATATATATATATATACGTGTGCGTATTTCAATATTGGTAAATCGATTCTGTGGAAACGACATTGACAAAATAATATCTAAATAATTTGAGGTGGATTGTGACACCAACAACATTGGTAGAAGACTTGACAAAAAAAATGAGAAAAGACAGTTCTGAAGTAACATGAAAATACTTTGACAACTGACATATAGTGAGGGACTGATTTATGGCAGAATATTTGTGATTGCTGGCTGAGAAATGCAGAGGAAAACGACGTTAGAACAGATGGTCTAGAAAAGGTTGACAAAGACAACCTTAGAAACACGACAATCTGATAAATGAACATTCTTATGGCAGGCAAATTTTTTATGTATAATTTGAAAGGGTCACTTGTCCTGAACATTCATCATCATGCAATTCATTGCAACTTGAATAGAAGGGGACTCCTCTACTGGCATAACCAAAAACTTCCCAAATATTGTCCGAAAGCAAAGAAGACGGAAGGGGAATTTTTGAAGGAATTTCGTCTTATCAAGTTTGACGCCGAAATCCTTCTCATCTTCTGGCTGTCCACTCAAGCAATTTACTGTCGCGTCCCCACTTTCCTCGAAGGAGGAGGTCCTCCTCCTCCTCCTCCTCCTCCTCCTCCTCCTCCTCCTCCTCCATCCTCCTCCTCCTCCTCCACCTTCTTTCCAATTCCTGCAGTGAGGACTTTTCGTCCTTCGGGGGAAGACTCGATTGAAGCACCCCCAGGAGCCTTTGGGGCTAAAGTAGAGGTGTAAACATTTTGGATCCTCGATTCCACTGACCACATTTGCAAACCAGTGCCGGAGGAGAGAGGGCTGTAAATTATCATCCAGAAAAGTCGTCAATCCTTTGTTCGTGAGTCTGACGGAACCTGCAGCTTTCTATCTACATATGGTCACTCTCCATTTCTTAGAAGTAAGATATGACCTCATAAAATAAATGACGTCACAACTATAGTAGATTCACATCAAACCTACATATGATGTCTAGGCCAGTCCCTTACGACGCTCCTGATTGGCTGCCGATAAGCCAATCACAGAACTGAAAACTCTCAGTCTCTCTCAAGAGTTCACATGCACAGGATGTATGTTGCACCTCTCCTGAGGGATACATTTTGAAAGACGTATCCCACAGGAGAGGTGGAACATACATCCTGCCTTTGTGAACTCTCTCGGTAGACTGAGAGTTTCCATCCCTGTGATTGGCTTATCAACAGCCAATCAGGAGCGTCGTAAGGGACTGGCCTAGACATCAAATACACGGTTGATGTGAATCTACTATAGCATCAGTAGATGAATTAAACCACAGCATCTTATCGGAATGATCAAGTATATGCAGAAAAAGAGCTTGTCATTTGTTTAAGTGCATGACTTTTCACACGGAACATACCCACAGACCCCTATCTACCTAACTATCTATCTATGTATCTCTCTATCATTTGTATATACACAAATAAAATACCAAAGAATTCACAGAAGACAATAATTCACCCGAACAAAACGTAACACGACACGTATTAGCCGAAAAATCAATGGGACGTGACTTTCAGTTCGAAGACCCTTCGTGCTCTTATTTTCGTACTCTTTTCAAAACGACCGAAATTCCTTGTCCTGACAAATACATATTTGTGATACAGATTGAATCTGGAGGATGACCTCGATCTCACAATATTTTCTCTCTTTCATATCCTCAGTTTGTTTCAAAGAGAGATATCTTTTTTATAGGTAAATATTGCTAACATTGAAAACAGTTTCCCCCAGTAATGTGGAAGGACTGACCGAGATATATAAAATTGCCTCCTATTCATGAACATGAGAGTGAACATTGTATTTTAAAGGGCCAACCGTACCATTTTACTATAGTAGATTTACGACGTTACTGATTAGCTGTTGATCAGCCAGTCACAGGGCTGGAAACTCTCAGTCTCTCTCGAGATTTCATATAGGCAGGATGTATGTTTCACCTCTCCTGAGGGATACTTTTGAAAGCCAAATCCCACAGGAGAGGTGGCACATACATCCTGCCTATGTGAACTCTTGAGAGAGACTGAGAGTTTCCAAACCTGTGATTGTCTTATCAACAGCCAATCAGGAGCGTCGTAAGGGACTGGCCTAGACATCTGATGCACGGGTGATTTGAATCTACTATAAAACGCTTTAGAAAAAGTTAACAATAAAACCTGAATAATAACGATAATAATAATAAAAATAATTAAAATCCCAAATGGGAAGCGTGTAAACACAATCTGAATATGAGTTGTATGTTGAGTTTCATTCCACCGAAAAATAGTTACTTAATATAAATAACAGTACTATGAATTGGCATCGCCAACGAATTTCTGGGAATAAAGAAACAAAAAAGATAAAGAAAAAGAACCGGGTCCCTGGAAGGATTTGAGAATGGAATTCTCCCTCACAATAACATTCCTGGAACAGCTCGTGTGAACAAACATTTGATGGGAAATGTTAGGGGGCTAAGTTAATGAAATGTTTGAGAAGAAATTAAACTTTCTGTATAGAGCTGGACACTGTATGAGACCGTTATTACATAGAAGTTATATACAGTCTTCACTATGTACAACGATGAAGTAACTTTTGATTAAACTTTATACGAAACGCGAGGAAACTACAGAGAAAAATGATGTATTTAAGAAACTGATTTTTGTTTTCTTGGTAGATTCATTTCTGAAGTACCAGGAAGATAACAGCTGTAACTTACAGTTGATATGTTTTATACAGAATAAGGATGACCGAAAACTTCTACAAGTTGCTTGTACTGGTAAATCAGATTCTGAAAATCATCTTGTATTTTCAATGTTGTATTTTACAATCTTTTTTCTTTTAGGGAGAGGGGGGGTTTGAGGTTTTGGGGGGAAGGAGTAGCAGTCTCCCAGACCACACACCCCCCCCCCCCAAAAAAAAAAAAATCCCAAAAATGGAATTTTCCTCCGCGCGTTCCAATCTCCCCACCGAAGATATTTGGGGGTGGAGGGGGGCGGGTTGGTGGGAACGGAGTGCCACGTCTCCCAGCCAGCCCCCCCCAAAAAGAAAAATTCCCAAAAACGGAATTTTTCTCAGCGCGTTCCATCTCCCCAACGAGGATATTTTGTCCATGGGGGTCGAGGCTCGATATGTAAGGGCCCCAGGTGCGAGTTTTGGTCATGATGGGGGAAAACGAATTACAACTTTTGGAAGCCCCAGAAGTCATCTTTATAAACCGGCGCCTGGATGCTGCGATATCCGGTGGATTCCGTCTCAGGGGAAACTTTGCTCTTCCGAAGTGATGACGTCACAGACAATAGTGCAATGACGTCACCGACAATAGTGATGATGCCACCGACAATGGTGGGATGACGCCAACGGCAATGGTGTGTTGACGTCACAGACAATATAGTACGATGACGCCACCGACAATGGTGTGATGACGTCACCGGGTCGGCTATCTATGGCGACGGTTGTAATTGAAGTTAAGCATAAAAACACTTTAAATAAAGGGAAATATATCAGCAAAGATATCGCCGTACGAACGTGTTTTGACAAAGAAACATATTGGCAAAAAAAATAGTCATATTGCATATAATTCAGTGAACAGAACCAATGATTGACATTTTAATTAAATTTCCTTAGGCGCACAAGTACGCATGCGCACACAAACACACAGGGAGAGCTAAAGACAGACAGGTAGACAGAAAGAGAGACAGACACAAGCCGGCCATAAAACTCGCCTTGTCAACACCCTGTCTTCCGAGCGGTGTTTATAACCTCCAAGATGGCTATCTCCCCTCAGTCATTCACAGGCCATTGAAGACAGGAGAGATATTACCGCGGGAAGGATTCCAAGAATTCGGTACAAAGGTCCGTCTAGCTGTTTATTCGTAAACAAGGATCTTACATCGTCAACATCATCTTGTCGAATCGAATTCTTCTTGGGTTCCCGGTCCGATAACATCGCTCGGTCGAAGTCATTGTTCATGCTTTACGACTACACTTTTATAATCTCTTATTGCCCTTAATATCCTGGTTTATCATCGCATCCTCTCCTCGTCCACGTTCCTCCGTCGGACGTAAAACGTATTTCAGTAAGGGTACGTTTCACTAGTGCTTCGGTCTATAGCCTAGATGAGAAGCTCAGGTCGTCGAGATGTTGCTGATATTCAGCGCATCGCCGCCTTCATTTGTTTACTGCGGGAGCGTCATCGTCGAACCCAACTTAATTAATAAATAGAACTAAAATCCTCGAGAACAAAGCCTCAAGAATCTGAGGCTTGATTCTTGAGGCTTGATCTAAAGTGTTTATGGTACATCATCTAGCGAACTTAAATTACTTTGAACTGAACAAAGTGACGGCAGAAAAAACAATTATTATATCTACAACGACTAGGTATACCGTAGGGCCCAGATGCACTTTAATGGTGTTTTCAGCAATTTGCGAAATTAGTTTGAATTGAACAGAATGACGGCAGAAAAATAAATATATATGCAACGACCAGGTATACCGTAAGGCTGAGATGGACTTTCATGATATTTGAACATGAGTCGCTAATTGAATTAGTCTTAAGGACGCCAAAACAGTAACAGACAATTGTGGTAATCACGGTTGGTGACTCATTAACTATTTTTTCTTCTCCTTTGTTTTTGGGGCAGAGTAATCTTTATCATTCAGCCGAATATAACGGAATATATTTCACGGTGTTGTGAAGCTAAAACCCTTCTCCGATGTTATGAGAGCATGAAATAACAATTAGTAAATAGCATTGTTTGCACTGGGGCGTGAATGAGCTTATTTGCATAATGAGCAGGCGGCATTTCGAAAATGCCACACGCACACACACACAAACACCATTTTCCGGGTAAAACAACATTCACAGGAAAATGTAATGGGGAAGAGCCGGTTTTTTTTAGATGTCTTATTAAAAACCTGGTTCCACTGAGTTCTGGTTCAAAGTATAATTTGAAAATACATTTTCTCTCTTCAGGTTGTAATGATGAGAGACGAAATGGCCAGATCTAGTATCAGAATCTGTAATAACCTGGTTCTGGTCCAAACCATGACCTAAAAAGAGACTTTTCTTTATCTCTTCAAGTTATAATAAGTTCTACTGAATTATGGCTCAAAGTATAATTTGAAAATACATTTTCTCTCTTCAGGTTGTAATGATAGGAGGTAATGGTATCGGAATCTGTAATAACCTGAGTTCTGGTTTAAAGCATGACCTAAAAAGAGACTTTTTTTATCTCTTGAAATTATAATAATAAGAACAAAATGTCGAAGCTGTTATCAGAAACTGAAGTAATCCAAGGAAGAACGCCATTTATTTGTGTAATATATAACTATCTAAAAGACAGCAACCATTTTTTGTTGTGGGTCTTGATAAAGGCTAGATACGCAGTCAGAATCTGTAGTCTTCCTGGCAGTACCAAACGTCATTACGCTTTGTAACCCAGGAATATCTTGTTGTGAAGTTCATCGGTGGTCTGATCCCAAAATGCAGTCTTTATTCACTACTAAAGTAAGAAAATGGTCGATTCCATCTTTATCACACCTTTCGTTATTTGAAAAGCAAATACAGATTTTATGAAATTTTCCCTGTGAGAAGAATTGTCTCTATCTCTTAGTAAAGTTTGACTTTTATTGCTCTTACGCATCACACATAACTAACAGAGAGAATTTTCATTATTCTCCGTCATTCACTGAACCAGAAATAAAAATCGTAATAGTTTCCAAGACAGAAATATACAAGTAAACAATGCGCCGAATCGAGTTTTCTGTACAGCCGCTGCAACGTATAATCAAGCACGGTGGTGGCCTATCCTATATCGTTGCCAGACGCGACGCACCATTATGGCTAACTTTAACCTTAAGAAGAATAAAAACTACAGTAGTTTTTAAGATCTGAGGGCGGACAGAAAAAGTGTGGACGGACAGACAAACCAGTCTCAATAGTTTTTTTTACAGAAAACTAAAGCCGTGAAACTATAACAGAAATGAAAATTATGTCATTCATCCAGTGTGTTAGAAATCCTGCTGAAGGGAACTCTGGGCGTGGAACATTTTCATCTTCCTGGTCATAAAAAATGGTAATCATAATAATGAGATCTCGTTTTAAACCTCATTAAGATGTTGCTAGTTGGAAAAACATAATACAATTACTTTGTTTAGTAAAAATAAAATGTGAATATTTCACGAGTGTTGTCCTATTTTCTGAATTCTTTTTTCAATTTGATTTCGTTACCCAAGAATCGATATAAAATTTCTTTTAGATTCATTATTATCTTAATGGTATGACGTCGCGCCAGGACAAAATCCCCTGAGGACAAAATCCCGAGGACAAAATACCCCAGTACAAAATCTCTTGAGGACCAAATCCCCAAGTACAAGATTTCTTGAGGACAAAATCCCCTGAGGACAAATTCCCCTGAGAACAAAATCCCCCTCAGGACAAAATCCCCTGAGGACAAAAATCCCTGAGGACAAAATCCCCCCAGGAGAAAATCCCCCCTAGGACAAAATCCCCTGAGGACAAAAATCCCTGAGGACAAAATCCCCCCAGGACAAAATCCCCCCTAGGACAAAATCCCCTGAGGACAAAAATCCCTGAGGACAAAATCCCCCTCGGACAAAATCTCCTGAGGACAAAATCACCTGAGGAAAAAATCCCCCCAAGGACAAAATCCCGAGTAAGAAATCCTCTGAGGAAGAAATCCCCTGAGGACAAAATTCCGCCCACGACAAAATTCCGAGGACAAAATCCCGAGGACAAAAATCCCTGAGGACAAAATCCCCCCAGGACAAAATCCCCCCTAAGACAAAATCCCCTGAGGACAAAATCCCTGATGACAAAATCCCCCTCGGACAAAATCTCCTGAGGACAAAATCACCTGAGGAAAAAATCCCCCCTAGGACAAAATCCCCCAAGGACAAAATCCCACCTAGGACAAAATACCCCGAGGAAGAAATCATCTGAGAACAAAATCCCCCACTAGGACAAAATCCCGAGTAAGAAATCCTCTGAGGAAGAAATCCCCTGAGGACAAAATTCCGCTTACGACAAAATTCCGAGGACAAAATCCCCCTGGACATAAACGTATCAAACTCTTATCAAAATGTAGCGTTGAAACATCTGTTGTCACTTTGAGAGTAATTGAAGTAAGTAATGAATATTTTAATACCTGGTCTGAATAATTTTTATCTTCTTAGCATTATAGATGTGTTTCATAAGCATAATTAACAACTAATACTATTTTGATTCCCTCTCTCTCTCTCTCTCTCTCTCTCTCTCTCTCTCTCTCTCTCTCTCTCTCTCTCTCTCTCGCCATGTATTTATACAACGACTTAGTTTTTCTGTCTTTTTTTCTTTCTTCTGAGACACTAAAGAGATTTCTTCATGAATATAGACGGGAAAACCCCCCACTTTCCTTGTGATACTATGCGATATTTCACGTTTTTTTTATTCTAATCTCTCTCTCTCTCTCTCTCTCTCTCTCTCTCTCTCTCTCTCTCTCTCTCTCATGACGAAGCTGTGGACGAAATGCCTACGTTATTCCTATAAGATATCATATCCTAATATACGAAATAGAGTAAAAAAAAAATAATATTATAATTTTTCTATTTGAATCAAAATAGACATTGTTTACGATAAAAGAAATGGGAAAATGTCTGGAAAATTAATTTCCAATCTGAGGAAAAGAAATACTTGGGCATAACCGAAAATACCAAAATGTCTGGGAATAAGCGTAGAGGAAAAACAATAATAATCTTTATAGACAAAAAATTCTGAATATGTATGTCATACGCTTCCAAGAAAAATTATAACTCTTTTACACAAAAAATTCTGAATAGCTGGGAATATGCTTCCAAGAAAAAATGTAATTATTTATTAATAGAAATTCTGAATATCTGGGAATATACTTCTCAGAAAAATTATAATTATTTATAAATAAAAATCCAGAATATCTGGGAATATGCTTCTAAGAAAAAATATATTTATCTATAAATATAAATCCAGAACATCTGGGAATACGCTTTCACGCCCAAGACTAAAGCATTGTCGATTAAATAAGACCAACCAAAGTTCTGGGAACAGACTTTCCATTCTGAAGCGATAAACAAATCACTTATCAAAACATTCTGGTAATATGACTTTAACATCCGATGCAAAACAATAACTAACTTGCGCCTCAGTGGCGTGATCGGTATGGTCTTGACCTGCCACTTCGG
>NC_087219.1:36729574-36732074 GCF_015104395.2 Macrobrachium nipponense
TTAACAGGCGCAATCGAGTTTTCTGTATATATATATATATATGACTGGTAACAATGTTCTGTAACAACAGAATTCCAATCTAACAAAAGGAGCCCATAAAAACACAAAAATATAGAGAAAAAAGTACTATATTTCAGAGACTGCTGTCTCCCTCTTCAGGCAGATGAATTCATCTACCTGAAGAGGGAGACAGCAGTCTCTGAAATATAGTACTTTTTTCTCTATATTTTTGTGTTTTTATGGGCTCCTTTTATTAGATATATATATATATATATATATATTATATATATATATATATATACGTAGATATATAATATAAATTATTTATATATATATATATATATATTATATATAGATATATATATTATATATATTAAAGATATATATATATATATATATCATATATAATATATATATATATATATATAATATAGTATATATATATATATATATATGAAATAAATGTATAATGTATATGTGTGTGTGCGTGTCATTCTACCCATCTACAGTAACATAGAAACAAAGCAAATTATGAATGTAGGATTACACTAATAAAAAAACTAATGATTACTAATAACACCAACTATAGCATTGTATTATTATGAGTGAACGCTTGATACAAAATACGAAAGAGAAAAGAGATATCAAATCTCTCTCGTACCTGAGACAGTCTCATAAGGCGATTTGCTGAGAAATCCCTTCTTAAGATCATTTCTCAATATACTCTTGCATTCGTGTGTGTCTGTGTAAATGTGTGTGTGTGGGTGCGTGTTCCCCTTTTTATAAATCTATGAAGTCTTCATTGCTCCCTTTCTAAATATATTCTTTCATATTCCTCTACTATCTTCCTTCCCTCTCTACTATCTTCCTTCCCTCATTATTCCGTTTTCATATATTCAGATTCTATTATCTCATGTTTTTCACTCGGAAACAAGAGGCTAATACTCTCCGTGCCCCCAACCTCTCTCTCTCTCTCTCTCTCTCTCTCTCTCTCCTCTCTCTCTCTCTCTCTCTTATTCCCTGATTTATGAAACCGGAGAGGATGATAATCCTCTTGTGAAGACAGAAGTAAAAGTGATAAAGGAAAAGTTGTAACACTGATGCAATAAGGTAAAAGAAAATACGTGTCTGGCATCAGAGTTGAAGAATATAACGTCTTGATGAAAAAAAAAAAAAAAATGAAAAAAAACATAAAAATCATACGAAACGAGGGTAAGAAACATTTAAAAAATGAGGCGTAGTTTCTCCGGCGCGATCGGGTTTTCTGTACAGCGTATGATGATGTCCACCGGAGATAGATCTATCTTTCGGTGGTCTTAATATCATGCTTTATGAGCCGCTGCCCATGAAACTCTCAGCCGGCCGCGGCGGTCTATTTCGTTGCGTTACCAGAAGCACGATTATGGAAAATTTAACCCTAAATAATAATAAAAACTACTGAGGCTAAAGGGCTGCAATTTGATTAATCTGATGAATAGAGGATGGATGATCAACATACCAATTTGCAGCCCCCTATCCACAGTAGTTTTGAAGATCTGAGGCCGGACAGAAAAAGTGTGATTATAAAACGTGTTCGAACGGACAGACAAAGGCATCTCAATAGGTTTTTTTTTTTTTTGTTTTTTTTTTTTTCAGAAAACTATAACGCCTACATTGAATTGTATTAAAGATATTACTTCATCTAATCATACTTGAAAGAAAGCAAGAAATGTAATCGACTCGACCGCACGAGAATTATCGTATTAATTGATATCATAAATTATTAATAAATTGTAATATATTTCAAAAGAAGGAAGGAAATGACAAATATCTTTGAAATGAAATGAGCTGAGAAGCAACAAATAAGAGATGTAACTGACACTATTTTAAAGTGACCAATAACAAGAAAGTTCAGACTATATATTTTCCTGAGAGATAATAAATACTTGAAAACAATATGGTAAACTTTATGCATATTTTAGAAGCGAATTTAATCGATTTTATTATACTGAGTTAAATAATTATTAACAAATATAAAGAGCGCATTAAACAAATATAAACTGACTTTCAATTTCATTAACCGATAATAATCATAAAGAGGGTGGAGACAAATGATAATTAACCTCCCCCCACAAAAAAGGCTCTTAACATCCAAAAAGGTCACATAAATAAACCTATAACGTGAATCTTTCAATCATATACCGAATATAGTAATCCAAAATTGAAAAAAATTAAAACTAAAGAAAGTATCATAAATAAAAATGTTATGGGATTTTTTTAATCTTATACCGACAAGATTGTATAAAAAAAACTAAAAAAAGTCTTATAAGCAAAACTATAATCTAAACCTTTCGATCTTATACTTATACTGATAATAATTAACCCCGCCACTCCACCCCCCAAAAAAAGATTATCCAAAATAAAAAAAATAAAAAAACTAAGAAAATTCTCATAAACTAAACTATAATTTAAACCTTTCGATCTTATACTGATAATAATAATCCTCCCGCCCGGGACCCCC
>NC_087219.1:36739574-36744611 GCF_015104395.2 Macrobrachium nipponense
CTTCAATTTAAAACATATTCCAAGTCTCTAGAACAATATCTCGATTCATGGTGAATATTTGAAAAAAATATTTTTATTCCATACGCGCGCCGATTCTCGGCCGAAAATCTCGGAAACGCGTAGGTCACATTCTCCTAATATTTGTGCCTTTTCATATTACGCTTTTTTTAGAGTTTTATATATGAAAATGTGCGCAAAAAACATGCACAATATAACAAAAATTATTGGAAGGTTGTAGCATTTCTAATTTTTTTTATATTTGCATATAAAAAAAAATTTTAAACAAAAATTCGACATTTGGTCAACTTTAACTCGTTCGAAATGGTCGAAAACTGCATTTGTAAGCTAAAACTCTTACAGTATCGTAATATTCAATCATTTTCATTCATTTTGAAACAAATTGCAAGTCTCTATAACAATATTTCGATTTATGGTGAATTTTTAGAAAAATTATTTTTTTACGTCCGCGCCCTACGAATTCATGCATCATTTTGTGATAACATTTTCTCTGTGTTGCTTTTATCGTTTTACAATGTGTTATATATCAAAATGATCGCAATTTAGTGCACATAACAACGAAAAAAAAGTAACCTCTAACCGTTTGGCGCACAGCGCGATTTGAATACAATTATATATGAAATTTCGTTTTTGCACTATCATATATCGCATTATTTATAAATGATAATGATAAATTTTTTCATTTCTGATGGTTGCATACAAAACTTCAAGCAATGACAAAAAAAGGAGCCAAAAATGAACTCTTAATCTTGAAAACTAAGCGCGCTGTGATTTTTTGAAAAAAATATTTTTTCCGCTTCCTCGCTCACTCTCAAACCCCTCCGGCACACGGGAGTCATTTTTTTATTTACCGCTTCGGCGTTTAAGGGTTAATTGATATTTGGAATTTACCTTCACCAAACAAACTATAATAGATCCACATCAACTGTGTATTTGATGTCTAGGCCAGTCCCTTACGGACGCTCCTGATTAGCTGTTGATAAACCAATCACATGGGTAGGATCTATGTTCCACCTCTCCTGGGGGATACGTCTTTCAGGAACATACACCCTGATTATGTGAACTTTCTCGAGAGACTGAGAGTTTCCAGCCCTGCGATTGTCATATCAACAGCCAATCAGGAGCGTCATAGGGGACAGCCCTAGACATCAAATGCACGGTTGATGTGAATCTACTTTAGCACCATGATTTTACAATGTTGGCGTCCAAAGCAGGGTTTTATTGACAACATTTAAGCCACGTGCTCCCACCTATACCAGATCACCAGATCAGATACGCAATTCTTGGAAAGGGAAAATTCAAGTCAAAACAAGCGGATATGTAGCAATGATATATTTATACGAACAATCAGCAAAAAATCATATCAATAACTGCTTTCGAAATATAAACAAAGTACTTTTTTTTATAAAAAAAAAAAGACACCTACACTATGACAGACTTCGAAATCTTCATGAACAAAAACAACAAATAATAAAATGGTGGTGGGACGAGATGATATCGTCAACATCTCTGAAGAATATAAGGTTCTTGATGATTTTCTTTCAACGTTGTAATCTATTTAGTTAGTTTCACTGAAATAAGAGATGAATATATATATATATATATATATATATATATATATATATATATCTATATATATATATATATATATATATATATATATATATATATATATATATATATATATATATATAATAATATATATTATTCGAGCTACGTCCAAGCGCCACATATCACCAGGAACTCCAAGATCCTGGATGGAGACCTTGACCCGATGATCTGCAGCGCTCCCACCAAGCGCCACAGATCACCAGCGCTCCCACCAAGCGCCGTAGATCACCAGTTCTCTCACCAAGCGCCACAATTCACCAGGAATGCCAAGATCCTTGATGGAGACCTCGACCCGATGTTCTGCAGCACTCTCACCAAATGCCACAGATCACCAGGAACTCCAAGATCCTGGATGGAGACCTCGACCCGATGGTCTGCAGCGCTCCCACCAAGCACCACAGATCACCACGAAAGAGAAGATCCTGGATGGAGACCTCGACCCGACGGTCTGCAGTCCTCCCACCAAGCGCCACAGATCACCACGAACGCCAAGATCCTGGATGAAGACCTCGATCCGATTGTCTGCAGCGCTCCCACCAAGCGCCACAGATCACTACGAAAGTGAAGATCCTGGATGGAGACCTCAACCCGATGGTCTGCTGCGCTCCCACCAAGCGCCACAGTTCATCACGAAAGTCAAGATCCTGGATGGAGACCTCGACCCGATAGTCTGCAGCGCTTCCACCAAGCGCCACAGTTCACCATGAATTTTAGGATCCTGGATGGAGACCTCGACCCGATGATCTTCAGTGCTCCCACCAAGCCCCAAAGATCACTAGGAATGCCAAGATCCTGGTTTGAGACCTTGATCCCATGTTCTGCAGCGCTCCCACCAAGCGCCACAGATCACCACGAACGCCAAAATCCTGAATGGAGACGGCGACCTGATGGATACGGTGACCTGATGGTCTGCAGCGCTCCCACCAAGCACCACATATCACCACGAACGCCAAAATCCTGGATGGAGATGTCGACCTCATGGTCTGTAGCGCTCCTACCAAGCGCCACAGATCGCCAGGAATGCCAACATCCAGGAATGAGATGTCGATTTAATGGTCTGCAGTGCTCCCACCAAGCACCACAGATCACAAAAAATGCCAAGATCCTGGACAGGGACAGAGACCTGATGGTCTGCAGCGCTCCCACCAAGCACCACAGATCATCACCAGCAATGCCAAGATTCTGGATTGAAATGTCATTGCACAACAGATCTCCATGAACGCCAATAACCAGGAATGACACGTCGAACAGGTAGTATGGAGTGCTCCCACCAAGCGCCACAGTTCATCACGAAAGTCAAGATCCTGGATGGAGACCTCGACCCGATGGTATGCAGTCCTCCCACCAAACGCCACAGATCACCCCGAACGCCAAGATCCTGGATGAAGACCTCGACCCAATGGTCTGCAGCGTTCCCACCAAGCGCCACATATCACCACGAAAGTCAAGATCCTGGATGAATACCTCGACCCGATGGTCTGCAGCGCTCCCACTAAGCGCCACAGTTCACCACGAAAGTCGAGATCCTGGATGGAGACCTCGACACGATGGTCAGCAGCGCTCCCACCAAGAGCCACAGTTCACCACAAAAGTCAAGATCCTGGATGGAGACCTAAACCCGATGGTCTGCAGCGCTCCCACCAAGCGCCACAGATCACCACAAAAGTCAAGATCCAGGATGGAGACCTAAACCCGATGGTCTGCAGTGATCCCACAAAGCACCACAGTTCACCAGGAAAGTCAAGGTTTGCAGCGCTCCCACCAAGCGCCACAGATCACCATGAAAGAAAAGATCCTGGATGGAGACCTCAACCCGATGGGCTGCAGCGCTTCCACCAAGCGCCACAGTTCACCAAGCAAGTCAAGATCTTAGATGAACACCTCGACCCGATGGTCAGCAGCGCTCCCACCAAGCGCCACAGATCACCACGAAAGTCAAGATCTTAGATGAAGACCTCGACCCGATGGTCTGCAGCGCTCCCCCGAAGCGCCACAGATCACCACGAAAGTCAAGATCCTGGATGGAGAGCTCGACCCGATGGTCTGCAGCGCTCCCACCAAGCACCACAGATCACCACGAAAGTCAAGATCCTGGATGGAGACCTAAATCCGTTGGTCTGCAGCACTCACACTAAGCGCCAAAGTTCACCACGAAAGTCAAGGTCTGCAGCGCTCCCACCAAAGGCCACAGATCACCATGAGAGTAAAGATCCTGGATGGAGACCTCAATCCGATAGTCAGCAGCGCTCCCACCAAGCGCCACAGATCACCACAAAAGTAAGGGCCTGGATGGAAACCTCAATCCGATAGTCAGCAGCGCTCCCACCAAAGGCCACAGATCACCACGAAAGTCAAGATCCTGGATAAAGACCTTCATCCGATAGTCAGCAGCGTTCCCACCAAGCGCCACAGATCACCACGAAAGTAAAGATCCTAGATGGAGACCTCAATCCGATAGTCAGCAGCGTTCCCACCAAAGGCCACAGATCACCATGAAAGTAAAGATCCTGGATGGAGACCTCAATCCGATAGTCAGCAGCGCTCCCACCAAAGGCCACAGATAACCACGAAAGTCAAGATCCTGGATGAAGACCTCGACCTGATGGTCTGCAGTGCTTCCACCAAGCGCCACAGATCACCATGAAAGTCAAGATCCTGGATGGAGACCTCGACCCGATGGTCTGCAGCGCTCCCACCAAGTGCCACAGATCACCACGAAAGTCAAGATCCTGGATGGAGACCTCGACCCGATGGTCTGCAGCGCTCCCACCAAGCGCCACAGATCACCATGAAAGTAAAGATCCTGGATGGAAACCTCAACCCGATGGGCTGCAGCGCTCCCACCATGCGCCACAGTTCACTAAGAAAGTCAAGATCCTGGATGAAGACCTCGACCCGATGGTCTGCCGCGCTCCTACCAAGCGCCAAAGATCACCATGAAAGTCAAGATCCTGGATGGAGACCTTGATCCTATGTTCTGCAGAGCTCCTACCAAGCCCCACAGATCACCAGGAATGACAAGATCCTGGATGGAGACCTCGACCCGATAGTCTGCAGCGATCCTACCAAGCGCCACAGATCACCACGAAAGTCAAGATCCTGGATGGAGACCTCGACCCGATAGTATGTAGTCCTCCCACCAAGCACCACAGTTCATCACGAAAGTCAAGATCATGGATGGAGACCTCGACCCGATGGTCTGCAGCGCTCCCACCAAGCGCCACAGATCACCACGAAAGTCAAGATCCTGGATGGAGACCTCGACCCGATGGTCTGCAGCGCTCCCACCAAGTACCATAGATCACCACGAAAGTCAAGATCCTGGATGGATACCTCAACCCGATGGTCTGCAGCGCTCCCACCAAGCACCACAGATCACCACGAAAGTCAATATCCTGGTTGGAGACC
>NC_087219.1:36745111-36772611 GCF_015104395.2 Macrobrachium nipponense
AAGAGCCATAGATCACCACGAAAGTCAAGATCCTGGATGGAGACCTCGACCCAATGCTCTGCAGCGCTCCCACCAAGCACCACAGATCACCACGAAAGTCAAGATCATGGATGGAGACCTCAACCAGATGGTCTGCAGCGCTCCCACCAAGCGCAACAGTTCATCACTAAAGTCAAGATCCTGGATGAAGACCTCGACCCAATGGTCTGCAGCGCTCCCACCAAGCGCCACAGATCACCATGAAAGTCAGAATCCTGGATGGAGACCTCGACCCGATGGTCTGCAGCGCTCCCACCAAGCACCACAGATCACCAGTCAAGATCCTGGATGGAGACCTCAACCATATGGTCTGTAGCTCTCCCACCAAGCGCCACAGTTCATCACGAAAGTCAACATCCTGGATTGAGACCTCGACTCGATGGTCTGCAGCGCTCCCACCAAGCGCCACAGATCACCACGAACGCCAAGATCCTGGATGAAGACCTCGACCCAATGGTCTGCAGCGCTCCCTCTAAGCGCCACAGAACTCCACAAAAGGCAAGATCCTGGATGGAGACCTCGACCTGATGGTCTGCAGCGCTCCCTCAAAGCGCCACAGAACTCCACAAAAGTCAAGATCCTGGATGGAGACCTCGACCCGATGGTCTGCAGCGCTCCCACCAATCGCCACAAAACTCCACAAAAGTCAAGATCCTGGATGGAGACTTCGACCCGATAGCCTGCAGCGCTCCCACCAAGCACCACAGATCACCACGAAAGTCAAGATCCTAGATGAAGACCTCGACGCGATGGTCTGCAGCGCTCCCACCAACCGAAAGCCACCATTCACCACGAAAGTCAAGATCCTAGATGAAGACCCTCGATCTGATGTCTGCAGCGCTCCCACCAAGCGCCATAGATCACCGCGAAAGTCAAGATCCTGGATGGAGACCTAAACCCGATGGTCTGCAGCGCTCCCACTAAGAGCCAAAGTTCACCATGAAAGTCAAGGTCTGCTGCACTCCCACCAAAGGCCACAGATCACCATGAAAGTAAAGATCATGGATGGAGACCTCAATCCGATAGACTGCAGCGCTTCCACCAAGCGCCACAGTTCACCACAAAAGTCAAAATCCTGGATGAAGACCTCAACCCGATGGTCTGCAGTGCTCCCACCAAGCGCCACAGATCACCATGAAAGTCAAGACCTTGGATGGAGACCTCAACCCGATGGTCTGCAGCGCTCCCACCAAGCGCCACAGTTCACCACGAAAGTCAAGATCCTGGATGGAGACCTCGACCCGATGGTCTGCAGTCCTTCACCAAGCACCACAGATCACCATGAAAGTTAAAGATAAATGGATGGAGACCTCGACCGATGGTCTGCAGCGCTCCACCAAGCGCCACAGATCACCACGAAAGTCAAGATCCTGGATGGAGACCTCGACTTGATGGTCCTGCAGCGCTCACACCAAACCACAACAGATCACCACGATATCAAGATCATGGATGGAGACTCAACCAGATGGTCTGCAGCGTTCCCACCAAGCGCACAGTCATCGCTAAAGTCAAGATCGTGTATGATGACCTCGACCCATGGTCTGCAGCGCTCCCACAAGCGCCACAATTCACCACGAAAGTCAAGATCCTGGATGGAGACCTCGACCCAATGGTCTGCAGCGCTCCCACCAAGTGCCACAGTTCACCACAAAACTCAAGATCCTGGATGGAGACCTAAACCGCATGGTCTGCAGCGCTCCCACCAAGCGCCCTAGATCACCACGAAAGTCAAGATCCTGGATGGAGACCTAAACCCGATGGTCTGCAGCGCTCCCACCAAACGCCACAGTTCACCTCGAAAGTCAAGATCCTGGATGGAAACCTCGACCCGATGGTCTGCAGTCCTCCCACCAAGCACCAAAGATCACCATGAAAGTAAAGATACTGGATGGAGACCTCGACCCGATGGTCTGCAGCGCTCCCACAAAGCGCCACAGATCACCACGCAAGTCAAGATCCTGGATGGAGACCTCGACTTGATGGTTTGCAGCGCTCACACCAACCACCACAGATCACCACAATACAAGATCATGGATGGAGACCTCAAACCAGATGGTCTGCACGCGCTCCCACCAAGCCGCCACAGTTCATCGCTAAAGTCAAGATCCTGGATGGGAGACCTGATCGATGGTCTGCAGCACTGAATCCAAGCACCACAGATCACCACGAAAGTCAAGATCATGGATGGAGACCTCAACCAGATGGTCTGCAGTGTCCCACCAAGAGCCACAGTTCATCACGAAAGTCAAGATCCTAGATGGAGACCACGACCCGATGGTCTGCAGTCCTCCCACCAAGCGCCACAGATCACCACGAACGCCAAGATCCTGGATGAAGACCTCGACCCAATGGTCTGCAGCGCTCCCACTAAGCGCCACAGATCTCCACGAAAATCAAGATCCTGGATGGAGACCTAGACCCGATGGTCTGCAGCGCTCCCACCAAGCATCACCAGATCACCACAAAACCAAAAAGCCAAATCCTAGATGAAGACCTCGACCCGATGGTCTGCAGCGCTCCCACCAAGCGCCACAGATCACCACGAAAGTAAAGATCCTGGATTAAGACCTCGACCCGATGGTCTGCAGGGCTCCCACCAAGCGCCACAGATCACCACGAAAGTCAAGATCCTGGATGGAGACCTCAACCCGATGGTCTGCAGCGCTCCCACCAAGCGCCACAGTTCCTTACGAAAGTCAAGATCCTGGATGGAGACCTCAACCCGATGGTCTGCAGCGCTCCAACCAAGCGCCATAGTTCATCACGAAAGTCAAGATCCTGGATGGAGACCTCAACCCGATGGTCTGCAGCGCTCCCACCAAGGGCCCACAGTTCATCTTGAAAGTCAAGATACCTGGAATGGGAGACCCTCAAACTCGATGGTCTGCAGCGCTCCAACCAAGCGCCACAGTTCATCACGAAAGTAAAGATCCTGGATGGAGACCTCAACCCGATGGTCTGCAGTGCTCCCACCAAGCGCCACAGTTCATCACGAAAGGCAAGATCCTGGATGGAGACCTCAACCCGATGGTCTGCAGTGCTCTCACCAAGCGCCACAGTTCATCACGAAAGTCAAGATCCTGGATGGAGACCTCAACCCGATGGTCTGCAGGGCTCCCACCAAGCGCCACAGTTCATCACGAAAGTCATGATCCTGGATGGAGACCTTAACCCAACCCGATGGTCTGCAGCGCTCCAACCAAAACGCCACAGATCACCACGAAAGTCAAGATCCTGGATGGAGACCTCACCCAATGGTCTGCAGCGCTCCACCAAGCGCCACAGTGCATTTCACGAAAGTCAAGATCCTGGATGGAGGACCTCGACCCGATGGTCTGCCAGCTGCTTCCCACAAGCCCCACAGATCACTAGGAAAACCAAGATCCTGGATGGAGACCTCAACCCGATGGTCTGCCAGCGCTCCACCACAGTGCCACAGAATCACCACGAAAGTCAAGATCCTGGATGGAGACCTCAACCCGATGGTCTGCAGCGCCCTATAACCAAGCGCCCACAGTCATCACGACGTAAAGATCCTGGATGGAGACCTCAAACCCGATGGTCCGCAGCGCTCTCTACAAGCGCCACAGTTCATCACGAAAGTAAAGATCCTGGATGGAGACCTCAACCCGATGGTCCGCAGCGCTCTCTACAAGCGTCACATATCAACCACAAAAGTCAAGATCCTGGATTGGGAGACCTCAACCCGATGGTCTGCAGCACTCCACCAAGTGAAACAGATCACAAGAAAGTCAAGATTCTGGATGGAGACTTCAACTTGATAGTCTGCAGCGCTTCCACCAAAGCGCCACAGTTCACCATGAATTTAAGATCCTGGATGGAGACCTCGACCCGATGATCTGCAGTGCTCCTACCAAGCCCCCAATATCACCAGGAATGACAATATTCCTGGATGGAGAACTCGACCTGATAGTATGCAGTCCTCCCACCAATCGCCACAGTTCACCACGAAAGTCAATATCCTGGATGAAGACCTTGACCCGACAATTGTTCTGAAGCGCTCCCCCAACAAGCTCAATCAGTTCTCCGCACGAAAGTCACGATCCTGGATTGGAAGTCCATCGACCCGATGGTCAGCAGGGCTCACACTAAGCGCCAAAGCACCACGAAAGTCAAGGTCTGCAGCGCTCCCACCAAGCGGCCACAGATCACCATGAAGTAAAGATCCTGGATGAAGACCTCAATCCAATGGTCTTCAGCGCTTCCACCAGCACCAACAGATCACCACGAACGCCAAGATCCTGGATGAAGACCTCGACCCAGTGGTCTGCAGCGCTCCCCACAGCGCCACAGATCACCATGAAAGAAAAGATACTGGATGGAGACTCAACCAGATGGTTCTGCAGCGCTCCCACCAAGCGCTACATATCACCACGAACGCCAAGATCCTGGATGGAGACCTTGACCAAATGGTCTGCAGCGCTCCCACCAAGCGCCACAGATCACCACGAAAGTAAAGATCCTGGATTAAGACCTCGACCCGATGGTCTGCAGGCATCCCACCAAGCGCCACAGCATCACCACGAAAGTCAAGATCCTGGATGGAGCCCTCGACCCGATGGTTCTGCTGGGCTCGCACCAAGCGCCACAGTTCACCACAAAAGTCAAGATCCTGGATGGAGACCTAAACCCCATGGTCTGCAGCGCTAACACCAAGCGCCACAGATCACCACGAAAGTCAACATCCTGGATGAAGACTAAACCCAATGGTCTGCAGCGCTCACACTAAGCGCCAAAGTTCACCACGAAAATAGTCAGGTCTGCAGCGCTCCCACAAGCGCCACATATCACCTTGAAAGTAAAGATCCTGGATGGAGACCTCATCCGATGGTCTGCAGCGCTTCCACCAAGCACCACAGTTCACACGAAAGTCAGGATCCTGGATGAAGACCTTGACCCGTTGGTCTGCAGCGCTTCCACCAAGCACCACAGTTCACCACGAAAGTCAGATCCTGGATGAAGACCTCGACCCGTTGGTCTGCAGTGCTCCCACCAAGCGCCACAGTTCACCACGAAAGTCAAGATCCTGGATGGAAACCTCGAACCGATGGTCTGCAGTCATCCCACCAAGTGCCACAGATCACCACGAACGCCAAGATCCTGGATGAAGACCTCGACCCAATGGTCTGCAGCGCTCCCACCAAGTGCCACAGATCACCATGAAAGTATAGATACTGGATGGAGACCTCTACCCAATGGTCTGCAGCGCTCCCACCAAGCGCCAAATATCACCATGAAAGTATAAATACTGGATGGAGACCTCGACCCAATGGTCTGCAGCGCTCCCACCAAGAGCCATAGATCACCACGAAAGTCAAGATCCTGGATGGAGACCTCGACCCAATGCTCTGCAGCGCTCCCACCAAGCACCACAGATCACCACGAAAGTCAAGATCATGGATGGAGACCTCAACCAGATGGTCTGCAGCGCTCCCACCAAGCGCAACAGTTCATCACTAAAGTCAAGATCCTGGATGAAGACCTCGACCCAATGGTCTGCAGCGCTCCCACCAAGCGCCACAGATCACCATGAAAGTCAGAATCCTGGATGGAGACCTCGACCCGATGGTCTGCAGCGCTCCCACCAAGCACCACAGATCACCACAAAAGTCAAGATCCTGGATGGAGACCTCAACCATATGGTCTGTAGCTCTCCCACCAAGCGCCACAGTCATCCAGAAAAGTCAAACCCATTCCTGAAATGAAAGGAACCTCAACATCCTGGATGAGACCTCGACTCGATGGTCTGCAGCGCTCCCACCAAGCGCCACAGATCACCACGAACGCCAAGATCCTGGATGAAGACCTCGACCCAATGGTCTGCAGCGCTCCCTCTAAGCGCCACAGAACTCCACAAAAGGCAAGATCCTGGACGGAGACCTCGACCTGATGGTCTGCAGCGCTCCCTCAAAGCGCCACAGAACTCCACAAAAGTCAAGATCTTGGATGGAGACCTCGACCCGATGGTCTGCAGCGCTCACACCAATCGCCACAAAACTCCACAAAAGTCAAGATCCTGGATGGAGACTTCGACCCGATAGCCTGCAGCGCTCCCACCAAGCACCACAGATCACCACGAAAGTCAAGATCCTAGATGAAGACCTCGACGCGATGGTCTGCAGCGCTCCCACCAAGCGCCACAATTCACCACGAAAGTCAAGATCCTAGATGAAGACCTCGATCTGATGGTCTGCAGCGCTCCCACCAAGCGCCATAGATCACCGCGAAAGTCAAGATCCTGGATGGAGACCTAAACCCGATGGTCTGCAGCGCTCCCACCAAGAGCCAAAGTTCACCATGAAAGTCAAGGTCTGCTGCATTCCCACCAAAGGCCACAGATCACCATGAAAGTAAAGATCCTGGATGGAGACCTCAATCCGATAGACTGCAGCGCTTCCACCAAGCGCCACAGTTCACCACAAAAGTCAAAATCCTGGATGAAGACCTCAACCCGATGGTCTGCAGTGCTCCCACCAAGCGCCACAGATCACCATGAAAGTCAAGACCTTGGATGGAGACCTCAACCCGATGGTCTGCAGCGCTCCCACCAAGCGCCACAGTTCACCACGAAAGTCAAGATCCTGGATGGAGACCTCGACCCGATGGTCTGCAGTCCTTCCACCAAGCACCACAGATCACCATGAAAGTAAAGATAATGGATGGAGACCTCGACCCGATGGTCTGCAGCGCTCCCACCAAGCGCCACAGATCACCACGAAAGTCAAGATCCTGGATGGAGACCTCGACCCAATGGTCTGCAGCGCTCACACCAACCACAACAGATCACCACGATATCAAGATCATGGATGGAGACCTCAACCAGATGGTCTGCAGCGCTCCCACCAAGCGCCACAGTTCATCGCTAAGGTCAAGATCCTGGATGATGACCTCGACCCGATGGTCTGCAGCGCTCCCACCAAGCGCCACAATTCACCACGAAAGTCAAGATCCTGGATGGAGACCTCGACCCAATGGTCTGCAGCGCTCCCACCAAGTGCCACAGTTCACCCCCCCCCCCAACAAAACTCAAAGATCCTGGATGGCAGGACCTAAACCGCATGGTCTGCAGCGCTCCCACCAAGCGCTAGATCACCACGAAAGTCAAGATCGGATGGAGACCTAAACCCGATGGTCTGCAGCGCTCCCACACGCCACAGTCACCTCGAAAGTCAAGATTCCTGGATGGAAACCTCGACCCGATGGTCTTGCAGTCCTCCCACAAGCACCAAAGATCACCATGAAAGTAAAGATACTGGATGGAGACCTCGACCCGATGGTCTGCAGCGCTCCCACAAAGCGCCACAGATCACCACGCAAGTCAAGATCCTGGATGGAGATCTCGACTTGATGGTTTGCAGCGCTCACACCAACCACCACAGATCACCACAATATCAAGATCATGGATGGAGACCTCAACCAGATGGTCTGCAGCGCTCCCACCAAGCGCCACAGTTCATCGCTAAAGTCAAGATCCTGGATGGAGACCTTGACTCGATGGTCTGCAGCACTAAATCCAAGCACCACAGATCACCACGAAAGTCAAGATCATGGATGGAGACCTCAACCAGATGGTCTGCAGTGTCCCACCAAGAGCCACAGTTCATCATGAAAGTCAAGATCCTAGATGGAGACCACGACCCGATGGTCTGCAGTCCTCCCACCAAGCGCCACAGATCACCACGAACGCCAAGATCCTGGATGAAGACCTCGACCCAATGGTCTGCAGCGCTCCCACTAAGCGCCACAGATCTCCACGAAAATCAAGATCCTGGATGGAGACCTAGACCCGATGGTCTGCAGCGCTCCCACCAAGCATCACAGATCACCACAAAAGCCAAGATCCTAGATGAAGACCTCGACCCGATGGTCTGCAGCGCTCCCACCAAGCGCCACAGATCACCACGAAAGTCAAGATCCTGGATGGAGACCTCAACCCGATGGTCTGCAGCGCTCCCACCAAGCGCCACAGTTTCTTACGAAAGTCAAGATCCTGGATGGAGACCTCAACCCGATGGTCTGCAGCGCTCCAACCAAGCGCCATAGTTCATCACGAAAGTCAAGATCCTGGATGGAGACCTCAACCCGATGGTCTGCAGCGCTCCCACCAAGGGCCACAGTTCATCTTGAAAGTCAAGATCCTGGATGGAGACCTCAACTCGATGGTCTGCAGCGCTCCAACCAAGCGCCACAGTTCATCACGAAAGTAAAGATCCTGGATGGAGACCCTCAAACCGATGGTCTGCAGCGCTCCCACCAGCGCCCACAGTTCATCACGAAAGCAAGATCTGGATGGAGAACTCAACCCGATGGTCGCAGTGCTCTCACCAAGCGCCCACAGTTTCATCCACACACGCAAAGTCAAGATCCTGGATGGGGGAGACCTCAAACCCGATGTGTCTGCAGGGCTCCCACCAAGCGCCACAGTTCATCCACGAAAGTCATGATCCTGGATGGAGACCTTAACCCGATGGGTCTGCAGCGCTCCAACCAAAACGCCAACAGATCCCCACCACGAAAAGTCAAGATCCTGGATGGAGGACCCCTCAAACCAACTGGGTCTGACATGCGCTCCCAACCAAGTCGCCATTCTAGTTCATCACGAAATGTCAATTTGATCCTGGATGGAGACCTCGACCCCGATGGTCCTGCAGTTTTGCTCCCACCAAGGCCCCACAGATCACTAGGAAAACCAAGATCCTGGATGGAGACCTCAACCCGATGGTCTGCAGCGCTCCCACCAAGCGCCACAGATCACCACGAAAGTCAAGATCCTGGATGGAGACCTCAACCCGATGGTCTGCAGCGCTCCCACCAAGCGCCACAGTTCATCACGAAAGTAAAGATCCTGGATGGAGACCTCAACCCGATGTCCGCCAGCGCTCTCTACAAGCGTCACATATCACCACAAAAGTCAAGATCCTGGATGGAGACCTCAACCCGATGGTCTGCAGCGCTCCCACCAAGTGAAACAGATCACCAAGAAAGTCAAGATTCTGGATGGAGACTTCAACTTGATAGTCTGCAGCGCTTCCACAAAGCGCCACAGTTCACCATGAATTTTAAGATCCTGGATGGAGACCTCGACCCGATGATCTGCAGTGCTCCTACCAAGCCCCCAATATCACCAGGAATGACAATATCCTGGATGGAGAACTCGACCTGATAGTATGCAGTCCTCCCACCAATCGCCACAGTTCACCACGAAACCGAGTTCAATATCCTGGATGAAGACCTTGACCCGATGTTCTGAAGCGCTCCCACCAAGCGCAACAGTTCACCACGAAAAGTCAAGATCCGGATGGAGACCTCGACGATGGTCTGCAGGGCTACACTAAGCGCCAAAGTTCACACGAAGTCAAGGTCTGCAGCGCTCCCACCAAGAGCCACAGATCACCATGAAAGTAAAGATCCTGGATGAAGACCTCAATCCAATGGTCTTCAGCGCTTCCACCAAGCACCACAGATCACCACGAACGCCAAGATCCTGGATGAAGACCTCGACCCAGTGGTCTGCAGCGCTCCCACCAAGCGCCACAGATCACCATGAAAGAAAAGATACTGGATGGAGACCTCAACCAGATGGTCTGCAGCGCTCCCACCAAGCGCTACTATCACCACGAACGCCAAGATCCTGGATGGAGACCTTGAACCAATGGTCTGCAGCGCTCCCACAAAGCGCCACAGATCACCACGAAAGTAAAGATCCTGGATTAAGACCTCGACCCGATGGTCTGCAGGGCTCCCACCAAGCGCCACAGATCACCACGAAAGTCAAGATCCTGGATGGAGCCCTCGAACCCGATTTCTGCTTGGCTCGCACCAAGCGCCACCGTTTCACCACAAAAGTCTAGATCCCTGGATGGAGACCTACCCCATGGTCTGCCAGTGCTAACAACAAAAGCGCCACAGATCACCCCGTAAGTCACCATCCTGGATGAAGACCTAAACCCAATGGTCTGCAGCGCTCACAGCTAAGCGCCAAGGTTCACCACGCAAGTCAGGTCTGCAGCGATCCTGCCGATCGCCAGTATCACCGTTGAAAGTAAGATTCCTTGTGAGTACCTCATTCCGATGGTCGAACGCTTCCATCAAGCACTCACCGTTCACCACGAAAGTCGGATCCTGGGATGAAGACCTTACCCGTTGGCCTGCAGGCTTCCACCAGCCCACAGTTCACCACACGGCAAGTCAAGATTCCTGGATGAAGACCTCGACCCGTTGGTCTGCAGTGCTCCCACCAGCGCCACAGGTTTCACCACGAAAAAAAAAAGTCAGATCCTTGATGTAACCAGAACCGATGGTCTGCAGTCATCCCCCCGAAGTGCCACAATCTCCACGAACGCCTAGATCCTGGATGAAGACCTCACCCAATGGGTCTGCAGCGCTCCCACCAAGTGCCGCAGATCACCATGAAGTATAGATCTGGATTGAGACCTCTACCCATGGTCTCAAGCGCTACCCAACCAAGCGCCATAGTTCATCACGAAGTCAAGATCCTGGTATGGAGACCTCAACCCGATGGTCTGCAGCGCTCCCACCAAGGGCCACAGTTCATCTTGAAAGCAAGATCTGATGAGGACCTCAATTGGAAATGGAGGACCTCAACTCGATGGTCTGCAGCGCTCCAACAAGCGCCACAGTTCATCACGAAAGTAAAGATCTGGATGGAGACCTCAACCCGATGGTCTGCAGCGCTCCCACCAAGCGCCACAGTTCATCACGAAAGGCAAGATCCTGGATGGAGACCTCAACCCGATGGTCTGCAGTGCTCTCACCAAGCGCCACAGTTCATCACGAAAGTCAAGATCCTGGATGGAGACCTCAACCCGATGGTCTGCAGGGCTCCCACCAAGCGCCACAGTTCATCACGAAAGTCATGATCCTGGATGGAGACCTTAACCCGATGGTCTGCAGCGCTCCAACCAAACGCCACAGATCACCACGAAAGTCAAGATCCTGGATGGAGACCTCAACCCAATGGTCTGCAGCGCTCCCACCAAGCGCCACAGTTCATCACGAAAGTCAAGATCCTGGATGGAGACCTCGACCCGATGGTCTGCAGTGCTCCCACCAAGCGCCACAGATCACTAGGAAAACCAAGATCCTGGATGGAGACCTCAACCCGATGGTCTGCAGCGCTCCCACCAAGTGCCACAGATCACCACGAAAGTCAAGATCCTGGATGGAGACCTCAACCCGATGGTCTGCAGCGCTCCCACCAAGCGCCACAGTTCATCACGAAAGTAAAGATCCTGGATGGAGACCTCAACCCGATGGTCCGCAGCGCTCTCTACAAGCGTCACATATCACCACAAAAGTCAAGATCCTGGATGGAGACCTCAACCCGATGGTCTGCAGCGCTCCCACCAAGTGCCACAGATCACCAAGAAAGTCAAGATTCTGGATGGAGACTTCAACTTGATAGTCTGCAGCGCTTCCACAAAGCGCCACAGTTCACCATGAATTTTAAGATCCTGGATGGAGACCTCGACCCGATGATCTGCAGTGCTCCTACCAAGCCCCCAATATCACCAGGAATGACAATATCCTGGATGGAGAACTCGACCTGATAGTATGCAGTCCTCCCACCAATCGCCACAGTTCACCACGAAAGTCAATATCCTGGATGAAGACCTTGACCCGATGTTCTGAAGCGCTCCCACCAAGCGCAACAGTTCACCACGAAAGTCAAGATCCTGGATGGAGACCTCGACCCGATGGTCTGCAGGGCTCACACTAAGCGCCAAAGTTCACCACGAAAGTCAAGGTCTGCAGCGCTCCCACCAAGCGCCACAGATCACCATGAAAGTAAAGATCCTGGATGAAGACCTCAATCCGATGGTCTTCAGCGCTTCCACCAAGCACCACAGATCACCACGAACGCCAAGATCCTGGATGAAGACCTCGACCCAGTGGTCTGCAGCGCTCCCACCAAGCGCCACAGATCACCATGAAAGAAAAGATACTGGATGGAGACCTCAACCAGATGGTCTGCAGCGCTCCCACCAAGCGCTACATATCACCACGAACGCCAAGATCCTGGATGGAGACCTTGACCAAATGGTCTGCAGCGCTCCCACCAAGCGCCACAGATCACCACGAAAGTCAAGATCCTGGATGGAGACCTTGACCCGATGGTCTGCAGCGCTCCCACCAAGCACCACAGATCACCACGAAAGTCAAGATCCTGGATGGAGACCTCAACCAGATGGTCTGCAGCGCTCCCACCAAGCACCACAGATCACCACGAAAGTCAAGATCCTGGATGGAGACCTCAACCAGATAGTCTGCAGCGTTCCCACCAAGCATCACAGATCACCACGTAAGTCAAGATCCTGGATGGAGACCTCAACACGATGGTCTGCAGCGCTCCCACCAAGCACCACAGATCAGAACGAAAGTCAAGATCCTGGATGGAGACCTCGACCCGATGGTCTGCAGTCCTCCCACCAAGCACCACAGATCACCACGAACGCCAAGATCCTGGATGAGGACCTCGACCCAATGGTCTGCAGCGCTCCCACCAAGCGCCACAGATCACCACGAAAGTCAAGATCCTGGATGGAGATCTCAACCCGATGGTCTTCAGCGCTCCCACCAAGCACACCAGATCAACACGAAAGTCAAGATCCTGGATGGAGACCTCAACCCGATGGTCTGCAGCGCTCCAACCAAGCTACACAGATCACCATGAAAGTCTAGATCCTGGATGGAGACCTCAACCCGATGGTCTGCAGCGATCCCACCAAGCACCACAGTTCACCACGAAAGTCAGGATTCTAGATGGAAACCTCGACCCGATGGTCTGCAGTCCTCCACCAAGCACCAATGATCACCACGAACGCCAAGATCCTGGATGAAGACCTCGACCCAGTGGTCTGCAGCGCTCCCACCAAGCACCACAGATTACCAAGAAAGTAAAGATCATGGATGGAGACCTCCACCAGATGGTCTGCAGCGCTCCCACCAAGCGCCACAGTTCATCACTAAAGTCAAGATCCTAGATGGAGACCTTGACCCAATGGTCTGCAGTCCTCCCACCAAGCGCCACAGAACACCACGAACGCCAAGATCCTGGATGAAGACCTCGACCCGATGGTCTGCAGCGCTCCCACCAAGCGCCACAGATCACAACGAAAGTTAAGATCCTGGATGGAGACCTCGACCCGATGGTCTGCAGCGCTCCCACCAAGCACCACAGATCACCACGAAAGTCAAGATCCTAGACGGAAACCTCAACCTGATGGTCTGCAGCGCTCCCACCAAGCGCCACAGTTCATCACGAAAGTCAAGATCCTGGATGGAGACCTCGACCCGGTGGTCTGCAGTCCTCCCACCAAGCACCACAGATCACCACGAAAGTCAAGATCCTGGACGGAGACCTCAACCTGATGGTCTGCAGCGCTCCCACCAAGCGCCACAATTCATCACGAAAGTCAAGATCCTTGATGGAGACCTCAACCCGATGGTCTGCAGGGCTCCCACCAAGCACCACAGATCACCACGGAAGTCAAGATCCTGGACGGAGACCTCAACGTGATGGTCTGCAGCGCTCCCACCAAGCGCCACAGTTCATCACGAAAGTCAAGATCCTGGACGGAGACCTCAACCCTATGGTCTGCAGCGCTCCCACCAAGCGCCACAGTTCATCACGAAAGTCAAGATCCTGGATGGAGACCTCGACCCGGTGGTCTGCAGTCCTCCCACCAAGCACCACAGATCACCACGAAAGTCAAGATCCTGGACGGAGACCTCAACCTGATGGTCTGCAGCGCTCCCACCAAGCGCCACAGTTCATCACGAAAGTCAAGATCCTGGACGATGACCTCAACCCTATGGTCTGCAGCGCTCCCACCAAGCGCCACAGTTCATCACGAAAGTCAAGATCCTGGATGGAGACCTCGACCCGATGGTCTGCAGCACTCCCACCAAGCGCAACAGATCACCACGAAAGTCAAGATCCTAGATGAAGACCTCGACCAGATGGTCTGCAGCGCTCCCACCAAGCGCCACAGATTACCACGAAAGTCAAGATCCTGGATGGAGACCTCAACCCGATGGTCTGCAGTGCTCCCACCAAGCGCCACAGATTACCACGAAAGTCAAGATACTGGATGGAGACCTCAACCTGATGGTCTGCTGCGCTCCCACCAACCAAGCGCCACAGCATCCACCAAACTAAAGTCAAGGTCCTGTTGGAGACCTCAACCCGATGGTCTGCAGCGCTCCAACCAAGCGTCACAGATCACCACGAAAGTCAAGATCCTGGATGGAGACCTCAACCCGATGGTCAGCAGCGCTCCCACCAAGCGCCACAGTTCTCCACGAAAGTCAAGATCCTGGATGGAGACCTCAACCCGATGGTCTGCAGCCCTCCCACCAAGCGCCACAGATCACCACGAAAGTCAAGATCCTGAATGGAGACCTGAACCCGATGGTCTGCAGCGCTCCCACCAAGCGCCACATATCTCCACGAAAGTCAAGATCCTAGATGGAGACCTCAACCCGATGGTCTGCAGCGCTCCCACCAAGCGCCACATATCTCCACGAAAGTCAAGATCCTGGATGGAGACCTCAACCCGATGGTCTGCAGAGCTCCCACCAAGCGCCACAGATCACCACGAAAGTCAAGATCCTGGATGGAGACCTCAACCCGATGGTCTGCAGCGCTCCCACCAAGCGCCACATATCTCCACGAAAGTCAAGATCCTGGATGGAGACCTCAACCCGATGGTCTGCAGCGCTCCCACCAAGCGCCACAGATCACCACGAAAGTCAGGATCCTGGATGGAGACCTGAACCCGATGGTCTGCAGCGCTCCCACCAAGCGCCACAGATCACCACGAAAGTCAAGATCCTGGATGGAGACCTCAACCCGATGGTCTGCAGCGCTCCCACCAAGCGCCACATATCTCCACGAAAGTCAAGATCCTGGATGGAGACCTCAACCCGATGGTCTGCAGAGCTCCCACCAAGTGCCACAGATCACCACGAACGCCAAGATCCTGGATGAAGACCTCGACCCGATGGTCTGCAGCGCTCCCACCAAGCGCCACAGATCACCACGAAAGTCAAGATCCTGGACGGAGACTTCAACCCGATAGTCTGCAGCGCTTCCACCAAGCGCCACAGATCACCACGAAAGTCAAGATCCTGGATGAAGACCTAAACCCAATGGTCTGCAGCGCTCACACTAAGCGCCAAAGTTCACCACGAAAGTCAAGGTCTGCAGCGCTCCCACCAAGCGCCACATATCACCTTGAAAGTAAAGATCCTGGATGGAGACCTCATTCCGATGGTCTGCAGCGCTTCCACCAAGCACCACAGTTCACCACGAAAGTCAGGATCCTGGATGAAGACCTTGACCCGTTGGTCTGCAGCGCTTCCAACAAGCACCACAGTTCACCACGAAAGTCAAGATCCTGGATGAAGACCTCGACCCGTTGGTCTGCAGTGCTCCCACCAAGCGCCACAGTTCACCACGAAAGTCAAGATCCTGGATGGAAACCTCGAACCGATGGTCTGCAGTCATCCCACCAAGTGCCACAGATCACCACGAACGCCAAGATCCTGGATGAAGACCTCGTCCCAATGGTCTGCAGCGCTCCCACCAAGTGCCACAGATCACCATGAAAGTATAGATACTGGATGGAGACCTTCACCCAATGGTCTGCAGCGCTACCACCCCAAGCGCCAATATCACCATTAAAGTATAGATACTGGATGGAGACCTCGACCCAATGGTCTGCAGCGCTCCCACCAAGAGCCATAGATCACCACGAAAGTCAAGAACCTGGATGGAGACCTCGACCCAATGCTCTGCAGCGCTCCCACCAAGCACCACAGATCAACCACGAAAGTCAAGATCATGGATGGAAGACCTCAACCAGATGGTCTGCAGCGCTCCCACCAAGCGCAACAGTTCATCACTAAAGTCAAGATCCTGGAATGAAGACCTCGACCCAATGTCTGCAGCGCTCCCACCAAGCGCCACAGATCACCATGAAAGTCAGAATCCTGGATGGAGACCTCGACCCGATGGTCTGCAGCTCTCCCACCAAGCACCACAGATCACCACAAGAGTCAAGATCCTGGATGGAGACCTCAACCATATGGTCTGTAGCTCTCCCACCAAGCGCCACAGTTCATCACGAAAGTCAACATCCTGGATTGAGACCTCGACTCGATGGTCTGCAGCGCTCCCACCAAGCGCCACAGATCACCACGAACGCCAAGATCCTGGATGAAGACCTCGACCCAATGGTCTGCAGCGCTCCCTCTAAGCGCCACAGAACTCCACAAAAGGCAAGATCCTGGATGGAGACCTCGACCTGATGGTCTGCAGCGCTCCCTCAAAGCGCCACAGAACTCCACAAAAGTCAAGATCCTGGATGGAGACCTCGACCCGATGGTCTACAGCGCTCCCACCAAGCGCCACAGAACTCCACAAAAGTCAAGATCCTGGATGGAGACTGGGCTCGACCCGATAGCCTGCAGCGCTTCCCACAAGCACCCACAGATCACCACGAAAGTCAAGCTCCTAGATGAAGACCTCGACGCGATGGTCTGCAGCGCTCCCACCAAGCGCCACAATTCACCACGAAAGTCAAGATCCTAGATGAAGACCTCGATCTGACGGTCTGCAGCGCTCCCACCAAGCGCCATAGATCACCGCGAAAGTCAAGATCCTGGATGGAGACCTAAACCTGATGGTCTGCAGCGCTCCCACTAAGAGCCAAAGTTCACCATGAAAGTCAAGGTCTGCTGCACTCCCACCAAAGGCCACAGATCACCATGAAAGTAAAGATCCTGCATGGAGACCTCAATCCGATAGACTGCAGCGCTTCCACCAAGCGCCACAGTTCACCACAAAAGTCAAAATCCTGGATGAAGACCTCGACCCGATGGTCTGCAGTGCTCCCACCAAGCGCCACAGATCAATTATGAAAGTCAAGACCTTGGATGGAGACCTCAACCCGATGGTCTGCAGCGCTCCCACCAAGCGCCACAGTTCACCACGAAAGTCAAGATCCTGGATGGAGACCTCGACCCGATGGTCTGCAGTCCTTCCACCAAGCACCACAGATCACCATGAAAGTAAAGATAATGGATGGAGACCTCGACCGTATGGTCTGCAGCGCTCCCACCAGCGCCACAGATCACCACGAAAGTCAAGATCCTGGATGGAGACCTCGACTTGATGGTCTGCAGCGCTCACACCAACCACAACAGATCACCACGATATCAAGATCATGGATGGAGACCTCAACCAGATGGTCTGCAGCGCTCCCACCAAGCGCCACAGTTCATCGCTAAAGTCAAGATCCTGGATGATGACCTCGACCCGATAGTCTGCAGAGCTCCCACCAAGCGCCACAGTTCACCACGAAAGTCAAGATCCTGGATGGAGACCTCGACCCAATGGTCTGCAGCGCTCCCACCAAGCGCCACAGTTCACCACAAAACTCAAGATCCTGGATGGAGACCTAAACCGCATGGTCTGCAGCTCTCCCACCAAGCGCCCTAGATCACCACGAAAGTCAAGATCCTGGATGGAGACCTAAACCCGATGGTCTGCAGCGCTCCCACCAAATGCCACAGTTCACCTCGAAAGTCAAGATCCTGGATGGAAACCTCGACCCGATGGTCTGCAGTCCTCCCACCAAGCACCAAAGATCACCATGAAAGTAAAGATACTGGATGGAGACCTCGACCCGATGGTCTGCAGCGCTCCCACGAAGCGCCACAGATCACCACGCAAGTCAAGATCCTGGATGGAGACCTCGACTTGTGGTGGTTTGCAGCCGCTCACACCAACCACCACAGATCACCACGATATCAAGATCATGGATGGAGAGACTCAACCAGATGGTCTGCAGCGCTCCCACCAAGCGCCACAGTTCATCGCTAAAGTCAAGATCCTGGATGGAGACCTCGACCCGATGGTCTGCAGCACTAAATCCAAGCACCACAGATCACCACGAAAGTCAAGATCATGGATGGAGACCTCAACCAGATGGTCTGCAGTGTCCCACCAAGAGCCACAGTTCATCACGAAAGTCAAGATCCTAGATGGAGACCACGACCCGATGGTCTGCAGTCCTCCCACCAAGCGCCACAGATCACCACGAACGCCAAGATCCTGGATGAAGACCTCGACCCAATGGTCTGCCAGCGCTCCCACTTAAAGCGCCACAGATTCTCCACGAAAAATCCAAGATTCCTTTGGATGGAGCCATAGACCCGATGGTCTTGCAGCGCCCTTCCCACCAATCCACCACAGATCCACCACAAAACGTCAAGATTCCTAAGATGAAAGACCTCGACCCGTATGGTCTGCCAGCGCTCCCCTCCAAGCCGCCCACAGGTTTCTTTTACGAAAGTTCAAGAATCCTTGGATGGAGACCACAACCCGATGGCTGCAGCGCTCCTCACCTAAGCGCCACAGATCTCCACGAAAATCAAGATCCCTTCTATGGAGACACCTAGACCCGATGGTCTGCAGCGCTCCCACCAAGCACCACAGATCACCACAAAAGTCAAGATCCTAGATGAAGACCTCGACCCGATGGTCTGCAGCGCTCCCTCCAAGCGCCACAGTTTCTTACGAAAGTCAAGATCCTGGATGGAGACCTCAACCCGATGGTCTGCAGCGCTCCAACCAAGCGCCATAGTTCATCACGAAAGTCAAGATCCTGGATGGAGACCTCAACCCGATGGTCTGCAGCGCTCCCACCAAGCGCCACAGTTCATCTTGAAAGTCAAGATCCTGGATGGAGACCTCAAATCGATGTTTCTGCCACCGCGCTCCCACCAAGCGCCACAGTTCATCACAAAGAAAGTAGGGATCTGGATGAGACCTACCGAGGCTGCCAAGGGCCACAGAGCTCACAAGCGCCACAGTTATCACGAAAGTCAAGACCTGGATCGGAGACCTCACCCAATGTCTGCAGTGCTCCCACCAAGCGCCACAGTTCATCACGAAAGTCAAGATCCTGGATGGAGACCTCAACCCGATGGTCTGCAGGGCTCCCACCAAGCGCCACAGTTCATCACGAAAGTCAAGATCCTGGATGGAGACCTTAACCCGATGGTCTGCAGCGCTCCAACCAAGCGCCACAGATCACCACGAAAGTCAAGATCCTGGATGGAGACCTCAACCCGATGGTCTGCAGCGCTCCCACCAAGAGCCACAGTTCATCACGAAAGTCAAGATCCTGGATGGAGACCTCGACCCGATGGTCTGCAGTGCTCCCACCAAGCCCCACAGATCACTAGGAAAGCCAAGATCCTGGATGGAGACCTCAACCCGATGGTCTGCAGCGCTCCCACCAAGTGCCACAGATCACCACGAAAGTCAAGATCCTGGATGGAGACCTCAACCCGATGGTCTGCAGCGCTCCCACCAAGCGCCACAGTTCATCACGAAAGTCAAGATCCTGGATGGAGACCTCAACCCGATGGTCTGCAGCGCTCTCTACAAGCGTCACATATCACCACAAAAGTCAAGATCCTGGATGGAGACCTCAACCCGATGGTCTGCAGCGCTCCCACCAAGTGCCACAGATCACCAAGAAAGTCAAGATTCTGGATGGAGACTTCAACTTGATAGTCTGCAGCGCTTCCACAAAGCGCCACAGTTCACCATGAATTTTAAGATCCTGGATGGAGACCTCGACCCGATGATCTGCAGTGCTCCCACCAAGCCCCCAATATCACCAGGAATGACAATATCCTGGATGGAGAACTCGACCCGATAGTATGCAGTCCTCCCACCAAGCGCCACAGTTCACCACGAAAGTCAATATCCTGGATGAAGACCTTGACCCGATGGTCTGCAGCGCTCCCACCAAGCGCAACAGTTCACCACGAAAGTCAAGATCCTGGATGGAGACCTCGACCCGATGGTCTGCAGGGCTCACACTAAGCGCCAAAGTTACACGAAAGTCAAGGTCTGCCAGCGCTCCCACCAAGCGCCACAGATCACCATGAAAGTAAAGATCCTGGATGAAGACCTCAATCCGATGGTCTTCAGCGCTTCCACAAAGCACCACAGATCACCACGAACGCCAAGATCCTGGATGAAGACCTCGACCCAGTGGTCTGCAGCGCTCCCACAAAGCGCCACAGATCACCATGAAAGAAAAGATACTGGATGGAGACCTCAACCAGATGGTCTGCAGCGCTCCCACCAAGCGCTACATATCACCACGAACGCCAAGATCCTGGATGGAGACCTTGACCAAATGGTCTGCAGCGCTCCCACCAAGCACCACAGATCACCACGAAAGTCAAGATCCTGGATGGAGACCTTGACCCGATGGTCTGCAGCGCTCCCACCAAGCACCACAGATCACCACGAAAGTCAAGATCCTGGATGGAGACCTCAACCAGATGGTCTGCAGCGCTCCCACCAAGCACCACAGATCACCACGAAAGTCAAGATCCTGGATGGAGACCTCAACCAGATAGTCTGCAGCGCTCCCACCAAGCATCACAGATCACCACGTAAGTCAAGATCCTGGATGGAGACCTCAACACGATGGTCTGCGGCGCTCCCACCAAGCACCACAGATCACAACGAAAGTCAAGATCCTGGATGGAGACCTCGACCCGATGGTCTGCAGTCCTCCCACCAAGCACCACAGATCACCACGAACGCCAAGATCCTGGATGAAGACCTCGACCCAATGGTCTGCAGCGCTCCCACCAAGCGCCACAGATCACCACGAAAGTCAAGATCCTGGATGGAGACCTCAACCCGATGGTCTGCAGCGCTCCCACCAAGCACACCAGATCAACACGAAAGTCAAGATCCTGGATGGAGACCTAAACCCGATGGTCTGCAGCGCTCCCACCAAGCGCCACAGATCACCATGAAAGTCAAGATCCTAGATGAAGACCTCCACCCGATGGTCTGCAGCGCTCCAACCAAGCTACACAGATCACCATGAAAGTCTAGATCCTGGATGGAGACCTCAACCCGATGGTCTGCAGCGATCCCACCAAGCACCACAGTTCACCACGAAAGTCAGGATTCTAGATGGAAACCTCGACCCGATGGTCTGCAGTCCTCCACCAAGCACCAATGATCACCACGAATGCCAAGATCCTGCATGAAGACCTCGACCCAGTGGTCTGCAGCGCTCCAATCAAGCGCCACAGATCACCATGAAAAGTAAAACGATAACTGGATGGGCAGACCTCCGACCCACGATGGTCTGCAGCGCCTCATCCAACCACACCAAGGCGCCACAGATATCCCCGAAAGTCAAGTGGAGAAGATCCTTGGAATGATACCTCGACCCAGTGGAAGTCTGCAGCGCTCCCACCAACGCCCACACAAAGATTGACCAAGAAAGAAAGTAAAGATCATGGCCATGGAGACCCTCCACAGATGGTCTGCAGCGCTCCCACCAATTTCACAGTTTCATCACTAAAGTCAAGATCCTAGATGGAGACCTTGACCCAATGGTTCTGCAGTTCCATCCCACCAAGCGCCACAGAAACACCCACTAATGCCAAGATCCTGGATGGAAGACCTTCCGACCCTCGATGGTCTTGCAGCGCTACCCACCTAAGCGTCCACCACAGATCACAAACGAAAGTTTAAGATCCTGGTGGATGGAACCTCGACCCGCTGGTCTTGTCCAGCGCTCCCCAAACAAGCGCCCACAGATACACGACGAAAGTCAAGATCCTAGACGGAAACCTCAACCTGATGGGCTCTGCACGCCTCCCACCAAGCGCCACAGTTTCATCACGAAAGTCAATGATCCTGGGGATGGAATCCCTCGACCACGTGGTCCCTGCAGTCCCTCCACCAAGCCACCCCAGATCACAACGGAAAGTCAGATCCTGACGGAGACATCCAACCGATGGTCCCTGCAGCCGCTCCCAACCAGCGCCACCAGTTCATCACTAAAAGTCAAGATCCTTGATGAGACCATTCACCCATGGTCTGCAAAGCGCTCCATCAGCACCACAGAATCCACCACTAAAGGTCAAGATCCTGGACGGAGACCCTCGAACCTGATGGTCTGCAGCGCTCCCACCAGCGCCACAGTTCATCACGAAAGTCAAGGATCCTTGATGGAGACCTCAACCCGATGGTGCGGCTCCCAGCAAGCACCACAGATCACCACGAAAGTCAAGATCCTGGACGGAGACCTCAACGTGATGGTCTGCAGCGCTCCCACCAAGCGCCAGCGCCACAAAGTTCATCACGAAAGTCAAGATCCTGGACGGAGACCCTCAACCCTATGGTCTGCAGCGCTCAACCGAACCAAGCGCCACAGTTCACACGAAAGTCAAGATCCTGGATGGAGACCTCGACCCGGGGGTGGTCTGCAAGTCCCTCCCACCAAGCACCACAGATCACCACGAAAGTCAAGATCCTGGGACGGAGACCTCTAACCTGATGGTCTGCAACGCTCCCACCAAGCGCCACAGTTACCACAGTTCATCACGAAAGTCAAGATCCTCTGGAATGGGAGGGACCTCGACCGATGGTACTGCAGCGCTCCCACAAAGCAAGCCGCCACAGGATCACCACGGAAAGTCAAAGATATCCTGGATGGGAAGGAGGACCCCTCAAACCTGATGGTCTGCAGCGGCTCCCACCCAAGCGCCACCAGTTCATTCACGAAATAGTCAAGATCCTGGACGATGACCTCAACCCTATGGTCTGCAGCGCTCCCACCAAGCGCCACAGTTCATCACGAAAGTCAAGATCCTGGATGGAGACCTCGACCCGATGGTCTGCAGCACTCCCACCAAGCGCCACAGATCACCACGAAAGTCAAGATCCTAGATGAAGACTTCGACCAGATGGTCTGCAGCGCTCCCACCAAGCGCCACAGATTACCACGAAAGTCAAGATCCTGGATGGAGACCTCAACCCGATGGTCTGCAGCGCTCCCACCAAGCGCCACAGTTCATCACGAAAGTCAAGATCCTGGATGGAGACCTCAACCTGATGGTCTGCAGCGCTCCACCACCAAGCGCCACAGATCACCACGAAAGTCAAGATCCTGGATGGAGACCTCAACCCGATGGTCTGCAGCGCTCCAACCAAGCGTCACAGATCACCACGAAAGTCAAGATCCTGGATGGAGACCTCAACCCGATGGTCAGCAGCGCTCCCACCAAGCGCCACAGTTCTCCACGAAAGTCAAGATCCTGGATGGAGACCTCAACCCGATGGTCTGCCAGCCCAACTCACCACCAGCGCCACAGAGTCACCACGAAAGCGTCAGATCCTGAAATGGAGACCTGAACCCGATGGTCTGCAGACGCTCCCACCAAGGCGCCACATATCTCCACGAAAGTCAAGATCCTAGGATGGAGACCTCAACCCGATCGGTACTGTCAGCGCTCCCACCAAGCGCCACATATCTCCACGAAAGGTCAAGATCCTGGATGGAGACCTCAACCGATGGTCTGCAGAGCTCCCACCAAGTGCCACAGATCTCCCATGAAACGAAATCAAGATCCTGGATGAGACAATCACCCACCCGATGGTCTGCAGCGCTCCCACCAAGCGCACATATCTCCACGAAAGTCAAGATCCTGGAGGAGACCTGAACGATGTCCCTGCAAGCGCTCCACCAAGGCGCCAAAGATCCACCACGAAAGCAAGATCCTGGATGGAGGACCTCAACCTGATGGTATGCCAGCGCTCCCAACCAAGCGCCACATATCTCCACGAAAGTCAAGATCCTGGATGGAGACCTCAAACCCGAAAGAGTCTGCAGGAGCTCCCTCCAAGTGGCCACAGATCACCACGAACGCCAAGATCCTGGATGAAGACCTCGACCCGATGGTCTGCAGCGCTCCCACCAAGCGCCACAGATCACCACGAAAGTCAAGATCCTGGACGGAGACTTCAACCCGATAGTCTGCAGCGCTTCCACCAAGCGCCACAGTTCACCATGAATTTTAAGATCCTGGATGGAGACCTCGACCCGATGGTCTGCAGAGCTCCCACCAAGCGCCACAGATCACCAGGAATGCCAACATCCAGGAATGAGATGTCGATTTGATGGTCTGTAGTGCTCCCACCAAGCACCGCAGATCATCACCAGCAATGCCAAGATTCTGGATGGAAATGTCGACCTGATGGTCTGTAGCGCTACCACTAAGCACCACAGATCGCCAGGATCGCCAATATTCAGGAATGAGACGTCGAACAGGTGGTCTGTAGTGCTCCCACCAAGCACAACAGATCACCAGAGACGCCAAGATCTTAGACGGAGACCGAGATCTGATGGTCTTCAGCACTCCCACCAAGTACCACAGATTGCCAGGAATGCGGAGATCCTAGACGAGGACTGGGCAATTTTCCTATGACCTCCAAAACATTTCAGATCTCTGACTCTTGGGTATTGAGGTTGTATTAAGTGCAGATATTCCTACTTCTAAATTGCTCTCTCTCTCCTCAGCTTCCACAGCCAGCTGTTTCAAATGAGCATTTGCTACCTTGTTGCTAATGGTCTCATCTCTTTCTTTTAGTTTAATGTAAACACAGTTTCTTTCACTTTTCTTTTCTGGACCTTGATTGATTTGATCTAGGATGTCGAGAAGCACATCCAAATGTTGGACAAATTTTGATAATGTCTTAGCTCCAAAATCAGTTGTATTTTCTTGATGCATTGCTTTTTTGAGAAGGGAGGGGAATTTCAGAATTCGTGAGCATCTTTCGAGTAACATATATAGGTTTTCCACATCACATTCTGGGTTATGGTACCTCAAGTCTGCTGCTGCGCCAAAGTCCACAATAGTTGGTTGGTTTCTTTCTTCATCAATGACTATGTTGTTTCCGTGCAAATCCGTGTGAACAACTTGTCTGAGATGAATCTGTGCAAGTACCTCAGAGACTTTTTTAAGCATCTCGAGTCCTTCCCTGGGCAGTCTGGCCTCTGTCATCATCCAATCATTGAAGCTAATGTTACCTCCATCCTCCATGATGACAGCATAGGGCTCCATAGGTGCCATGGCTAGAACGCATGGTGTGCCATCTATGTCTGCCACTCTTTGTAACATTGTCACCTCTTTCAATACTTCGTTTGTAGCAGCAAATAATTCCTTGTACACTTTAATGATGACAGGCTTATCCAGATCAGCAAATTGGTATCTGTAGCATCTAGCAAATACACCTTCACCAGCTAAACTGAGGCCTTGGGAGAAAACACCATCTATGCAGACTAGAGGGATTTCCAGAGACCTTAAATTTTCAATGAATTGCTTTGTGATCTCCGGTAGGGTTTCGTCTGTAGGTGGAAAAGCCTCTTTGCATTCTTTGATCGTCTTATTATTCCTTTGTTGTGATATAGCCTCAGAATAATCACTCAATGGCATCTCAGGGGGAGAACTTGGAGGAATAGGGTTTTCGGGTTGAAAAATTTCATTTGTTAGGCAGATGTCCCTGATCATCTCCTGAATGTCTTCAATATTCTGCCTGTACCTGATCTCCTTCCTCAGATCTCTGATCTCCTCCCTCAGATCTCTGATCTCCTCTTTCAGATCCCTGTTCTCCTCCCTCAGATACCTTCTATCCTCCCTGAGATCTCTGATATCTTCCCTCATATTCCTGCCCTCCTCCCTCAGATCTCTGATATCCTCCCTCATATTTCTGTTCTCTTCCCTCAAATCTCTGATCGCCTCCCTCAGATTTCTGTTCTCACTTTCCTGCCACTGATTATTATCCTTCTTTTTCTTCCTTTCATTTCTCTTGTGGTTGGGAATCACTTTTCTAAAATGGAAAGGATCAGGGTTTTTGGTAAAAAGGTTAGACGAAAGAGGAGTGTCTGAATAGATAGGTTTATCGTAGGGAGGGAAAGGTTGAGGGTTTGGGGGGAAAGGTTGAGGGTTTGGGGGGAAAGGTTGAGGGTTTGGAGGGAAAGGTTGAGGGTTTGGATGGGGAGGAGAAGGAGGAAGGTTTAAAGGGCTTTTGGGTTCACGAAGAGGCTGTGGAGCAAAGAATTCTCCTGCTTTAGTTCGTCATTCTCTGCCTGCAATTTCCTCGTCACTGACTCCAGGGCACGGTAGGCTTCCTCCAGCTCATCGACTCTCGCTTTCAGTGACGACAGCTCCTGGTCCTTCAGGTGACTATCCTGGTTGAGTTGAACGATCTGAGCATTGAGTTGTTCCACGACCTCATTTGCCTTGGCAATCCTCCGTTCTTGACTTTGTAATTTTGTTGTATATAACTCCTCAAGATCCTTCCTGGACTTTTTCTCTTCTTCCAGTTGCTCCTCGAGAAAAGACATTCTCCTCCTGGTGATGTCAGACGAAGCCTTGCATTGACGCAACTCGTCCTGGAGACTGGCGATGAGTTTTTGATCCTTGTTCCTCATCTCCTCCAGTTCCTCCATTTTGGATTTGGCTACCTCTGCTGTTGCCGCCCAATCCGTTTCCATCCCCACAAGTTTTTGTGCCAATTCTTGTAACTGGCGTTGGTCTTGATCCATGGAGTTTCCAAGCTTGAAAGCTCGTTCTCTTAGCTCGGCGTTTTCCTCTTTCAGTTCTCGTAAGCGGAGTTCTGCCCTCCTGCGATCGCCTTGATTGAGAGTCTGTTCCACGTAGGATGAGTCCAACGTATTACTCTCTTCCTTGCCAAGTTCATCATCAGCCTTCAGATGCTTTTCCTCTAGAGATCTATTTTGTCGAAGTAGTAGTTCATTTGCCATTTGTAGGTCAAAATTCTCACGCCGGAGAACATCAATCTGATGGTTAAATCTTCCTATGTTAAAGTTCATTTCCACGTAATTAAAAATAGTCCCCGCAATCGTCCACAAGACTGCAGGTCCAACAAGTATTCCTAGAGCTGTCGGCAGACCGTGTCCACCGACGTTTATAGTATAACAGAGCGCTGCCACAGAAACACAATATAACAAAATATTTTTTAAACTTATCATTTTCGTAAGTTGATAAAAACCGATCATCCTCACCGATGCCTGGTTTCCTGAAATGCCAGCTGGAGTCTTCAAGTTTCGGGAATCCCCAGAAATCCAGCGGCTCCGGAGAAGAAGCGAATGAAGACTGCGAATGACTACGAATCAGACATCGCTCATTCTTTCTCCCGGGAATCTCTCTCTCTCTCTCTCTCTCTCTCTCTCTCTCTCTCTCTCTCTCTCTCTTTCTCTCTTAAAAACTTAAGACTGGTCTTTATACAGTTTTGTCTTTCTTTTCAGTTGACTATATTTTTGGCCTTAGCTTGAATGCACACACGTATAATAATAATAATAATATAATAATAATAATAATAATAATAATAATAATAATAATAATAATAATAATAATAATAATAATAATAATAATAATAATAATAATCTTCATTTCAGTTCAGGGCCATATATACAAATATAAAGAATGTAAAGACAAGAGGATATATATTACTTGGTCTTAATCCGTGGCACCGTTCTGCATACTAATGATAA
>NC_087219.1:36777611-36812611 GCF_015104395.2 Macrobrachium nipponense
AAGAATATAACGTCTTGATGAAAAAGAAAAAAACATAAAAATCATACGAAAGGAGGGTAAGAAACATTTAAAAAATGAGACGTAGTTTCTTCGGCACGATCGGGTTTTCTGTACAGCGTATGATGATGTCCACCAGAGATAGATCTATCTTTCGGTGGTCTTAATATAATGCTTTAGGACCCGCGGCCCATGAAACTCTCAGCCGGCCGCGGCAGCCTGTGTCGTTGCGTTACCAGAAGCACGATTATGGCAAACTTTAACCCTAAATAATAATAAAAACTACTGAGGCTAAAGGGCTGCAATTTGATTAATCTGATGAATAGAGGGTGGATGATCAACATACCAATTTGCAGCCCTCTATCCACAGTAGTTTTTAAGATCTGAGGCCGGACAGAAAAATTGTGATTATAAAACGTGTTCGGACGGACAGACAAAGGAATCTCAATAGGTTTTTTTTTTTTTTTTTTTTTTTAGAAAACTATAACGCCTACATTGAATTGTATTAAAGATATTACTTCATCTAATCATACTTGAAAGAAAGCAAGAAATGTAATCGACTCGACCGCACGAGAATTATCGCATTAATTGATATCATAAATTATTAATAAATTGTAATACATTTCAAAAGAAGGAAGGAAATGACAAATATCTTTGAAATGAAATGAGCTGAGAAGCAACAAATAAGAGATGTAACTGACACTATTTTAAAGTGACCAATAACAAGAAAGTTCAGACTATATATTTTCCTGAGAGATAATAAATACTTGAAAACAATATGGAAAACTTTATGCATATTTTAGAAGCGAATTTAATCGATTTTATTATACTGAGTTAAATAATTATTAACAAATATAAAGAGCGCATTAAACAAATATAAACTGAATCTTTCAATTTCATTAACCGATAATATTCATAAAGAGGGTGGAGAATAAAGGATAATTAACCTCCCCTTCCCCGCCACAAAAAAGGCTCTTAACATCCAAAAAGGTCACATAAATAAACCTATAACGTGAATCTTTCAATCATATACCGAATATAGTAATCCAAAATAAAAAAAAATAAAAACTAAAGAAAGTATCATAAATAAAAATGTTATGGGATTTTTTAATCTTATACCGACAAGATTGTATAAAAAAAACTAAAAAAAGTCTTATAAGCAAAACTATAATTTAAACCTTTCGATCTTATACTGATAATAATAATCCTCCCCCGGGGGCCGCCGCCCCCACCCCTCCAGAAAAAAAAACTTAAATAAACTCAACGAAAAAAGACATTCAACTCTCACGCGAAAGATAAGAGGCCTTAATCTGATTCGCCTACTTAATGCAGAGAGGAAAGTGGTAACTCAATAAGGAGAGCTAGGGAGGAAATTTAATATGGAGAGACCACCTCCACCCACGGGGAGGGAGAGAGAGAGAGAGAGAGAGAGAGAGAGAGAGAGAGAGAGAGAGAGAGAGAGAGGCCAAATATCCCCTTGTTTTTGGGGACTTTTCTTACTGCCAAAATGGTCGTGCGCTAATTTATGGGCCTTTTCTCGCCCCGTTTTTTATCATTGTAGAGAGATGTCAGGAGGGATGAGGCCACGGAGAGAGAGAGAGAGAGAGAGAGAGAGAGAGAGAGTAAATAATGAGCTAATTTAAATAAATTTAGTTTTCACGGTGATATATAATGTAGCCCATTCACTGCAGACCTCGCGTATAAATATATTTTTATGTATGTATATATGTATGTACATACATACACAACACACACACACACACACACACACACACACACACCACCAATATATATTATATATATATATATATATATATATATATATATATATATATATATAATATATATAATATTTAATTATAATATAAATATGTTTGTATATATGTATGTACATACATACACACACAAAGCACACACACACACACACACACACACACATATATATATAATAATATATATATATATATATATATATATATATATATATATATATTATATATATATATATATAATATATAATATATATATATATATATTATATATATATATATATATATATATATATATATATATAGTAGTATATCATATATATTATATATATATATATATATATTGTTCATGCGGAAAGGATTATTGAGAGATTAAATACATTATTCAGAGAGAAGAAAGGGAGAAACAGGTGCCGAAGAGAGAGAGAGAGTAAACTCCCAAATATTAGTAAACAGCTACATTATTGGCAAGCCTTTACAGACAAGAATAAACATCGTGTTAGGTATTTACACACTCGCAACAACCACTCAGTTTCACATATTTTTCCAAATAAAGTTGATGCTAACGATTTGCACCTTTCCACTTGGGGGAGAGAGAGAGGAGAGGAGAGAGAGTATAGAGCGAGAGAGAGAGAGAGAGAGAGAGAGTTCCCACAAGCAACGGAATGCCAAGAATCACAATTTCCTCCCTACCCGCGCCATCGAATGTCACGAATGTTAGACCGTGTGCAAATCCGAACGCGGAAAACAAAAATCTCCTGAAAGAATGTTCTGGTGCCATTGTCTTTCTCTTTACGGTGTTATTGTTGGATTTTATTCGACATTTAGTCTGAAATGTTATTAGTATTGCTCTCACGGTTTAGTTTTATCTTATAAAAATTTTGTTACATGGACATACAGAGGAATGCAATATGGAATATTTCATCGAAGTTAATGCAAGATTTGAAGGGTTAATACCTGCTCATATGACGACAACATTAATAGATATTTGGAATTTACCTTCACCAAGGAAACTATAATAGATTCACATCAACCGTGTATTTGATGTCTAGGCCAGTCCCTTACGACGCTCCTGATTGGCTGTTGATAAATCAATCACAGGGCTGGAAACTGTCTCTCTCGAAAGCTCACATGGGTAGGATCTAAGTTCCACCTCTCCTGGGGAATACGTCTTTCAGGAAAGGTGGAACATACACCCTGCCAATGTGAAGTCTCTCGAGAGACTGAGAGTTTCCAGCCATGCGATTGTCATATCAACAGCCAATCAGGAGCGTCATAAGGGACGGCCCTAGACATCAAATGCACGGTTGATGTGAATCTACTATAGCACCATGATTTTACGATGTTGGCGTCCAAAGCAGGGTTTTATTGACAACATTTAGGCTACGTGCTCCCACCTATACCAGATCGCCAGATCAGATACGCAATTCTTGGAAAGGGAAAATTCAAGTCAAAACAAACGGATACGTAGCAATGAGATATTATACGAACAATCAGCAAAAAATCATATCAATAACTGATTTCGAAATATAAACAAAAAATACTTTTTTTATAAAAAAAGAAAGACACCTACACTATGACAGGCTTCGAAATCTTCATAAACAAAAGCAACAAATAATAAAATGGTGGTGGGACGAGAAGATGAAATCGTCAACATCTCTGTAGAATATACGGTTCTTGATGGATTTTCTTTCAACGTAGTAATCTATTCCCCTTCGGTTAACACATAGGGAAATGTATTAATTCCGAGGTAGAGCAAATTAGATATTAAAGGACATTTGTAGCTTAATGCGTATATATGAATCGCGGTGATGTGATAAAATTCACACACACACACACACACACACACATATATATATATATATATATATATATATTATCATATATATATATATATATATATATATATATATATGACTGGTAAAAGTGTTCTGTAACAACAGAATTCCATCTAATAATAGGAGCCCATAAAAACACCAAAATGTAGAGAGAAAAGTACTATATTTCAGAGACTGCTGTCTCTCTCTTCAGGTATATGTGAATGAGAAAAGTTTACAGAAAAGGTGTATTTATACCAAGAGATTCGTCCACAAGTAAGCCAATTTAGGTCACCCCGCTGATAATCTTCCTTTAATCTTCTTAAGCGTTGGTTGAATGAACACTGCGTCGACGATGTCCGATAAATACCACCTTTTCTGTAAACTTTTCTCATTCATATACCTGAAGAGAGAGACAGCAGTCTCTGAAATATAGTACTTTTCTCTCTACATTTTGGTGTTTTTATGGGCTCCTATTATTAGATATATATATATATATATATATATATATATATATATATATATATATATATATATATATATATATATATATATATATATATATATAGGGTGTCCATAAAGTTACAGTGCCATTACAAGTATTTATTACTTGCAATGGTACTGGGACTTTATGGACACCCTGTATATATATCATATTCTGTTAAAGAATATGAACATATGTGGCACAGAAAACGCGGAAACAAGAACAAGGAAATAACTAAACAAGAAAGGGGTGAACAGAGCACACAATCCCTTAATACAGGTGATTGAGGGGGATTGAAACATGAAAGAAAAACAGAATTAGAAAATAGCCCTGGAAGGGAGGAAGCGGATTATCGCTCCGGGGTGGATATTGAAAAATAAAATAGCGTTAGTTCATCCTGACTTCGTTTTTATGCTCAGTGAGAACTCGCGTCGAATAAAGATGACGGGGAATGAGTTGACGATAATAGAACCTGTTGAATACGAAGTGATGTTAATATAAACTCATGGTTTATAATGAGAGTGTGAATAATTTTGTTGAAATGCCATATGACTGAAGGTAAGACAATTTAAAAAAAAAAACTTTTTATAATTTTATTTTCTTCAGTCCATATTACATTTCAACAAAGTTGTTCATACCTTCATTATAAATCTTGACATTATAGTAACATCACTGAAGATACAAACTCAAAATTATAATGATGGCATGAACAACTTTGCTGAAATGTTGTATGGCTGAAGATAGAAAATTAGAAAAAACTCAAAACAAGAAAAATAAAAAAAACTGAGAATACAAACTCAAAATTATAATGAGGACATGAACAACTTTGCTGAAATGTTATATGACTGAAGATAAGAAATAAAAGTCAAGATAAGAAAAATATAAAAAGACTGAGAATACAAACTCTATATTATTATTATAATGAGGGTGTGAAAAACTTTGCTGAAATGTTATATGACTGAAGGTAAGGAAAATAACTCAAGGTAAAAAAAAAATAATTTTCTCATCTTGAGTTCGTTTTATAGCTTTCTTATCTTCAGTCAATATAACATTTCAACAAAGTTGTTCATACCTCATTATAAATCTTGAGTTTATAATAACATCTCTGAGAATACGAACTCGAAATGTTATATGATTGAAGATAATAAAATGAAAAAAAAACAAGATATGAAAATAAAAATAGATTTAAGGAATTGAGAATGTCTGAATGCATTACGAAATATGATATTTCTGTAAGCGTAATGCTTTTAAACTCTGCTGAATGCAATGAGAGGTTTTCACAACCTTCAAAGAAAAATATGAAGTTATGAACAACGACTTAAATGTTATAAAGGGAAACAATAATGAAAAAACACATTTATTGTATAACTAAAAATTATTGGTTTCTGCATATGTAAAGACAATCTTGGAGATACTCCACAGACAATAGAGAGGAAAGATGTAATTTAATTATAATCCGTTAAAATTCCTTACAATCGTTTTAATCTGTTATCATAATCAGTTACAGATGGTTAGGGTAAGGGAAAAATGAAATGACGACAGAATCATTACGAGGAAAAATAAATAAGAAGTTTAAGATGACGTGGTCTGAATCACAGGCAAAGAACGAAAATAATTACCAAAGTTATTCAATAAAATGTGTCGTCTCTGGCTGATCATGGATGGATAAGTTAAAAAAGAAGCAGACAAAAAATAACTATATAACAAAACGACGAATGGATCGAGAAACTTAGTATTCATAATATTCATCCAAAAATTTCCATTTTTGTAGTGAAGGATGTGTTTCATGGTTCATTTTTCGTGTTGTATTCGAAGTGTCGTCTTCTGTAGCCCTGTCACGTTTTAGTTGGAGCTTAGTAATCCAAGTCAATAAATCGTAAAATAATCATGCTGATGTAAACTCTTTATCTCTCTCTGTTAGTTTATGTATTAATATTTTTTTCTTTTCTTTTCCTCTATCACAGTCCTCCAATTCGACTGGGTGGTATTTATAGTGTGGGGTTCCGGGTTGCATCCTGCCTCCTTAGGAGTCCATCACTTTTCTTACTATGTGCTCCGTTTCTAGGATCACACTCTTCTGCATGAGTCCTGGAGCTACTTCAGCTTCTAGTTTTTCTAGATTCCTTTTCAGGGATCTTGGGATCGTGCCTAGTGCTCCTATGATTATGGATACAATATCCACTGGCATATCCATTATCCTTCTTATTTCTATTTTCAGATCTTGATACTTATCCATTTTTTCCCTCTCTTTCTCTTCAACTCTGGTGTCTCATGGTATTGCGACATCAATGAGTGATATTTTCTTCTTGACTTTGTCAATCAACGTCACGTCTGGTCTATTTCCACGTATCACCCTATCTGTTCTGATACCATAGTCCCAGAGGATCTTTGCCTGATCGTTTTCTATCACTCCCTCAGGTTGGTGCTCGTACCACTTATTACTGCAAGGTAGCTGGTGTTTCTTGCACAGGCTCCAGTGGAGGGCTTTTGCCACTGAATCATGCCTCATTTTGTACTGGTTCTGTGCAAGTGCCGGGCATTCGCTTGCTATGTGGTTTATGGTTTCATTTTTTGTATTGCACTTCCTACATATGGGAGAGATGTTCTTTGAACATAGCTGGTTCTTAGGGCCTAATCTTGTGCCGCTGTTATCATTCCTTCAGTTTCCTTCTTTAGCTCTCCCCTCTGTAGCCATTGCCATGTGTCATCGCTGGCTAGTTCTTTAGTCTGTCCCATGTATTGTCCGTGCATTGATTTGTTGTGCCAGTCCTCTGTTCTGTTTTTCATTCTCCTGTTTCTGTATATTTCTGGGTCTTCGTCTACTTTTATTAGTCCTTCTTCCCATGCACTCCTTAGCCACTCGTCTTCACTGGTTTTCAGATATTGCCCCAGTGCTCTGTTCTCAATGTTGACACAGTCCTCTATACTTAGTAGTCCTCTCCCTCCTTCCTTTCGTGCTATGTAGCTTTTGGGTGTAGTGCTTTGTGTATTGTCATATGTTTCCTGGTTTTCTGGTCTATGTTGTGGAGTTCTGCCTTCGTCCATTCCACTATTCCTGCGCTGTATTATTATTATTATTATTATTATTATTATTATTATTATTATTATTATTATTATTATTATTATTATTATTATTATTAAATCCCACTTATATGAGGTAACAAAATCTATTATCGATCGAACAATTCATTATCATTAATCCATTATTATTATTATTATTATTATTATTATTATTATTATTATTATTATTATTATTATTATCATTGTTGTTGTTGTTGTTGTTGTTATTATTATTATTATCAAGCCATTTCCCACAAACACGATAAACAAATCAAATTATTATTCCAAAACTCCATAATAAAAACTCAATTATTATTATTATTATTATTATTATTATTATTATTATTATTATTATTATTATTATTATTATTATTATTATTATTATTATTATGTAGCCATGTCCACTTATATGATTAACAAATCATATTATCATGCCAAATCTCATAACACAAACTCCATTATTATTATTATTATCATTATCATTATTATTATTATTATTATTATTATTATTATTATTATTATTATTATTATTATTATTATTATTATTATTAAACTATTTCCCACTTACATGAGATAACAAATCACATTATCAAACCAAAATGTCATTAACAGAAATCAATGACATTTCATAACACGAATAGCATTTCTATTACAATTCCCCTAGCGGCATCCAGCGCATTTATGACCGAGTCTGAGAAATTTGTAGATTCAATTAGCAACGGAAGGACAATATAATACAACCCTTACATTTGAGGGGGGGCATTATTAATAAGGACTGAAGAGCGCTGGATATTGCTTTATGTTTATTCGTCAGATACTCTATTCTGCGAATATATATATATATATATATATATATGTATATATATATATATATATATATATATATATATATATATATATATATATATATATATATATTTTGAATATAGAAGGCTAAAGTTCCTTAATATCATTACAGGATACGGTCTGAATGGTTTGTGGGGTTACTACAATCACGTAGATTGAACTCTCAGTTCTCGTTCGTGTATTATGAAATTAAAGGTTATGGTTGAGGAAACATTAAAATGTGAAATATAATGTTGTTTTTAAGATTGTAGGAAACTTATCCATGGGAGACCTATCTTCAGGCTAGCCATATACACAATATTTGAAAATGCATTGCAGAGTTGTTTCAAATGTGGCAAAGTAAGCCATTCAGACACCAGGCGGTTAATTAACATGATATGCTGAACGACTGTCGTTAACTAGAATACAGTTTTTTTTATTTTTTCTTATTTTTCATTTATTTTTTTTAAATAGTGACGGCTTCCTGACAGAACATGAAAAGTGGCCAAGCAACTGTTGATCTTGATATTTAACAGGAAATGAAAAAAAGTTACAAGATTCAAATACTAAAATTACCACATCGCTGTTAAATTTTGAATGGAAACACAAATTGCTAACAGCAGAATGAAATTTAAAACAGTAATCACAGACCCAAAGCCAGCTTCATTTGGTAAATTGCAATGATAAACTTGAATGGACCCCTGGAATACTGTACAGAAATACAGGGAGATCTACATCAAATAGTAAGAAAAAAAAGAGACTGTGAAAAGTTGAAATGATAAACTTGCATGGACGCCTGGAATACTATACAGAAATACAGAGATCTACATCAAATAGTTAAAAAAAAAGTAATTGTGGAAGATCCAAGAAAACAGACACCCAAACTCACTCAAGAGAGAAAACGCTACACACAAATGTTGACAGAAACTCATGACTCTCATGAAGTGTAGAATTAAAACCGAGACCAGGCGAATAATCACTAAACTCGAAAGCATGTCAGGAGGAAAACTTACAAGACTGAGGTCCTCAAAAAAGAAAAAAAATATGGGGCTAATAATTTTGTCTTTCGATCACCCACCCATTAAAGGTGCATGGGGGTCAAGCTCAACCCGAGCAATTCTCAGAAAAGGGGGAAGGACAAAGGCAAGGTGAACGCAGGTTCTGACATGATTGTAGTGTGTGGACTGCTGACCTTTTGCAGGTTGATCACACCCAGGTTCGAGATAGAAGATGATTTATGGGAAAAAACAATGTTTTTTTAAACACGCCTCGGGTCGCGCACGACCCGTCGCACCTATCCAGGGTTAAGAAGTAGTGTTGGTTCACTGAAACATCAACTCGGCTCCAGCTACATTTCAGATTACTTTACTTTGTAGTTTCGACACCTATTTTCCAGTTGTCATAACTAAGTAGGAAAAGAGGAGTTTCATGGTTCAAGTTGCTCAGGTCTCCTGAAAATCTGACATATATCTATTAGGTCAGTTTAAAAAGAGGAATGGAAGAGCAGCTAGTCCTCGACTTTCCAGCAAATGTAAAAGAGAACTGGATTCAACTTTAGTACTATATTTTTTATATATGCTGACATATTACAGATATCTCTGAGGTCAATTTAGAAGAGGAATGGAAGAGCAGCAGCTAGTCCTCGACTTTTCTTCAAAAATAAAAGAGCATCGGACCCAACTTCAGTAGACTATTTTGATAATACTGACATATAAAAAACCACTTAGTTATTGCATATATTCGCCACCTTTATACACCTTCCAGAACTTATGATTCTCGGCCAAAGACAGCCAGTAGTTCAGGTTGAGAAATAGGATTGAATTTGTATTTAGGCCAAAGGACAAGCACTGGGACTTATGAGGTCATTCGGCGCTGAAACGGAAATTGAGAGTAAAGGGTTTGAAAGGTGTAACAGGAGGAAAACCTCAAAGCAGTTGCACCATAAATCAATTGTGAGGAGAGGGTGGAAAGTAGTATGGAAGAAAGCGAATATGAAAGGAGGTACAGTAAAGGTAATGAAAAGGGTGGCACCTAGGGAGGTTGAGACATAGCACCAACATTAAGAGACTCGTACATATGGCAGCTAAACCTACACGTTTAGGCCTAGGGAATAATAAACAATAATATCATGATTACACTACTCAAAGTAGGGCTTCACATTTTCCTTTTTTTTTTTTTCTTAATCTAAACTGGTTATATTTTCTCTTCTCCTGTTCCCCATCTTCAATTTCTTTTCATCTTTTGTTTTACGGGTTTAGTTCCCACCCCGAAGCCCTTTACAAAGCTCTAAGATCTAGTTTTCCTTTTCTGTACTAACTTTACCTCACAGGGGAAGGAGGGGAAAAACAATGGCAATAGAAAAATCGAAAAGAGCATCACTAGATATAATCTACTACTTGATGAAGATTTGTTTATAAGTCGAGAGATGATAGAACATTTATTACATTAAAATAACAAATAATAGAAAATGAAAAAAAAACAATAACCTAGATTGTTTGTTTTGTTTGTATGGTGTTTTTACGTTGCATGGAACCAGTGGTTATTCAGATACGGGACCAACGGCTTTACGTGACTTCCGAACCACGTCGAGAGTGAACTTCTATCACCAGAAATACACATCTCTGACCCCTCAATGGAATGCCCGAGAATCGAACTCGCGGCCACCGAGGTGGCAGGCAAAGACCATACCAACCACGCCACCGAGGCGCTCAACAACAAGAATAATATAGAATTCCCAAATGCTGTCAGATCTGTTATAATTAGCATATCCTTGTCCGAAAAAGATATTTTCGTGGTCAACCGTTATCAGTTGTCAGGTCATTCACCGAATACAAATAATCCATATTCTCTCTCTCTCTCTCTCTCTCTCAACCAAAAAAAAAAAAAAAAAACTCATAAGGAAGATTTGGTAACTTCTAGATAATATTTTCATTAACAAAGTCACTGGCAGAGAAAAACTAGAAGGCTTACAATCAAAAGAATTATGCAACATTAACAAACAACAACATGCAAACTGATGTTCTGATGTCTTGCAGTCTTTCGAAAAAGAACCTTCCCCATCAAAAAAAAAAAAAAAAAAAAAAAAAAAAAAGAGGGAAGAAAAATCGAAATAAAAAACCTCACCCGATACAACGTTTAGTCACTAATCCATATGAGACCTGGACTCTTCTATAATCCTTCTAATCCCTGCAACAAGGTCCAATCATTTCCAATCCTTCTCCCCGAAGTGATCCATCCCGGATCATAAGTAAGAAAAATCCCAAAGTGCTACACAGTACTTCATGATTTTTTAATTTTACAACTTGTACGAGAAAAAAAGTTCCTTCCTTTTCACTGCAACATTGCAACTTGCAACGGAACCAAATGGATTTTTGCTTCGTTCCAATCCACGGCCGTAAGTGGCCGTCCATCCTATTGCCAATAGGATTATGATCTTCGAGAGTCCTTCATCCTACTCTGGTAAGAATCTCGGGGATTTCTCCTCTTTCCTTGGCCACTAACGCTCTTTTCTTTTATTTGTTTATTTTTGATTTATTTTGGAGGATTTTAAAGTATGTCTGGCAGGGCAGAAGTAGGTTTCCTACAAGAGAGTTCCTACAGTTTGTATTATAGAATTTATCCTTTTGAGAGCGGGGCCCATGAACAAAGCTTACCTGCCACCTCGGTGGCCGCGAGTTCGATTCTCGGGCTTTCCATTGAGGGGTCAGTGATGTATATTTCTGATGATAGAAGTTCACTCTCGACGTGGTTCGGAAATCAAGTAAAGCCGTTGGTCCCGTTGCTGAATAACCACTGGTTCCATGCAACGTAAATTACACCAACAAACAAACAAACAAACAATACCTTTTGCGAAATGAATAACAAAAAAAAGGAAAGTAATGGCGTAATTACGTTGGTCATTTGAACAATGCCAAACTTGGTAAATTTCATGATACATTACCTTAGAAATCAAATGTGCTATAGAATAAATTATTTTGCTACATATATTTCGTATTTTGTTACAGGATTCTTCTCTTCCAGTTGACTGGCGAGTAAATTTATGAATATCATAGAAAAATTAGGAAAGTCTCTCCTATCAATCACAATGAAGCACAACCTCAACCTTTTCAAGTTTCATATTTGCAATGAAAGTCATGGAAAAGATAAACAAGCTCATTTTACATTTAAGTCATGAAAAAGATAAACAAGATCATTTTACATTTAAGTCATGAAAAAGATAAACAAGATCATTTTACATTTAAGTCATGAATTTAGATAAACAAGATCATTTTACTACCTCTTGAATCTCCCAATCCTTACGTTGGTAGTGGGTACCGAGACACAAAAACCAGATTTCACTCTTCAGCTATGAAACGGATTCTTTTTTGTTTCTTTCTTCTCCCAACAGATGGCGCTGGATTGCAAAGTAGCCAGTTCCCCCGAATCAAAGTCCGAATTCTTTTCATTACCGTCGACGTGTATGCAAAATTGGGTCCAGGGGAGGATTTCCAATCTGTCATTCTCTACAACTGCGAACATCATTTTGGAGTTTTGAGAAATAATGAGGAAAGAAGGGGGCAGAACAGGATATAAATATAAAATAATATAAATCATTAATGACATGAATATTAAGGACCTTCATTTATGTTTCGCAAATAGAAAAAAAATTTGTATGGAAATTTAAGATAGGGAGGTTAATTACTGCTTCAAAATCAGGTTTACCTAATCTGAATAAGTACCAATAAATCATATAAATATCAAACAATATAAATCATAAATGACACAAAATTATAAGAACGTCCATTTATGCTTCGTAAATAAAACGAAAATAAAATAGTATATAGAAATTTAAGATGGGGTATTTAATTTTTGCTTCAAAATCAGGTTCAACTTAACTGAATAAATATGAATAAATAATATAAATAACAAATAATATAAATCATAAATGACCTGAACTTATAATGACCTTATTTATGTTCCGCAAATAGACAAAAATTTTATATAGAAATTTAAGATGGGGGATTTAATTTTTGCTTCAAAATCAGGTTTAACTAAACTGAATAAATACGAATAAATAATATAGATATAATAAAAGTAATTCATAAATGACATGAAATTATAAGAACCTTCATTTATGCTTCGTAAATAAAACGAAAATAAAATATATAGAAATTTCAAAAGGGGATTTAATTTTTGCTTCAAAAAAATCAGGTTAACTAAACTGAATAAATATGAATAAATAATATAAATAAATATCAAATAATATAAATCATTAATGACATGAAATAATAATGACCTTAATTTATATTTCACACACACACACACACACACACACACACACACACACACACACACACACACACATATATATATATATATATATATATATATATATATATATATATATATATATATATATATATATATATAATTTTTGCTTCAAAATCAGGTTTACCCAAATTGAATAAATGCTAAGAACGGAACTTTGCTTGAATATATATATCTCATATCTCATATAGCGTATAATCTCTCAGATATCTTCAGAATTAGAGAAAAGCATTAAATGCATTATGTGGGATTACAATTATAAGCCAGCAACTTAATTAAAAGAGAAATGGTCGTTGACTGAGAACAGTAAACTTTAATAAAAATAAAATATATTACATTTATTTTACCACAAGAGATGCATATATTTGTATAGTAATAAATATTCAAGATGAAAACATTAAATGTTACTTAGTTCTTGGGCACAAACGTAATGTACTTTTATTTTTAGGCAGAATAATTGCAACATTACAAGCGACACTAACAAATGCTATATTCTCATTAAGCACCATTACTCTCTAACGTAGCCTCGTGTAATGTGCAAAAGAAACACAATAATTATCATAACTGACAACAGACAGTTCTGCTGCAAGAGCAAATGTTATTACAGGTGAATTTACCCAATAACATCTCTTCCCTTCTAATTCGAACATCTAACCTCTTTATAACACCAGATCCCCCTCCCCGTCCCCCTCTCCATGCCTACCCCCTACCGCCCTCGGCTCTCTCTCTCTCTCTCTCTCTCTCTCTCTCTCTCTAACACTGCCTCCCCGATGGTGGAGCCGAGACTCGGGGTATGTAAATGAGTTTTGATAAGAGGAGAGTTAAGGAGGTTTCCTTCATTAACTCCTCGATCTCCTATCAGGGTGACACTCAGCAGCAGCTCTCAATTGGCGGAATAATAATGATTGGTCTCCAGCAAGTGAGAGGACGACTCATGTTTCGTGTTATTACTCCGAATGGCTTGGATGATTGGATATTATGAATTTTGATGATTCCTTTAACGACCATTTCATAAGACAAATGCACGGGGAATCTTGGTTCAGGAATACAATGTTGCTGGAAGATGAATGATAAGGTAGATCGATTTTGGCGATACATAAATACACTGGGTTGTCATAATAGACGTCTTAATCTTTTGTAAAGCTTAAATCCAGTGACATCAGATTTTTTCTGCTCTCTCTCTCTCTCTCTCTCTCTCTCTCTCTCTCTCTCTCTCCAAGAAAGTAACAATGTTCTCTAAAATACCAGAATAAGGAAGGGAGAAAATCGAAATGAAAAAACTTTTTTGAGATCTTAAGAGACATTTGTATATTTTCAACTCTGTGTGTTTGTGTGTGCCTAAAAAAAATAATGTTCTCCAAGAGGACAGAATAAGGAATGGAGATCGACATGAAAAGACATTTTGAGATTTTATAAATCTTAGAACAAGGGACATTGGTGTATTTTCAGTCCTCCTCTCTCTCCTCTCTCTCTCTCTCTCTCTCTCTCTAAGAAAGTAATAATGTCCTCCAAGATACCAGAATAAGGAATGAAGAAGATCGACATGAATAGATGATTTGTGATTTAATAATCTTAGAACAAGGGACATTTGGTATATTTTCAGCTCTCTCTCTCTCTCTCTCTCTCTCTCTCTCTCTCTCTCTCTCTCTCTCTCTCTCTCTCTCTCTCAGGCAAAACTATTTTCCGAGATACCGGTAAAGAGAAGGAAGATTCTGCAAATATTTTATTTACCATTAAATGAAAATGAGCTTCGTATCTTCTGCGGTGTTCTCTAGACTAATTTTGACTATTAATAAACTATGAATGTTTGGACACTTAGGGGAAAAGGAGGTACTTACTTAAATATGATTTTGAGAGGAATATGATAGTTTAACCTTTCATTTTGGGTCATGCCTAATTAATTTTATTCCATTTCCATGTTAGCTAATTTTGGGAAATAAAAAGTATATTTTTTGTAACACCAAAAGTTTACATTAGAATAGTTTGATTTTCAGCCACCTCCAGAGATGGCATTCAACAGAAAAAAGGTAGGATACGTTACCAGTTGATGTTTGTGCCTCGTAAGATATATATATATATATATATATATATATATATATATATATATATATATATATATATATATATTAATATATATATATATATATATATATATATATATATATATATATATATATATATATATGTATATGTATATATATATATATATATATATATATATATATTATATATATAATATATATATATATATATATATATTATATATATATATATATATATATATATATATATATATATATATATATATATATATATATATATATGGGGATACAATCCACAATGAAGTAAAATCCTCTTGTAGTTTGAAATATATATCTCTTGTACAGGATTAAAGCTTTCGCCCATCCACTGTGGTCTTGTTCACATTTTAGTGAACAAGACCACAGTGGATGGTCGAAAGCTTTAATCCTGTACAAGAGATATATATTTTAAACTACAAGAGGATTTTACTTCATTGTGGATTGTATCCCCATTTACTTAGAGGTACGACATAGTACCTGGCTTCTGCATATATATATATATATATATATATATATATATATATATATATATATATATATATATATGTATATATATATATATGTATTATGTATATTTGTATATATGTATATATGTATATATATATATATATATATATATATATATATATATATATATATATATATATATATATATATATATATATATATGTACATATATTCCATCCCATATTCCATTCCATTATGGAAGGGAAAATAGACGCAGAGGGGAAACAAGATTACAACGTTGTATGCCTGTAAGTGAAGTGCATGTTATCAATACCTTTTTAATCTCTCTCCTAAAATGATTGGTCTATTTGGTACATCGGATGCAAGCTAAAAGACTTTTTTGTGCATTTACATGATTAAATATTCCAACAGGGGTTCCAACAAGACAACAGCTCACATGATAAATTTATTAAGACACGTTTCGTGCCCCAAGACATTGGCACATCATCAGTCTGGAATAGAATTTAGTCTTTTAAAAAAACATTAAACTAAAGTAAAAAGTACAATCCAAAAATATGAATTACTGACAGAAGCTATTAGTTCAGAGAAGAAGAGCAGAATGACTAGAAACGTGAGGACCGACCGAACTACACTTCAGGCCAACGAAAGGGGAGTAGCAGAGACGTAATTGTAGGTGATAGGTGTTTGAATGACATATAATCTAGGGAAAAAGTTGCAAAGGGGGACGGACTCACTGAATTTTATTGATAGAGTGTGGAAGACGCCACAGAAGAGGCGCTAGAAGAGGTGTTGTAGGTCTGTCGGACAAGGCAACGTAGAATGAGAAACTGAAAAAGTTACAATTTGAAGTGACAATGACTTGAGTTCTAGAGAAAGGGAAGTGAGGTGCGGCACACATTCTTTATTGACGAATTTTAATGTTTTATTGTGTCATAATTATGGTCTCTTTATTTTAGTTTAATGTTTTTTAAAAGACTAAATTCTATTCCAGACTGATGATGTGTCAATGTCTTGGGGCACGAAACGTCTCTTAATAAATTTATCATGTGAGCTATTGCCTTGCTGGAACCCCTGTCGGAATGTATAGCTGTCTGCCCACTGTCATCGATGTATATATATATATATATATATATATATATATATATATATATATAATATATATATATATATATATAATCATCTAAATGCACAAAAAAAGTCTTTAAGCTTGCATTCGTCGTGTTACAAGCAAGGTTCGATGTCCCAAATAGACCAATCTTTTTAGGTATTGATAACCTGTACCTCACTTACCAAGATATAAAACGTTTTAATCTCTGTTTCCTTTCTGCGTCTATTTTCCCTTCCATATATGGAATGGAATATGGTGTTTAGGCAATGGCCCAGCATTGGGACCTATGAGGTCATTCAGCGCTGAAACGGAAACTAAGAATAGAAGGGTATGAAAGACGTAACAGGAAGAAAACCTCAAAGCAGTTGCACAATGAAGCAATTGTTAGAGAGGGTGGATAGCAAGATGGAATGAAGAGGATATGAATGGATTGTACAATAAAAGGAATGAAAGGGGTTGCAGCTAGGGGCCGAAGGGACGCTGCAAAGAACCTTAAGTAATGCTTACAGTGCACCGCGTGAGATGAATATTATAATTATCACCTTTGAATTACAGTACATCAGACATAGCTCGAAAAAAAATAAAGACTAATTGGACAATATTATAGGAAGCATTTATGAGTCCCATAACCAAGACTTACATTATGATCTTTCATTGTAAAGAATAATCAACTTGGCAAATATCCATTTGCTTTCTGTCCACAATGAAGTGTCATGCTGCCAACACGTATACTCACCTCATCATAACAAGCACATCTACTTTATATCGTTTCGTAAAAAACTAAACATAATGGAAAATGAAAAACAGTGATTTAAGAGGTTATTCAACTTTTACCATTTCGTTAAAAATGGAAAAAAAAGAAAAATGAAAAAAGAAAAACAGTGATTTAAGAGGTTATTCAACCTTTTACCATTTCGTTAAAAATGAAAACAAATACACGAAAAAATAAAAACAGGAATACAAAAATGAAAATGAAAAACAATTATTTAAGAGGTTATTCAACTTTTACCATTTCGTTAAAAATGAAAGATAATTAAATTAAAAACAGGGTTTTCAGAGGACACTAATGACCACACAACGTAGTCTTTCAGGTCTGATCTTGCCTATTTCTGGGGATCAGATATACTCTAGAAAATAGCAGTACCAGGAAATCATAATGAAAACCAGCAACTTTGCTTTCACCTGATAATTTTCCCCTCAATGACACATTTCTTTCATCTTTATGTAGTTGTCAGCTTTTTGGCCCTAGAAAAACACGTCGCTTTCTCTCCTAATTTCTCCTCCATTTCTCCAGAAGCATGGAAAGTTAAATGAAATGAACACAGTAAAGCAAAAGATATTTTGCCATTTAAAGAAATATTTATATCCACCACGTTTCTGGCTAAGCTATAAAAATGAAAAATAAAAATGCAAAACAATTCAATAGAAACGAAATAACAACAAGATTAAAACACTTAGCGATGCGCTCGGCTGTTAAAAAAAAAAAAAAATTTTTTTTTATAAAAGTCAGGAACTGAAAGAAATTCGATGTATCTCCCACGCAGCCTTTACCATACTTTCTCTCCTACTTTATCCTTCCTTTCAATAGGACATGGACAGTCATATGAAAAGAAAGCAGTAAAGATAAAGATATTTCTCAATTAAGAAGTATCCTTATAAACAACAAGCCTGATTGAGCTAAAAAAAAAATAAAGATAAAAATTCAATTCAATAATACAGAAACGAAATGTCAACAAGATTAAATCACTTACCGATGCTGTAGGCGTTTTAACAAAATAACTAAATAAATAAATAAATAAATAAATAAAAGAAAAATAACTTTTATAAAAATTAGGAACTGAAATATATTGTACGTATATCCCAAATAAACTTTTTTTACATACACTTTCTCTCCTGCTTTTTCCTTCCTTTATAAAGCACAGGAACGATCATATTAAAAGAAAGCTGTAAAAATAGATATGTAAGATATGTCTCCTTTAAACAAAAAAATATTTATATCCACAACGTTACTGACGCGGCTAAAGAAAATACAAAAAATTAAAATACAAAAACACAGACAGAAACGAAATATCAACAGGAGATTTTGACACTTACCGATTCACTACGTTTTTTTTTTACAATAAAAAAAAATAAAAGAAAATAACGATTAAGGGAATCAGGAACTGAAAGAAATTCTACCTATCTCCGGCACAGCATTTTTCCAATCCTCGCACAGCAGAAATAGCAGCAGCAACAGCAGCAGAAACGGCAACAACCAGTCCAACCAATCAGAACCTTGTCGCTTCTCCGACGAGATTCGTCAGAGAATAAAAGCAACAGGAAGGAAGAGGTGGTGGTACCATGTGCTTCAGAGCGCAGCCTGATTGATTTTTTTTTCTTTTTTTGTCTGTTTTCTTTTCACTATTGAATGGAAAAAACAAAATAGACGTTCCTCTCTTTTCATTTCAGTTTGCAACGCCAGCAACGGATTGATTTTGCTCCCGTCTGGTCTACAGGGTGGAAGTGCCAAGGTTATCCTGTTGCCGATAGGATTGTTAAGTCCTTCGGGGGTTCTTCGTCCTACAAAAGGAACTCGGGGAGGAATTGTAGATCCTTCCAGGACATCCTCATACCCACATACAGCTCAGCAACTTCCCCCACCCTTTCCTCTTTCAATGAATAATCACTTACTCGTGAAAGCATAAACGAGTATCCTGAATTCAAAATATGTCAGGCATAAAAAACAACCAGGATAATATAATAATAATAATAATAATAATAATAATAATAATAATAATAATAATAAGAATAAATATAATAATAATAATAATAGAGAAAAAGTGTATAAGTATAAAGACCATAAAAAAGAAATAAGAAGGATACAGGATATACCAGTGGAAATTGTACCCATAATCATAGGAACACTAGGCACGATCCCTAGATCCTTGAAAAGGAACCTGGAAAAATAAGATGTCGAAGCAGCTCCAGGACTCGTGCAGAAGAGTGTGCTCCTGGAAACGGCGCACATAGTGAGAAAAGTGATGGACTCCTAAGGAGGCAGGATGTAACCCAGAACCCCACACTATAAATACCACCTAGTCGAATAGGATGACTGAGATAGAAAATAATAATAATAATAATAATAATAATAATAATAATAATAATAATAATAATAATAATAATAATAATAATAATAATAATAATAATAATAATAACTGACAAAAAATACCTCTGGTCACTTAATCCCTTATTTATTTTCTGAAATTAAACACAATGAGTCTTACGACCTCACAGCCACTCCAATTCATTGGCTTGCTATTAAATATCATTAAACAGATTTTAATCTTTAGCATCATACGAAACGTATTCTAATAATGCATATAATTATCTAGTTTGCTTTTTATCTCAACAGATGGCGCTGATCTGGGAAATGGTCGATTCCCGGGATCAAAGTCTGGATTCTTTTGATACCAGATGACGCCAATGTAAAATTGGCTGCGTGGGAGACTTTCCAATATTTCACAGACAGTGAGTCAAATTAGTTTTAAAATAAAATTAAAATTATAAATGTATGCTGAATAAATACTCAAATCCCTTTCATTCAAACAAAATAAATTTTCATAAAACCAAAATTTATAAATGTTCAAAATAAATACTCAAATCCCTTCCATACAAACAAATAAGATAAATTTTCATAAAACCCAAATTTCTAATTGGATTAACTTGTATAACAGGATTTTATAACTAGATTTAATTTATGAAATTATGCAACAAGGCAATAAATCATTTAGACTGACAAATATTAACAATGAAAAACAACAAATGAAAAATCCTCCTGACTTCTGAACTACAACAACATCTAAAATTGATTGACTTATGTCTATTAAAACTGGCGTCACAATTACATTCAAGATAAAGCAAGAATGCATCATTCTGCAAGAAGATACGAACAATTATAGGAAATATTTACAGCAAGAATTATTAGCAACATTTTGCAGATATTTTTCGGTGGATTTTGAAGAAAATTCTAGTCAAAAGTGGGTCCCACATATAGCAACAGACAGAAATAACTTTTTGGGAAGGGATTTTTTATTTATTTATTTTTTTTTTTAGTTGGTTGCTCAGTCTTGTTTCAAATGTTCCAGATTCGTGAAACCCAATCTGTACTAACCGTTACGCTGATTTTGCCAATAATCTTAATAGGTGATTCTGGAAAACGTTTAACGGGACGTTGTGGATTCTCTCAGCCTGTTAGATTTCGTGTGGATAGAGACAATTAGTCGCCTCTGGCCAATGAAAATATTGTACTCATGTAGGCTTGACATAGGTATATGGTCTCCACGTGTTTCTTATGCAATTTTTATTTAAATTGAAGTAACTTCTAAAAAAACATTATTATATATATTTCGTTAGATCCCTTCCACTTATCTTTATTGAAATAAGAAACAGCTTAGCATTTTTTAAATATAATTTCTAACAATTTCAAGTAACTGTATGACGAATTCAAATTAACTTTTCAATTACGTAATACTCTTCTCTTAATTAATATTTCAGGTACGAAACTCTCTATCGTCCTTGTTAATTTACAAAAGAACATAATTAATCATACCACTATTAGCATTCGAAAATTGGAGTTGAACGAAATATTGAAACATTTGCTTTCTATTTTTTTTTTATTGCATCTATAATGATCCAAAATTATGCGTGGGTTTCAAACACTACCTTCAGGCACACCCCAGTCCCTCCTGTATCACCCCATACCATCCTAACCACCTACCCACTACCCCAACCCTCCCTGAAAAAAAAAAGCCATGAAACTCCCACAACATTATACTGAATATTTCTAATTGCCAAAGAGGCATTTTACCTTCATTATCACACTCACTGAGTCTACCTTTATACATTCCTACAGTTGATTGATTCACACAAAAAATACATAAAAATGAGCAGGTTCTTTTGGACTGACGAAACGAACTTATTTGAATAATTGGGAAAAGCATTAATGATGTGGCCATGTACGTAGATGACTCCGGATAAATTGTATCGGGAACTTGATCGTTTTTTCACGCGTTTCATTTTTGGCGAAGTCAGCAAATTTTGGAGTGATTTTGTTTGGTTCTCGTGCTATTTGTCTGCTGAGGTTTTCGGAATCATATTGCTGTCTGACGTCAGCAGCTCCTGACCTCTGATGTTAGGTCAGGTTGGTTGCAATGTAAAAGAATATAAACGCGAAATAATACCCCTGTAACTTTGAAGTACAACACACACAAACACTCGCGCACGCACGCACACACACACACACACACACACACATATATATATATATTATAATATATATATATATATTATATATATATATATATATATATGTAATTTATATATATATATATATATATATATATATATATGTAATTTATACATATTATATATAACATATATATTAGTATGTTTTATATAATACTTATATAAATAAATAAATAAAATAATAAATAAATAATACTTTATTATATAGTATATTATAATATTATATATTCTATTATTATATCAATATATATAATTATATATTATATATATATATATAATATATATATTATAATTATATATTAATATAGTATATTAATGTAACTTATACATATTATATAATATATATGTATGTATTTATATATAATATATATATATATAATATATATATGTAATTTATTATTAAACTATATATTATATATATAATATATATATATATCATGTATATATATATATATATATAGATTTATATATATATTATATATATATCAACCGATGATTCCTATCACGCAAAAATAAAAAAAAAGTAATGAGAGAGAGAGAGAGAGAGAGAGAGAGAGAGAGAGAGAGAGAGAATCTTTAACCATCATTCAATAAAGAAGGAATAAAGCTTTATCCAAAGCAGGTATCGAAGAATGTAACGAACAGGCAAAAGAAATCGAACTCGTCAGCAGCACCAGCACCAGCTGACCTCCTACTGTCAGCCAGCGTCAGCAGAGGAGAAAGAGATTAAGGACGAACCATTTGTCAGGACGAAATAACGCACTATAACTTTCGCCACAACTCATTGTCGGTCGGCTAGCTGGCTACATCCATCCCTCGGGATATACCTTGCTCATCCACTACAAAGCCATTACGTTCAGCTGTGTGTGTCTGTCTCTCCCTCTCTTGCTCTGTGAAACAAATATGCACAACATGCTTTCGTATATACAGTTTGCATATATATATATATATATATATATATATATATATATATATATATATATATATATATATATATATATATATTTATATATATATATATATATATATATATATATATATATATATATATACATACATATATATATATATATACACACACACACACACACATATATATATGTTTTAGGGCTGTTGCCTTGTATAATAAGGCGCCCTATGAGGTAATGTTAGACTTGCGATAATCTTACGCTAAGTCGGTTGGTATTGCACTTCCATATTCAATGGAGTGTCTTGGGGTTTGTAGATCACTTTACGAAGTCGGTATTATCTTCTTGGTTATACGACGATGTGTTAAACTCATGATGATTCGGTGATTAGGTGAGGATCTAGTAAAAACCACGAAGTACAAAAATACTTATATTCTCTGAATTTACATGGTGAAGATCAGGTATGATTGTACAAGTCTTCTAATGACGATAGCTAACTCTATTCTGCTCTGTCTACCATCTCGGTTACAAGTCATATAGGAGCAGACAGTAGCTTGAACATATGAACATACAATCAGATGACATAGTTACATAAGAACACACAATCAAAATGAGACACGCGTACAGATCACGTAGGCCGTTTGAATTATAGGTCGCGGTAGTTGTCTCAAGCAGGGAGCTTGGACTAAAGTTTATAAACAAATGAATGACTACAGGTGACGGCATGTTATCTTAGCCTACTTTTATTGTATACGTCATCTTTAGCGTCTCTAGTCTGATCACATTCTTGCAAGCAATCTGGTTGACCTCTTTAGTTTTAGTCTTTTATATATATGGACTAACATTCCATATTTTTATTGTGTAAACACTTACATATGTATATATATATATTATATATATATATATATATATAGATATATATATATATATATATATATATACATATATTTTTTATGACCTGGAAAGTCTTATTTAAAATAATAATAATAATAATAATAATAATAATAATAATAGATAATAAATGATCCAAACACTTATATGTCCATACATAACTAACTATTTTGCTTTTCTTATAAAATACAAAGTAACTTTAATCTTACATTCTAATTCCCCTGTATATTCACAAACTTAACTCTTACAACCTACAACAACTCTGCCATGATTTACATCGAAACAAACGCCCCCTTGCGAAGGCGTTAATTCAATATTCAAATCTCAGCTCGGAAAATGTTCCACCCACGGCCTCATGAGCAATTTTTATATCAAAACCTGGGGGGCTTGGAAATATGCTGAAGCACAGCTAATGGACTACAAATGAAGAGAGATTTTAAAAAAAGGTAAAAAAAAAAAATAAAATAAAAAAATAAATAAAAAATAAGAGTTCACGGACGTTCAAAGGGATAACCAGTTCGTTCTGAATTTAAATACTAAAGGTGAAAGGTTAGGGATGTCTTCTGGAAGGACAAAATATAAAATTTAGTGCCACACCCGGTGCTTCTCTCGGAAAGAGATATGCCCGTGTTTGCTGAACATTACGAATTTCAGATGCATGTTACATTATGGATATTTTTTTTATATTTTTAAATGCATGTTCAATTTTGGATATTTTTAATAGCATTTTGAAATGCATGTTACATAATGGATATTTTTTTGCATATTTTTAAATGTGTTACCTTATGTATATTTTTTAATATTCTTAAATGCGTGTTCAATTATAGATAGTTTTAAAAATATTTCTAAATGTGTTACCTTATGGATATTTTTTTATATTTTTAAATGCGTGTTACCTTATTGATATTTTTTATATATATACTTGAATGCGTGTTACCATATGGATATTTTTTTAATATTCTTAAAAGCGTGTTACCTTACGGATAATTTTTTAATGTCATTTTTAAATGCATCTCGGGCTTTTCATGGAGGAAGGTTGACACAATTCTGTGGCATTTTACGTAATTCAGTTATATTGTTGAATCACCTTAAACATTCTTCATTTTTTATATTTTGTCATCAATAAAAACAAGTAGAAAATGCGCTGAATCTTTTGCGCAATGGAGTTTTCTATACAGTGTAAAATGCCTCATGAAACTCTCAGCCAAGGCCCATGAAACTTTCAGCCACGACCTGGTGGTGGCCTGTGTTGTTGGCACATACAGCGGTGCCAAACGCAAGATCATGTATAACTTTAACCTTAAATGAAATGAAAAATAATGAGGCTAGAGGGCTGAAATTTGTTATGTTTGCAGCCCTCTAGCCTTTGGAGATTTTAAGATCTGAGGGCGGACGGAAAAATTGCGGACGGACAGACAAAATATAGCCGCGTCCATAGTGTTCTTTTACAGAAAACTAAAAAAAATAACATTATTCAACATCAATTACACTATAATCTTTGGGATAGCATGGAGGAAAATATTTAACACAATTCCGAGGTATTTAACGTAATTCAGTTATACTGTTTATACACTGCAATCTGGTTTAAGTAGAAACATGCTATTGATATCATTCAATATTAGTACTATATCAAGACTGTTTGGATAAGTATGCAGAATTTGAATTTTGCATAGTATAAAGTACATTGTCTCGGTAAGGGCGCTACCTACTGACCCACGCAGGTCAGTTGGCATAAATAAATAATAATAATAATATATATATATATATATATATATATATATATATATATATATATATATATATATAATATATATATATATATGTATGAATAACTTGATCACGAAGTATATAAAACGTGATGTTATGTATATATATATATATATATATATATATATATATATATATATATATATATATATATATATATATATATATATATATGACTGGTAAAAATGTTCTGTTACAACAGAATTCCATCTAATAAAGGAGCCCATAAAAACACCAAAATATAGAGAGAAAAGTACTATATTTCAGAGACTGCTCTCTCCCTCTTCAGGTATATGAATGAGAAAAGTTTACAGAAAAGGTGGTATTTATATCAAGAGATCCATCCACAGGTAAGCCAATTTAGGTCACCCCCGCTGATAATCTTCATTTAATCTTCTTAAGCATTGATTGAATGAAAATCTTGTCGATCACATAAATGAACATAACCATAGAATAAACTGGAATTTGTCACATATAATTTATAGCAGCAACTGCCGGTACAAGAGTCAAATGATGGAACCAGCCTTAATTAAAGAGAGGCAGGTAATGAACATCTCAAAAGGTACATGGGATATAGATGTGATCGACAAATTTTCATTCAACCAACGCTTAAGAAGATTAAAGGAAGATTATCATCGGGGGTGACCTAAATTGGCTTACCTGTGGATGGATCTCTTGGTATAAATACCACCTTTTCTGTAAACTTTTCTCATTCATATACCTGAAGGGGGAGACAGCAGTCTCTGAAATATAATACTTTTCTCTCTATATTTTAGTGTTTTTATGGACTCCTATTATTAGATATATATGTATATATATATATATATATATATATATATATATATATATATATATATAATGTATATATATACTATATATATATATATATATATATATATATATTATATTATATATATATATATATATATATATCTGACTCTGCAACTACAATATATTACTAATCATTCCGTCCATCTAAGTACAGTATATGCCCGTGAATTAACTCGTATGGATACACGAATTATCTATCAATACCGTTAAATAAAGTGCCATAATACTATGACAGAATTCATAACGGAGCTGTTCTGCCTTCGAGAGCTCTCTTCCGCCCCCCGCCACACCCCCATCCCCCCTTCCGCCCACTGGAGTCAATGGCATTTGAATAAACATTAAAGGATAATCGAAGGCGTTAATCAATATTTCATAAGCGCCCAAAGAGCACTTAATGCATTGCAAATGACGAATTAGCAAATCAACTTCAGCAGCAGCAACATCGCCATGTTGAGTTGATCTCTGCTACCTGCCAGTTCATGCGTTGTGCTTGGAAGCATGAACATGCCCACTAACACATTTTGGAATACGCCCATGACATCTGCTAAACCCCCCCACCCTCTAACTGCACCCTCCTCCCCGTGGTGGGGGTAGTGGCCTCAGTCGACCTCTAGTGATGTACTGTGAGCATTATTATAGGTCTAGGAGTTCACAGAGTGTCCCTGCAGACCATATCTCTGCCCACTTTCTAACCTATTGCTTTGCCTCCAATACGGCGTCTTTTCTTCAACCTCGCTGTCCAACCTCTCTACCTGTTGTTTCTTAGTGCAACTGCGGGGTTTTCCTCCAGTTACGCCAGGTCTTTGGAGCGTCCCTTCGGCCCCTAGGTGCAGTCACTAATCAGCTTCATCTCTTACTTGACCTCCTAGGACCTCTTGCTTCCTTCAATCTTGCTGTCCAACCTCTCTACCAATTGCTTCTTACAACAGTTATGGCGGCTCTTCCCAGTTGCACCTTTAGATCATTGTACGTCATCTCCTTCGTTTTATTATTCTCCAACTCCATCTTTTCCCTGTCTAAACGCTGAAAGGTCGAATGGCCCTGGTGATTGATTTAACAGCGTAAATTTCATATCACACCAAATCAACATATCTGCCCGATTCTCGGGTCTTATTGTGACCCCTCTGTACTTACAAAAAACAATCAAACTCGTGAACTATACCATGAAGTATGCCAAACGCACGATCATGGTTAAATTTAACCTTCAATAAAATAAAAACACTAAGGCTAGATGGCTGCAATTTGGTATATTCAATGATTGGAGGGTGGTTGATCAACATACCAATTTGCAACCCTCTAGCCTCAGTACTTGTTAAGTTCTGAAGGCAAACCAGAAAAAGTGCCGACGGACAGACAGACAAAGCCATCTCAATAGTTTTCTTTTACAGAAAAATAAAAGGTTATAATTGGAAACAAAATCTTAATTGTTTCCTGTTTTAACGCTTACAACAAATTTTGGGGAAATAGAACGGCAATGTTTTCATTTTATTAATTTATATTTTTGTAGGAATTTCAAAATCTTATATAGCAAACACTACACAAAACCAAAAAATTTCGTGTGTAAAATGCATAAGGCTGTAAGCCAAAGGCTTTACAAAAAGAGACTTAAATCCTTCTTCAAAAGGCTTGTTTATATTCTTTCATTAGAAGCCTATTGGCCTTCTATATAATTTTAGCAACATGACAAAATATTTATTCTAAGTCTTACAAATTTTAGCAAATGGCTTTTTATTTATTCATTGGGGGGGAAAGCTTTATTGTCATACATTAAAAACGGACTTTTGTTTTCCATCGACTGAGAGAGAGAGAGAGAGAGAGAGAGAGAGAGAGAGAGAGAGAGAGAGAGAGAGAGAGAGAGAGAAATATTGGAATAAAAAAGTTTTTTTTCGTTTTCAAAAATATTTTTCGCCCACCATCGACTTAAAGGAGAGAGAGAGAGAGAGAGAGAGAGAAGAGAGAGAGAGAGAGAGAGAGAGAGAGAGAGAGGAAAAATCTCTATGTAAAAATAACTCAAGTTTTTCACGAAATAAACAATTTGCGCTTTCAATCGATTGAATGAAGAGAGAGAGAGAGAGAGAGAGAGAGAGAGAGAGAGAGAGAGAGAGAGAGAGAGAGCATCTTGGCACTGGTCCCAGTCTTCCCTTGATGTGTGTTCTCAACGGAGACTACAATAAATGGCCCATCTTACGTCACTGTGCCATTCGCGTCAGTTCACACATACACCCAAGATGCAGATTAAGGGCATCGTCGAGATATTTGGAGGAGGAGGAGGAGGAGGAAAAACAAGAGGAAAAGTGAGGGAGAAAAAGTACGACATTTCTCTCCTCTTTACGGGCAACACTTGTTGCTATTAGAGAGGAGCTGCTACCAGCCAAGCTCCATTAATATGGCGCAGGTTCCTGGCGTCTCCTGACAAAGGGATCGAAATAATAGCATTGCAAGCTGACACAGAGAAATGATTTTCTCGACGAGGAATGGTACAAGAATCTCAAATAATAATATGACCAGGAACGCCACCGACTTCATGTACGAGTATCTTACTAAGTGTAAATATTCATAGGATGTATTCGTGAAACAAGATTGAGTTCCTGTATCTTACTAAGTCCAAATATTTAAAGGATGTACTCGTGAAACAAGACTGACTTCATGTATCTTACTAAGTGTATATATTCATAGGATGTATTCAAGAAAAAAGACTGAGTTCCTGTGTCTTACTAAGTCTAAATATTCATAGGATGTATTCGTAAAACAAGACTGAGTTCCTGTATCTTACTAAGTCTAAATATTCATAGTAAGTATTCGTGAGCCAAGAATGAGTTCCTGTATCTTACTAAGTCTAAATATTCATAGGATGTATTCGTAAAACAAGACTGAGTTCCTGTATCTTAGTAAGTCTAAATATTCATAGGATGTATTCGTAAAACAAGACTGAGTTCCTGTATCTTAGTAAGTCTAAATATTCATAGGATGTATTCGAGAAACAAGATTGAGTCCCTGTATCATGCTATCTAACTAAGCCTAAATATTCATAGGATGTATTCGTGAAACAAGGTTGCGTTCATGTATCCTACTATGTATTAATATTTAAAAGAAGTATTCATGTACAGAGAATGTCCAGAATCTCAAATATATGACCAAAAAAGGAGATTTAGTTCCTGCATCAGATCAAGGCTTAATGTTTAAAGCATGTATTAATGTATACAAAAGTCTAAATATATATATAATCTTGCTAATCACGGCAAAGAAATAACAGATAATTTTTAAATTTTCTCTCAGCTATGTATCTTCTTCATATATAATCACGACGACCATAATATATAAATGTTTGCCTAATATGAACCCACTAAATCATAACTGGCAACATAATGAAGAAACACTTTCTACCTAAAAAAAAAAAACATGTTTTTAGGCTAGTCTACCTATTTGTGTGTTTTCCTGCTAGCAGTTGTTTGTTTTGTTTGTCAATATGACTACATAAATAGTTATAGGTGGATTTTTACGAGTATTTTCCTTGCCTAGTAATAAGAAACAAAATATAAAATGTGACTTTCCATGAGGATCAAAGGTGAAACACAAATTCAACTATGGCTTCATCTTTCGAATAACAGAGGCATCACGTATATGACATTCATACTCATCTAATAACGTCCAAATGTAATGTGAGGTCAAAGTCAAGAAAAAGTCAAGAGGTCAAAGGTAAAATATAAATTTCCTCTTGGCTATATATAACTTTTGAACGATACGCGGTTAAGATTCAATTTGTCACGCACTTACGAGGTCAGGGACAGTGTCATAACTTTGAGGTCAGAGGTCAAATGTGAATATAACCTGACAATAAGTGAAATGCTCATTCGAGATACAGGCTCCATGTTAAGCAAGGTATAGGTGAAGGTCAAGATCATACATACAGGAAAAAGGTTACATATTAACTTGGGTTTAGTCAAGACTTAAACATACACGGAAGGAACTGATTTGCAAGGTCAGATTACGGGCAAAGTCAAATTAAATTTGGAGGTTGGAAGGAGTGGGAGTGAAGTGATTAGGGCCTGAAGTGAAATAAGGGACAAGAGGAAAACAGGCAAGGTCTGGAGTGAAGTGAATAAGGCTTGAATTGAAGTGAAGAGTAGATCAGAAGTTGGAAGAAGTGAGAGTGAAGTGAATAGGGTCAGAAGTGAAGCGTGGAAAAAGAGAAAAACAGGCAAGATTTGGAGTGAAGTGAATAAGCACTGAAGTGAAGTGAGGATCAGAATAAAAATAGGCCAGATTTGGAGTGAAGTGAGGAACAAGAACAAATGAGAGGACTGGGAGCGAAGTGGGTAGGGTTTGAAGTAAAGTGAAGAACAGATGAGAAGTTGAAACGAGTAGGAGTGAAGAGTGAGTAGAGCCTGAGGTGAAGTTAGGAACAGATAAAAGTGAGGAGGACTAGGAGTGAAGTGAGTAGGGTCTGAAGTGAAGTGAAGAACAGAAGTGAGAGAGACCTGGAGTGAAGTCAATAAGATTTAAACTAAGACGAGAAATAACAAAAATAGACAAGTGAACAGGGTTTGAAATGAAGTGAGGAACAAGAAAATTTGGGGGGCGGGGATTGGGGGAGGGGTGTGTGAGAGAGACAGGGAAAGAAATAAATTGGTGACGACTCAAACTGAAGTGACGAAAATGGAGTATAAAATGATTAAAAAGTAACGTGATTGAAGTGAGCAGAACTGGGCCACGCAGCAATGTAATGATATTCATCCAATTTCTTCACAGTCCCTCACCCCAAATCTTGCTCTCCTTTTATATTCCTCCTGCCCTCTCCCTCTCCCTTCCTCCTCCACCCCCTCCCCGCACCATGCACCCCAACTTCCACGCGTGTCATACCCTTGTAGGATTAATGATGGCAATGAAGTCTTCTCTGTGTAATTAAGAAAGCTAGAAAAGGCTGCGACACCATTAATGACCTTGCTGAATCATAATCGCCTCCTTCTCTACCCTTCCTGTTTTTTTTTATCTTTTTCTTTTCTCCTTTTTTATCCAAGCGAGGTGGAGTAGTTATGGGGAAAAGGAGATGATTAAAGGAGAGAAGAGTAAAAATGATACTGGGGGAATGACGTCACAATCAAAGGAAAGTGATGATTTTTTCTTTTTTTCTCGATCTGAAAGAGGCGTTCATTTCCATATTTGTGATAATATGGAATGAATATCCTTCGTACATGCTATTTTTCATTGAACTATTTTCAAACAATATTAGTATTTGTAATTCTAATATTGCCCCTATTTTTCAACTTTAACATTATTATTTTTAATTCCAATATTACCCCTCTCCCGGGTTCTATATCCAATTCTGATATTTTAATCAAACTGTATGTCATTAATTGCTAGAGTCTTTCCAATGAAAAAGACTGGTTTTGTACAAAAAATGGAATAAAGATGGAGTTATCAATGAAATCTCTATTAACACCATTAATCGTAAATCTGAAATAGCTTACAGTGAAGGTATTAAAATAGTTTTGATAAATAAACTATTGTTGATTATGATGATAATAATAATAAAAATTTCATAACTATTACAACAACCACGTCTATGAATGCTGCAGGTGTGTGTGTGTATATAATTATATATATATATATATATATATATATATATATATATATATATATATATATATATATATATATATATATATATATATATATATATATATATACATATATATATATAATTTATATATATATATATATATATATATGTTATATATATATATATAAATATATTTACTTTACAGTTCTATTATTTAGTGAATCGGAAAAGGCCTAGAAACTCGCTCAACAACCCAAATTAAAAACACATAAAAGACTACAAAAGAATTTTTATTACTGCAATTCATAAAATAGTAGTAAATCTGATACGCCCTCAGCTAACTTTTATTTGAGTTTTTTTTTTTTTTTTCTTCGATATGGACGAAACGGCAAATATATTTTTCGAAACCAATCTTTGATAAAGCGGGGAGAAAAATATGCAGGCATTCCCGTATATAACAAAATATGATTTATTTAACTCTAAAAAAAATTCGATATTGCAGACTAGAAAGAGTCACTGTGCAACATGTGGGCCAAAGGATAATTGCGATCAGTTGAATGGAAGTGCTTTGACAACTCTCTCTCTCTCTCTCTCTCTCTCTCTCTCTCTCTCTCACACACACACACACACACACACACACACACACACTAAATAAACGGATGTAACAACTCTTTCTCAAAATATACCAGATGTAACAAAACTCTCTCTCTCTCTCTCTCTCTCTCTCTCTCTCTCTCTCTCTCTCTCTCTCTCTCTCCATGGATTGTGACTTGTCTAAAATGTCCATATATCTAAAGTGCGCCAGCAGAGATATGTAAAAAAAAAAAAAAGAAAAAAAAAAAGAAAAAAAAAGTGTTACTTCGGATTCCCGTCTGCGTGACTGAATAACTTTATATTCTGGAAAACCAAATTTACCACGAAACAAAATTTAAAGCTACGTCAAGTTCAATATTCACAGAAATAGTCGGAAAAAGTTTGATAATACCCTTTGAAATACGTTTGTGACATGATTTACAGTACAGTCAATGGTAGTTTGGGAAATATTGATAATTATGTGTTGGTTTATGTTCGGGGTAAGTTGGACCAAATACTAGGCTATATTTTGATAAAAAAATATATGTTGTTACTATATGTCTGACGATATGTTAAGCCTCCTCATTAAAATAAAAGGTCGGTTTGTTCCTGAATCAGGCTAATTTTTACCAAAATGGCTTTGTTTTGTAACGTAAGAGGTATTTTGATAATCTAGAGACAGATTGAAAAAATCTGATAACATCATGAATATGTTTGACGAGACAGTAAGCGTAATCACTAAAAAAAAATAAATAAATAAAAAAAACTCGTCAATACAGATCTCAAGACGAGACAGTAACACTAAAACAATTAAAAAAATAGAAACTCGTCAATACAAATCTCAATTCTTCTCATTGCTATCACCCGACCTTGCTTTGTAGCATAAAGGGAATATGATTATTCTAATGGTATATTTACTTCTGTTTAAACGACTTTTAAGATCAATGAGGTATTATAAAAATCTGATGTATTTTTCTTCGCGAAAAATGTTGAAGGGTGCGTCTGAAATTTCGGGAAATCTTTCTTTATTATATTATCTTGGGTCATCTTTGTCTTTATTTCAAGATTTCAGAATTGGTCTCAAAAGGTCATCGGTTTCCCAAGCCGTCGGCCTCTACAGAAGGTTTGTATGAAATATCTAACGATATATATATATATATATATATATATATTATATAATATATATTATATATTATATATTATATATATATATATGTGTGTGTGTGTGTGTGTGGTGTGTGTGTGTCTGGTAAAAATGTCCTGTAACAACAGAATTCCATCTAGTAAAAGGAGCCCATAAAAACACAAATATAGAGAGAAAAGTACTATATTTCAGAGACTGCTGTTTCCCTCTTCAGGTAGATGAATGAGAAAAGTTTACAGAAAAGGTAGTATTTATACCAAGAGGTCCATCCACAGGCAAGCCAATTCAGTTCACCCCCGCTGATAACCTTCCTTTAATCTTCTTAAGTGTTGGTTGAATGAAAACCTTGTCGATCGTATCTGAAATCCATGCTCCTTTTGAGATGTTCATTACCTGCCTCTCTTTTATTAAGGCCGATTCCATCATTTGACTCTTGTACTGGCAGTTGCTGCTATAAATTACACGTGACAAATTTCGGTTTATTCTAAGGTTATGTTCATTCATATGGTTGAAAAATAGCCGAGTTCTGTTGTCCATACCTAACTGACTGTTTGTGTTGTATTAATCTCTGGGGAAGTGATTTACCTGTAAATTCGATGTAAGATTGGTCACAGTCCTGGCATGGAATCTCGTAAACCCCAGTGTCCTTGGGAGATGTCTTTTGTTGGACGTTAATCAGGGATTTGGCTAAGGTGTTTGGACCCCTTGGTATAAATACCACCTTTTCTGTAAACTTTTCTCATTCATCTACCTGAAGAGGGAGACAGCAGTCTCTGAAATATAGTACTTTTCTCTCTATATTTTGGTGTTTTTATGGGCTCCTTTTATTAGATATATATATGTATATATATATATTATATATTATATATATATATATATATATATATATATAATATATATATTATATATAATATATATATATGTGTGTGTGTGTGTGTGTGTGTGTGTATATATACTGTGCGTGAAAGAATACTATGTTCATCCAAGGAATGATTATAAAAGAGAATAAACTGTCTAGCTTCGTTACTCAAAAAGAAAACTTACCAAGTCTTCATTTTAGCGCAACCTACGCAATGTCTAGTGCTAATTTCGGCTTAAGTTTTCATGAAGGAAACTCAATTTTCTTT
>NC_087219.1:36817611-36825111 GCF_015104395.2 Macrobrachium nipponense
AGGCCTCGATATGGGTTTTAGGGACCCTTACAATAAGACCTGTTTCCTTCCAACTTTGCTGGTTTTTGTTTACCACTTCTCAGGCAGTGCCCGAGGCGGTGTATGAAATCCCCGCGGTTCCAAATACCCAGCATCTACCTCAGTCACAAGCGACTCCTAAAGCAAGGCGGACGAGCCTCTACTCTCCTCCTCTGACGGGATGTCAGCCCTTTGTCCAAATGCTGGTGGGACTATCTTCAAAGCACGACACATGTCCAAGCCTCAAGACATTAAGGTACGTCTAGAAAGTGTAAACTCCAAACCAGCCCTTTTTCTCCAAGATGACTCTTGCTAATTTCATTTTCAATTCTGCCTTGTATCCCTCTTACATCAAAAGCCCTTTGTCCTCATCGGGCCATGTGCTTCCCTTTGTGACTTGTTAAAGATTAAGTCTTCAGTGCATACTTCAGTTAAACACTAGAGTTCCTTTTCCCCAGTGTTAGAGAAAACTGAATAATCGTAACTTGTGCAAGAAGTCCGTTTTTTTTTTTTTTGTCTAATCTGGGATCTTTTCCAGATTTGCCGAGTCACGTGTCCATGTCTTCGCGCCCGCAAGTGTTGTATTACCGCAAGATTTTGAAAACCAGCTTTTACGTGAATCTCATTTTGAGCCAACTATTATCCCCTTGTGAGAGATAATATTAGTCCACGTGTGGATAAGTTGCATTTACTTTCCCAGGCTATTAAGCAGCCTCTTGTAAATAAATAGATGTAAAGTAATTAGCTGAGTTTTCTGGCGACCTTTTCCTCTAGAGTAAATTAACCCTGTAAATCCTTTTAAGGTAAGTTCAAGTAATTTATTCTGCATTTTCCCTCAACTATTTTCGTTTACGTATTTGAGCCCCTTCAGGCCATGGCTAAAACGTCAAAATATATATATATATATATATATATATATATATATATATATATATATATATATATATATATATATATATCTATATATATGTATATATATATATATATATATATATATATATATATATATATATATATATATATATATATATATATATATATATATATATATATATATATATATGCATATATATATAGTATATATATATATATATATATATATATATATATATATATATATATATATATATATATATATATATATATATATATATATATATATATATAAATATATATATATATATATATATATATATATATATATATATATATATATATATATATATATATATATATACTATATATATATATATTATATATATATATATATATATATATATATATATATATATATATATATATATATATATATATATATATATGAGAGAGAGAGAGAGAGAGAGAGAGAGAGAGAGAGAGAGAGAGAGAGAGATGTCAACACAGAAATAGACCAGTTCCTCAAAATGAGCAAAGGCCCTGTAATTAAAATGGATCAGTTCAATTAACTCTGCATCTGATTCCACACTATTTTCCCTCCACTAATCCGACTGAAACCTTCTGAAGCCAAAACAGTGACGCAATCCGCTGTAATTCTGTACTGGAAAATGCTCCAGCCAGTCGGGAAATGTAGGTACGCGGCTTAGAAGTTACTTACTTAAATAAAATGCAAACTACAGAGGCTAGCGGACTTCAAATTGGTATGTTCGATGACTGGAGGGTGGATGATCAACGTCCCAATTTGCAGCCCTCTAGCCTAGGTTTATTTTTGAGATCTGAAGGCGTTCATAAAAATACCCATCTAAAAAAAAAAAAAAAAAAAAAAAAAACTAAAGACCCTGAGAAACGTTACGTATTGGCAACTTAGCAGAATATCGATGATGATGTCTAATGAAATAAAAAATGAAAATAATATAAATGAAAATTTTAAAGAAAGAATTAAAAGTCATAAAAATAAAGATAAAAATAATAAAAATAAAAATGATAAAATCATAATAATAAAAATTAAAACAATAATAACAATGAAATAAAAAAATAAGAGGGGAGCAAAATTGGTCTAAAGAATTAATAACAGTCTCGAAAGACCAAATCTGGTCTCTGAAGCCCGGAACAGTCTCTAAAGACCAACATTGGGTAACAGTTTTCTTTTACAATCTGGATCTCATCCGGTGGGCAGACGAGAGAAATTTGAAGGCCAATTCACTATTGGCTGAGGATATCCGAATTAGCAATTCGTTTCATTACGCGAATCCCACCTCCTGTCACGCAGGACATACTTTCAAATTACCATCGGAAGACTTAACAGTGTCAACTCATTACTCTAGACGGATGAATGAAGATGAATGAAAAAGAGATGACTCTCTCGCGTTTCATTTCATAACTTGGTGGACTGGGTGTGTTTATTGTTTGTTTGTTCGTATGGTGTTTTTACGTTGCATGGAACCAGTGGTTATTCAGCAACGGGACCAACGGCTTTACGTGACTTCCGAACCACGTCGAGGGTGAACTTCTATTACCAGAAATACACATCTCTCACCCCTCAATGGAATGCCCGAGAATCGAACTCGCGGCTACATAGGTGGTATGCCAACACCATACCGACCACGCCACTGAGGTACTGGACTGGATGTGATTAAAGTCCTCACTGACGATCTAATTATTCACGAGACGACCTCGTACTCAAGGGATTTATTTTGTAATAATAGTCATTTTCTTAGGATTAACTTGGATTAACCTCATCTTTTAACGCGGCAATAGATTTTGTCAGGTTTTAGTTTTAGGTAAAATCACCGAGATGACTTTGTCTGTCCGTCCGCACATTTTCTGTCTGCCCTCATTCTGAGACTAGAGGGCTGCAAACTGGTATGTTGATTTCCCACTATCCAATCATCAAACATACCAATTTGCAGCCCTCTAACCTCAGTATTATATATTTTAATTAAGGTTAAAGTTAACCATGATCATACGTCAGGCAGTGCGTGAGGTGCCAGCTGCCAAAGCATCTTCACTTTGACCACAACTGGGGAGCAACTTAGTGCTGCCGGTTCGTGGCTGAGAGTTGGATACTGCAGCACATCAGGAGTTTCATACAGCCTTATTCGCTGTACAGAAAACTCAATTGTGCCGAAAAAACTTTGATGCACTTTTTACTTGTTATTTTCGTTTTCTGTTATTTATCCGGAGGTGTTTATCAGGCTATCAGATAATCTTCTGTCAAAGTTGGCAAAACTTATTAAACTTAGTGCTGGTAAGGATAATTTTCCTCTTATATATATTTTTCTTCTTCTTGTTCTTCTTCTTGTTGTTCTTCTTCTTCTTCTTCTTATTATTATTATTATTATTATTATTATTATTATTATTATTATTATTATTATTATTATTATTTCAGTAGATGAAACCTATTCACACGGAACAAGCACACTAAAGGGGCCACTGACTTGAAATTCAAACCTCCAAGGAATGTCGGTTTCAACCTCCCACTGCAAAACCCCCACAGCAGCAGTAACTGATCATGATGCAGAACCATCTATTTTTCATCGCCCAGGGGGAGACGCGAAACCATGACATCTGAGTGACATGTCACAACACTAACCACTATACCAGCTGCCTCCTCAGACCTCCTCATCGTTCCTAAGAACACGCTGGTTGGAAGTAATGCATTTCCTTGATGACATTCAGTTAGCCTAATTTTTATTGTCATTTTAATGAAAAGAACTTCAGTTAGTCTACTATTAATGGCCTTTTAATGAAAAGGACTTCAGTAAGTCTACTTTTTATTGGCCTTTTAATGAAAAGAACTTCAGTTAGTTTACTGTTTATTGGCCTTTTAATGAAAAGAACTTCAGTTAGTCTACTATTAATGTCCTTTTAATGAAAAGAACTTCAGTTAGTCTACTATTAATGTCCTTTTAATGAAAAGAACTTCAGTAAGTCTACATTTTATTGGCCTTTTACTAAAAAGAACTTAAGTTAGTCTACTGTTTATTGACCTTTTAATGAAAAGAACTTCAGTTAATCTACTTTTTATTGGCCTTTTAACGAAACAAACTTCAGCTAGTCTACTGTTTATTGGTCTTTTAATGAAAAGAACTTCAGTTAGTCTACATTTTATTAGCCTTTTATTGAAAAGAACTTAAAGTAGTCTACTTTTTATTGGCATTTTAATGAAAAGAACTTCAGCTAGTCAACTTTTTACTGACCTTTTAATGAAAAGAACTTCAGTTAGTCTACTTTTTATTGGCCTTTTAATGAAAAGAACTTCAGTTAGATTACTGTTCATTGGCCTTTTAATGAAGAGAACTTCAGTTAGTTTACTAGTAATGGCCTTTTAATGAAAAGAACTTCAGTAAGTCTACATTTCATTGAACTTTTAATGAAAAGAACTTCAGTAAGTCTACTTTTTATTGGCCTTTTAATGAAAAGAACTTCAGCAAGTCTACTTTTAATTGACATTTTAATGAAAAGAACTTCAGTTTGTTCTACTTTTTATTGGCCTTTCATTAAAAAGAACTTAAGTTAGTCTACTGTTTATTGGCCTTTTAATGAAACGAACTTCAGCTAGTCTACATTTTATTAGCCTTTTATTGAAAAGAACTTAAAGTAGTCTACTTTTTATTGGCATTTTAATGAAAAGAACTCTAGTAAATCTACTTTTTATTGACGTCTACTTTATATTGACCTTTTAATGAAAATAACTTCAGTTAGTCTACTTTTTATTGGCGTTTTATTGAAAAGAACTTCAGTTAGCCTACGTTTAATGGGCTTTTAATGAAAAGAACTTCAGTAAGTCTACCTTTATTAGACTTTTAATGAAAAAACTTCAGTAAGTCTACCTTTATTGGCCTTTTAATGAAAAGAACTCCAGTTAGTCTACTTTTTATTGGCCTTTTAATGAAAAGAACTTCACTATGCCTACTTTTTGTTGGACTTTTAATGAAAGGAACTTCAGTTACTCTATTTTTTGTTGGTCTTATAATGAAAAGAACTTTAGTTAGTCTACTTTTTAATGGCCTTTTAATGAAAAGAACTTCACTTAGCCTATTTTTTATTGGCAATTAAATAAAAGGAACTTTATTTAGTCAACTTTTGTCATTTTAATGAAAAAATAAAAGTCCCAAAGTTGACATTCCAACTGACAGGACTTAAAGGCCACAGATATCGCCTGAATAGAATCAATTTCTCCTTATAAGCACAGGTTGATGAGACGGGGCAAACCTTAGTTCCCTTTGTTCTGGGCCAACCCCTAAGACCCTAAGCTAAAGTCAACTAAAGGACGAAGGTTAGGATTCAAGTGTTCCTGTGTTGTAGATGACACAGCAATAAACGGAGATTTAAATTCCGACTTTCTAATAGATCCTATATTTATGAAATATATCAAAATGTTTCTGCAAATAACTTTATCCCCATTTTGATTATTTTGTTATATTTGTAGCGTGGGAAAGAACTGTCATTTAACTACAGCATTCAGATTCTTAAAAAAATTACAATTTTCCATTTATATGTTGAAAAAAAAACACGTGTTTAAACATACATATCTTTGGCTGTGAAAGTCTGTCTCGAAAATACCACCCTACTCTCACAGTCACAAAAAGATTGACTTAATCCCTTCTCCATGAAATAGAGGTTGTAATGAGTAGAATGAGAGAGAGAAAAAAACCGGCTGCTAATTGTCCTATTTGGAAGTTACATTATAACAATAATAATTTCCGTAATTATATAGAATTAATAAAATTAATCAAATCATCATTATTCTCTTACATTATGTTACTAATAATCATAATAGTACATACTTCTATTATTACAATTAAACATATATATATATATATATATATATATATATATATATATATATATATATATATATATATGTATATATATATATATATATGTGTGTGTGTGTGTGTGTGTGTGTGTGTGTATATATATATATATATATATATATATATATATATATATATATATATATATATATATATATATATATGTATATATATATATATATATAGTGTGTGTGTGTGTGTGTGTGTGTGTGTGTGTGTGTGTGTGTGTGTATATATATATATATATATATATATATATATATATATATATATATATATATATATATATATATTATCTATATATATATATATATATATATATATATATATATATATATATATATATATATATATATATATATATATATTATAATGCGATGAAAAAATCTAAATTATCCATACCGAAACGAAAACACTTATTCTATCTAACAAATTACCTAACGCATTTTTCGTTCTTATCCCTAATCGTAAATATTATCCCCAAAAAATCAAGAAAAGGAAAAAAAAAGGGATGAAACGTAAAAAAATAATAATAAAAAATAAGCAGCTCAGAAGCGAGAGAGGAAAAACAGGGCCATAAAAGGCCCGGCAGAGGATGCGCTGGACATCAAAACATGCGCCTCAATTGCTCTATAAATATACAGTCATTAGGAAGGCGTCCGTGTGGGGGGGGGGTGTGTGGTTGGTTGGAGGGGGAGGGGAGGGGAGTGGGGGTTAGGAGGATGAGAGAGAGAGAGAGAGAGAGAGAGAGAGAGAGAGGGCGATTAATGATTATGGGGTAAGGAGAAGGAAGGAGACAGCAAAAACAAGGTAAATACAGCAAGAGAGAGAGAAAGAGAGAGAGAGAGAGAGAGAGAGATTAACGAGTATGGGGTAATGAGATGGAAGGAGAGAGAAAAACCAGGATAAATAATAGAACACAGAGAGAGAGAGAGAGAGAGAGAGAGAGAGAGAGAGAGAGAGAGAGGAGATTAATGAGTATCGGGTAAGGGGAAGGGAGGAGAGAGAGAAAAAACAAGATAAATACAAGATCAAAGAGAGAGAGAGAGAGAGACAGAGAGAGAGGGAGAGCGATTAATGAGTATGGGGTAAGGAGAAGGAAGGAGAGAAGAAACAAGATAAATACAAGAACAGAGTGAGAGAGAGAGAGAGAGAGATTAATCAGTATCGGGTAATGAGAAGGAAGGAGAGATAAAACTAGATAACCACAAGAAGAGAGAGAGAGAGAGAGAGAGAGAGAGAGAGAGAGAGAGAATGGCCAAATAGTTTGGCATCGTGACACCAAAACAGAATACTGAAACTATGAAAAGCGAGCAGCACAAACTAAGGCTGTTTTTTGGAGTTGCCGGTAAATACGTATCAACAGCCTATTTCACTGGACCCTCTATCCTGCTTCTGACTGGCCGATACATTTGAACTGTAACCTTCTGTGCACTGGTTCCCAAACTGGGGGCCTGGTGGTCCAGATGAAGGCCCCAGGAGGTTCGAGACACAATGAAAAAATTAATATTTTTTCAACTTCAGAAAATTTGTTTTAGCTTTTTTCATCAATTTTACTTTGTATTGAATTTTATGCAATTTAAATAATATTCAAAATAGTTTATGTATTTACTTATACTTACTTCGTGCATGAATATGCAAATATTAAGTGTACTACGTTGTACTGGGTATCCCGGTATGACAATGATAACTTTTGATTGCCCGGGGCACTAGGCTGGGACTCATC
>NC_087219.1:36830111-36850111 GCF_015104395.2 Macrobrachium nipponense
CATTACTAGTAACAATGCTCTTTTACAACAGAATTCCATCTAATAAAATGATCCCATAAAAACGCCAAAATATAGAAAGTAAGGACTACATTTCAGAGACACAAGTCTCTGAAATATAGTGCTTACCTTCTATATTTTTTGTCGTTTCTACGGGCTCCTTCTATATATATATATATATATATTATATATATATATATATATATATATATATATATATATATATATATATATATATATATATATATATATATATATATATAATAATATATAATATAATATAATATAATATATATATATCTTAATATTATATATATATATATATAATATATATATATATATATATTATATATATATATATATATATAATATATATATATATATATATATACATATATATATATATATATATATATATATATAATATATATATATATATATATATATATATATTATATATTTATATATATATATAATATAAATCTATATAATTATATATATATGTAAAATATATTATATATATATATATATATATATATATATATATATTATATATATTATATATAATATATATTAGATATATATATATATATATATATATATAATATATATAATATATATATATATCCATCCTTCAGGAAATCGCAGACAACCACATCAGAAGAGACATTTATTGAGACGTTTCGCACATACAATGTGCATCTTCAGTCTGTTGAGATAAAACACATATATAATTAACATCAATAGAGAGCAAGATTCCTAATATAATAAAAAATACAAGACTAAAATTAACTTAAAATTGACAAAAATGAACTAAATATTGACAAGTAAAACGAAAAAATAAAAAGTACAAATAAATAACAAATACCAAGGCGCAACCAACCGTTAGTTGAGAAGGAAGGAGGTAGAATGACTAGACTTGGGCAAGAAGTTAAAACGTTGACCATGCCAGATAAACCGGAGAAGATGAAACTCCACTACTCAACGAGGGAACAAGACGTTTAATATATAATGACTCTAGAGTGGTTAGGTAATCAGAGTCTTTAACTGAGCCTAAAATAGAGAAGTGTTGTTTCTTAACCTCTATCTTGCAATTGATTGCGTGATTTTTTATGTTTGAGTGTTCAGGCCTATTTAATAATTTTTGACCCGTCCTAAAACTCAAGCCCATGTGACTGCAGTATCTCATCTGCAGCAGCCTTCTAGTCGATCCAACGTAAATTCCGGGACATCTCGGGCACGTAAATTTGTATACCACGTTAGATCGCATAAACTGCTGCAGACGATCTTTGAAGCAGAAAAAAGAACCTATTTTGCTTGGGTTGTTAGATATGAGTTTTATCTTTAGACATGGAGAATTTCACTTCCAATAATTCTAGTCAGGTGTTGTGAAAATTTGATGTTTGTAATCTCTATGGGTATAGGAGGCGTACTTATTGGTTTCCTTTGGTATGTCTATCATTTGGAATGGGTGGTTTGTTTTAAAATCCCAAAGATAAATGTTGTTAACAATATTAAGAAATACATCCTTAGGGTACGAGTTGTGTTGGAAGATATTAGATAAAAAATCAATTTCTTTATGAAAGATATCCCAGTTTGATAAATACTTTATTGCCCTATGAACCAGAGTGGAGATGGCATTAAGGTTAAAACTCTTTAGACAAGAGCTATAAAAATTATTAGAAAGTCCCGTATATGTTTTCTTCCTAAAAGCTGAAGTGTTAAAAATTGAATGATCCCTAGCAATACAAATATCAAGAAACGGCAAGGAATTACCGTTTTCGAGTTCCACAGTAAAATTAATGATAGGGTGTTTCAAATTAATAAACTGTAAAATTTGTTGGTTGCGCCTTGGTATTTGTTATTTATTTGTACTTTTTATTTTTTCGTTTTACTTGTCAATTTTTAGTTCGTTTTTGTCAATTTCAAGTTAATTTTAGTCTTGTATTTTTCATTATATTAATAATCCTGCTCTTATTGAATGTTAATATGTATGTGTTTTTATCTCAACAGACTGAAGATGCACATTGTATGTGCGAAACGTCTCAATAAATGTCTCTTCTAATGTCGTTGTCTGCGATTTTCCTGAAGGGATGTATGTGATATACCTGCATAGCCTATATATATATATATATATTATATATATATATATATATATATATAATATATATATATATATATATATATATTATATTTAGATTTACTTTGATTTATTTCCCATATTCTATATTCTTACTTTCACGTTCTCAAGACATATATATCAACAGAAAATAATTTAACAAATAAAATTATTCCAGTTACACTGTCTCGGATTTATGCAGTATTCAGGTGAAACACAGAATCATTACAATATTATTATATACACGAAACGGAAAGATCAACTACAGAGGCATAAGGACCTAAAACAAGAACCTTTCCCTGTAATGAAACCCTCTACCCACTCACTCCAAAACCTGAGATTACAAACTCGAGGGAATTTATGACGTAGCAACGTCTCTGGCGCTGGAAGCAACCGCTCCACAGGGCTGGTGGCAATTATGGAGCGCTGTTGTCCTCCATAATGGCTCCCGATTGGCTCCCCGGCAACCCTTGATATTGCCACTTGCAACGGGCCCCGGAAGCCATTGCAATAACTCATCATTGCCACTGATATTGAGACCACCGGATGAAAGGAAGGATCCAAGCCTTGCATCTACTGCATGACCCCGCTCTCTCTCTCTCTCTCTCTCTCTCTCTCTCTCTCTCTCTCTCAATTTCATATAACTTTTCGAACTAATTGCTAATACTCTCTCTCTGTTGCAATATAAAGATAGACTTTCACTTTCTCTCTCTTTCTCTCTCTCTCCCACTCTCTCAATATAGTGATGGTATAACAATCCCAACAAATTGCTAATTCTCTCTCCGTCTCTCTATTGCAATATAAAGATACATTTTCTCTCTCTCTCTCTCTCTCCCTCTCTCTCTCTCTCTCTCTCTCTCTCTCTCTCTCTCTTAAGATAATGATGATATAACACTTTTAACAGACTGTTGATTCTCTCTCTGTCCCTATTGCAATATAAAAATACATCTCTCTCTCTCTCTCTCTCTCTCTCTCTCTCTCTCTCTCTCTCTCTCTCTCTCTCTCTCTCTCTCTCTCTCTCTCTCTCAGTAACTTCTCTAACAAATTGCTAATTTTCTCTGTCTCTCTGTTGCAATATAAAAATACATCTCTCTCTTTCTCTCTCTCTCTCTCTCTCTCTCTCTCTCTCTCTCTCTCTCTCCCTCTCTCTCAATATCGTATAACTTCTCTAACAAACTGCTAATTCTCTGTCTCTATTGCAATATAAAGATACCTCTCTCTCAATGCAAACGCGTCAGAGGAAGTCCACGAGCCTCCCTCTGCAATGACTCTTCCTTCCTCCGTGGATATGATTAACATCAATTGCAACAGAGTGTTGTTGCTCGTGCTGCTCCTTCAAATAGATTATACTGATTGATTTGGGTGAGCACAAACTCCAGTAAGGGATCGCTGTCTTCTGTTGTATCGTAAGAAACGCTTCTTATCATTTGGAATTGAAATAAATATAGAAGTTAGGCCAAACGTCGATCACTGGGACCTATGTCATTCAGCACTGACAAGGAAATTGACAGTAAAAGGTCTGAAAGGTGCAACAGGAGAAAATAACTTTGCTATTCATGAGGACTTTTGCGTTTAAATATGAAATCGATAAATTGTCAGTAGGAATGGAATCCTAATAAGGATTGATAAGTCGTTATATGATAGAAAGAGAGAGAGCGAGAGTGAGAGAGAGAGAGAGCTTACCTTACCATACAGACCTTACAGCTCGTTCGGGTTGCCCCAGGTCCCTCAGTGAGAGAGAGAGAGAGAGAGAGAGAGAGAGAGAGAGAGAGAGAGAGAGATTTTTATATTCAAACAGACAGACAGAGAGAATCAGCAGCATATTGAAATTATTATCTATGTTGAGAGAGAGAGAGAGAGAGAGAGAGAGAGAGAGAGAGAGAGAGAGAGAGAGAGAGAGAAAGAATATTTTTATATTCCAATAGACAGACACAGAGAATCAGCAGCCTTTTAAAATTATATATCTATTTTGAGAGAGAGAGAGAGAGAGAGAGAGAGAGAGGGAATTTTTATATTCCAACAGACAGGGAGTGAGGAGAGAGGGAGCGAGACAGAGACAGAGAGACAGAGAGAGAATCAGCATCCAATTAAAATCATATATCTATTGAGAGAGAGAGAGAGAGAGAGAGAGAGAGAGAGAGAAATCGGCAGCCAATTAAAATTATATATCTATTTTGAGAGAGGGAGAGAGAGAGAGAGAGAGAGAGAGAGAGAGAGAGAGAGAGAAGGCTACACATATTATGTACAACTGGTACAGTAAGTTCCAGAAGTGAAGCGATAAATTTCAGAGGATTTCGTTCGAAATTCACTAACTGGCAACTACAACTCATAGCCGAAAAACTTATTTTTTCCTACAGTGAAAGCTCTATCAAGCAAAATAAAACTTAACATATGATGAACAAATATCAAATCTATGATTTTTATAACATTCATAAGAAAAAATTACGCCAATAGTAATTATTTTCAAGTATAGTAATTACTTCAAACAATAGAAACGAAACAATTTGAAATTCTCGCTCAACACAGGATTACCAACATTACTAATATATATTTCGAGCAATCTGGAAACAAATATTTAATATCATGGTGTATCATCAATTATTTTAGCGAAGATGCATAAAACCATGCAAGTATCAATAGAATGCAAAGGGAAAATCTCCGCGACATTAAACTTAATCAACCATGAATGCACCTAGATTCAATAAAGAAGTTGGGTGTGGTTGGTAGTTCTGATTCTAGCTTTTAGGACCGACACCATCTTCGAGAAAGGCTCTGACTGCTGCTGCTACCTTCGTGTGACTAGGCCTAGTTCCGGGCATAGCAAGGCTTACAATACAGGGCCACTGTCTGTTATCTAGGCAAAGACAAAACCATCAGGACCGACACCAGGACCTGTCCTTGCACCTGGGAAACAGACTCGCTATATAAAAAATAAGAAAGACGGTCGCAAGCAACAAGAACACCTGTAAAATCATCGCCTGGTTAAGTAGGGAGATGACCTATACCTCTACCCACAATACTATCTCCACCTTTTTCACTTCAACCTTTTACCTAATATTCGAATTTGTGTAAGTGGGTGTACCGTAAGGGACTGATATCACCCAAATTCATATTTCCACGGACAACCAGTAATCAGTTCGATCCAGTCAAGCATTATTGTATAAGAGAAATTTGAGTTTTCTGAGGAGATATATATATAGATATATATATATATATATATATATATATATATATAATATCATATATATATATATAAAGAAACCCGAGCATAACCAATAGGCCTAGTGCTCGATTCTTAAAACAGACCTCTGGTTATTCCTGACTAGATAAAGTCCTGAGAGAGAGAGAGAGAGAGAGAGAGAGAGAGAGAGAGAGAGAGAGAGAGAGAGAGTGGGGGGGGGGGGCATAACAGAAGATACTCGAATTAAGATAATGCTCGCCAAGCATATCCACACTCCGGATCGTATGGACAAGAATAGTCTCACTTATGCACTGAAAAAAAAAAAAAAAGTGGGAAACCTACGAAAATACTTGTTTGGTGCGACCCTGAACGCAATTCCATATTTAAAAATTTGCACAATTGAGAAATTCGATGAAATTATTAAGTAATACGCTGAAAAATATATTTCTTTGATTTTTGAAGTAGGCCTTACCATGTAACCAATGCTAAACGCGCATATAACTTGGATTTGTTTTTTTTGTTTTTTTTTATTATGCCAACTTGTGTCTTATCTATATTTCATTTAATCATATGCTAAACTTCTCCGTGTTTTATCAAAAGAAATCATAATAACTTTCGATATAACGCTATAGAAGTAAAAATTTAATTTACAAATATTATGCCAACGCTTATGCACTCGGTTCCTGCTGCCACTCTATGGTGAACACTTGATATCACACTTTGAGAGCCGCAGATGGTCTCTATGGGGATTTTTTAAAAGAAACAATTATTGAACTAACATTGATCATTCACTGGGGAAATACTTTCTGTGCTTATACAGTTATCCAGTGATACGTATTAACAGATAAATAGGATGACAATAATTGGAATAAAATATACTAACTGGCAACGCCACGAGAGTTTCTAAAGAAGTACGATCAATTCTGAGATTTGTCGCTTCACTTTTGGAACTTACTGTACAGGAAATATCGTAATTGAGGAAAATTCAACAATAATTCCATCTCCGAATTCCCAGGAATACTGACAAGAGCAAAATAAAAATATAAAAAAACCGAAAAATGAGCCAATTGACCCGAACAAAGTGACACAGTTATTCAGCTTGGTGTTTGTCGCTTGGGAATTAAAAACTCGAGGTCAGAAACGTAACAAGACTCGATGATTCCGTTTCAGATTAGGTCGGATATCCCGCTATTTGAAGCAGACCTTCGTCCTAACAGGCAATACATCTTTTTTTCTTATAGAGAAGAGAGCATAATAAAGCCTACATTTCCAATCCGAAACAGGTGAGGCAGGATCGCCACCTTTTTGTCGAAACCCCTCGCGATTTCTGCCTCCTTTTCCCCCAACGTTAAATGCAGGATTATATTTTCCTGCCGTTAATGGACATAAATCTTTTAATACCATCGGAACGGCGTTTGGAAAATCCAAAATACATTTTTTATTTTTTTTTTTTATTTTCGTGCTAACTTCCTCCACGTCTCTATATCAGGAGGCATCTGGTCATGTTTCAGCTGGAGAGTTCGACCGGCGCATGCGCGGTAGATTCTCCAAGTATGGAAAAACGCACCAAGCAAAAATTCAAAAACCTTTATACTTACTAAGTCACCTTTCCGTAATGATTTGCGTAACTTAATCTCCAGACTGTCTGACGCTTCAGGCTTATAAACGATACGGGAGATTTAGAAGGATATATTTCCCATGTTGGAAAATGCACGAAATAAGAGACATATACGTATATTTGACGTTATAAAATGTGAGATACTTATTGAAGATTATTTGGTAAATGCGAGATGCGTGTGATTAAATAAAGGATATATTCCATGAGAGTTCAGTCTCTTGAATGTTTTACAATTATATATATATATATATATATATATATATATATATATATATATATATATATATATATATATATATATATATATATATATATATATATATATATATATAATATATATATATATATATATATATATATAATATATATATATATATATATATATAATATATACATTGTAGTATTCAATTCAATATCAAATATGCAAAAAGCATGTGCACTTTACGAGTTTAAAAATAAAAACCACTAACAAATGAAAAATGGAAATAATACAAATAATGATGAAAAATTGAATAAACAGAACATAGTTACTTGATACTGATGCCCTTAGCGTAATTCCCCTGGGCACTGCTGGTTAGACTCATTTTGCAGTCACCTGATACATCTGGGTAACCTTATTCCACCTGCTTTCAAGCTTGAGAGAGAGAGAGAGAGAGAGAGAGAGAGAGAGAGAGAGAGAGAGAGAATTTCAGTAAAAAAGCAATGAATAGTTAAAATATACAATGCAGTCTGTGACGAGCGAGAGGCTACAGTTTATGGCGGGTTATGGAAGAGAGAGAGAGAGAGAGAGAGAGAGAGAGAGAGAGAGAGAGAGAGAGAGAGAGATTGATTCGCAACCGCGGTTGTAATTCGCACCCATTTACTTGACGAAGGCGCAGAGTGAGACAGATTGGGGGTGGGAGAATCCAGCCTTCCTTAATGCACTAATGCTACATTAATCTTAATATTGAAATGAGGTGTAAGGGAGATTCATGCTTTCAGAAAATGAATTGCTCAGAGAGAGAGAGAGAGAGAGAGAGAGAGAGAGAGAGAGAGAGAGAGAGAGAGAGAGAGATTTAAATTTCCATTTTCAAAACAGGACACGGCCACTTTTATCATACGGGTCAAACTGTAGAAAAAAAAAGAGATATATATATATATATATATATATATATATATATATATATATATATGTATATATATATAATTAGAAATATCAACACACAATCACGTGTGGGACAGAAATAGATTACAGACTCACATCAGGATCGAACCCAGGTCTTTCATTCGCTGCCTTTTCAATTGAAAGACCTGGGATCGATCCTGATGCGAGTCATCATCATTCATATATATATATATATATAATATATATATATATATATATATATATATATATATATATAATATTTATATTGTATATGTTATATATAATAAATATATATATATATATATATATATATATATATATATATATATATATAATACTTTATATTGTATATGTATCTATATATATATATATATATATATATATATATATATATATATATATATATCTATATGTATATAGGAAAACAAAGACATATTCTTATCAATACTAAAACCATCGAGACGGGCAACAATGTACCCTTATGTACCATCGCAGTATACAACAAAAGTGAGGTGCACGAATCCCCAAGTAAATAGGAGGCTTACAAAAGTCAGGGAAAACCAATGGAAGAAAGGATTTCCAAAGTCTGACTCCAAAAGGGGTTGCAAATTCAAATTGGAAAAATTATACATTTTTAAAGTAAAATTTGAAAAACTATATAATGTGGAAACAGCAAATGAAAACGAGAAATAACTTTAATATATTATGAGCCGGGAAACTCACCACAGCAATGATAGATGACCCACACAAAGAAAAACCAATAAACTGGAATGGAAAATTAAAAATGGCACAACAGGCACAGAGAGAGAGAGAGAGAGAGAGAGAGAGAGAGAGAGAGAGAGGAGAGAGAGAAATTCATTACATGTACCTGACTTGTTATTTAATCTTACTACAAGGAACACAAAGGCATCTCTCTATCTACTGTTCACATTGGTTTTAATTGTTTTACATTTAATTGGCAGAGCTGAAAATTACAAAGAACACACATACACACACACACAGACACACACTGACAGAGAGAGAGAGAGAGAGAGAGAGAGAGAGAGAGAGAGAGGAGATAAATTCATTCAATATACCTAAACAATAATTTAATTTTGCTACAGGGAAGGAATGCAAACACATTAGCTATCTATCATAGAGAGAGAGAGAGAGAGAGAGAGAGAGAGAGAGAGAGAGAGAGAGAGAGAGAGAGAGACCTAAACAATAATTTCATTTTACTACAGGGATTACGAATACATTATCTTTCTATCATAGAGAGAGAGAGAGAGAGAGAGAGAGAGAGAGAGAGAGAGAGAGAGAGAGAGAGACATTCAATATACCTAAACAATAACTTTATTTTACTACAGGGGATACAAATACATTATCTATGTACCATAGAGAGAGAGAGAGAGAGAGAGAGAGAAGAGTCATTAAATAATAAATACTTTTATAATTCCCATCTTACCATAGGGAGCACAGATCCATCTACCTTTGTTTCTCTCCATTTTGTCCCTCCATCTTTCAATTTGGTTTAATTGTTTTATATTTAATTGGCCGAGCTGAAATGACTGCTCGTTAATTCCCCCTCCAGCAGTTTCTGGGTTTGCACATAGTTAGTCTTCCAGCACCTCCCTTCATAAAACGTTGACAGGTGGAACAAGAAGTGTTGTGTCCTTGTTTGCAAAGGATATTCGACGTAACTATAGGTACTCTAGTTATCGGTTTATTGTTGTTTATTAAATTTTATTGCACCATGGCATTCGGTAAACAGGAAATTATTCTACAATGTTAACTGCATCTAAAATAAGGAAGCTGAAGCTATATTTCAAATGATATCAATTTTTCAAATCTATTTTAATGCTGCATAGCATTTGGCAAATATAAAAGGATGCCAAAATGTTGGCTGATTTTAAAACTAGAATGTTTAAACTATATTTCAAAAGGTATTGTTTGCGTTTAAATACTTTCTAAGGCGCCATATCATTTGGTATACAAAGAATACTAAAATGATAATGATGTTTAAAACAAGAATATTTAATTAAACTAAATCTTAAATGGCATTATTTTTTGTTTGAATATCTTTATATCTTATGGAGCCACGCCATTTGACAAATACACAATGCTGGTAAATGTCGACGGGATTTGACACAATTTTTCAACTTAGTTCAAATGGCGTTATTTTTTGTTTATATATATTTCAAAGCACCATACCATTTAGTAAATAAGATCTACTACTAAAGTGTTGATTAAATTCAAAACAAGAATATTTAACCTATACTCCGAATGATATTTGATTGTGTATTTCAAAAAGTAAAAGCTAAGTAGTTTTAGAATGAAAATATTTATTGGTTTTAGACAAAAAAAACACTGATTAGACTGGTAACACCATGACTTACTACATTCAAAACGAATACATCAATTTAGTGTTTATACAATAATGTATGTACTTGAATCAGAACGAATCTATACAAATTATGAACGATCAAATACCTTTGGAAATCTAGTAAACACACTTGTTTTAAATCAAATCTACATTTTAGTAGCATTTTGTATTTGCCAAATGCTATAGTGCCAAACAATACACGAAATAACAATGAACTTTGTAAACATTGCCTTTGTAAACAAATACATCACCTCTTGTTTTATCTGACTCCGTTTTAAATCAATATACTTACTAAACCGTAAACAACAGTAACTTTTGAAATACAACGTTGCCTAATCACATCAAAATAAGAAGCAGTCTGCATGAGAGAGAGAGAGAGAGAGAGAGAGAGAGAGAGAGAGAGAGAGAGAGAGAGAGAGAGAGAGAGAGAAATGAAAATATCTTTAACAATATATTCCGTCTCAATTACCCCCTAGCAATTAATTCTTACTGTTCAGTGTTTCTGGTCCTTCTGAGTAATTAGGAAAACCTTTTGAAAAATGCTACCCTGGCTCCAGAACTGTTGTGACGATTTTGTCTTTTTTTTCTACTTTTAATTAATAAATAAAATAATGTTTAAATAGTATTAACCTACATGGGAAACGTTTTTTACTTTAAAAAAATGAAAAAAAAATGTTTAATTAGTATTAATCTACGTGGGATACATCACCTTCGCATCAAAGAAGACAACTGGAAATGAAAAACCCCAAATCATAAGTCACGAACTAAGGACACCACAACACCTCTCATTTCGCGAACGTGACAGGAATGTATTTCAGTCCCATAGCAGAGAATATCACTTAGTCCGGAAGGCAAAGCGTTGTATTTTAGTCTCAGAAGGAATGTATTTTAGTCTCAGAGTAAAGTATAGTGTAACTCTGCCCTATCACTTATTCAGGAAGCCAAAGATTTGATGAAAAACGTACTAGAAGTTGAAAGAAAGAAAAGCTGAAGAGGCGAAATTCTCATCATCTCCCAATCCGAGGTCCGTGAATGGGTCTTTTCTGTCGTAAATAAAATGCGCCCATATTTTTTTAGGTCCAATAGAACCCTCCCGCCTCTCAAAATAAAATACGCCCGTTTCTCCTTCCCTGTTTGTTTTGGGGGCGATGTCAGTCACCTCCACGCTTTTGGGGAGGCGTTTGTTTTTGACAGTGAGATGAGGGACGGGCCTATAGCGAGTCATTCTCTCTCTCTCTCTCTCTCTCTCTCTCTCTCTCTCTCTCTCTCTCTCTCTCTCTCTCTCATCTTCGTTTTCCTTTTTCAGCCTTATTCGTTCATTTTAATCCTCCTGAACGGATATGGATACTATTATATACAAGTTTATAAATGTGAATATAGACCTTTAATTGTTATGCCAAATGAAGCTTTTGCATCCTCTATCCATCAAAAAGGAATCCAAATTACAGGTCCGAGTTTTTGTAATAATCTCAACTCCTAAAGACACTCAAGGCAAAGCAAATGTTGCTATTTAATTCAAAATAAATTCATACATTCATATTAATATTTCTTGGCATAGAATTCTTTCAACAGAAGCAACAATTTCAAGGTTGAAAAGATGTCTTTTTTTAATCATCTACAAACAAGGAACAAACACATCAATCGCGCTTGTTTGTTTGTTTGTTGACTTTCACTGTGACGTCAGCAACGAAGCAAAGCTCAAATTCCACCTACGAAATCAGCTGACTGATCAATCAAATCAAAACTTAATTGAATCCAAATATTAGTCCAATCGAGACTTCAAAATAGGTTGAGGGAGTCAGGGAGAGAGTACGAAAGGAGTGAGGGGGGAGTGAGGAATGAGAGAGAAAGGAGTGAGGAAGGAATGGGGGGGAGTGAGGAATGAAGGGGAAAGGAGTGAGAAAGGAGTGCGGAATGAGGGGGAAAGTAGATAGGAGGGACTGAGGAATGAGGGGAAAAGGAGTGAGGAGGGACTGAGGAATAAGGGGGAAATAGTGAGGAGGGATTGAGGAATGAGGGGGAAAGGAGTGAGGAGGGACTGAGGAATGAGGGGGAAAAGAGTGAGGAATGAGGGGGAGAGGAGCGAAGATGGACTGAGGAACGAGGAGGAAAGGAGTAAGGAGGTACAGAGGAATGAGGGGGAAAAGAGTGGGGAAGAACTGAGGAATGAGGGGAAAGGAGGGAGGAAGGAGCGAAGATGGACTGAGGAATGAGGGGGAAAAGAGTGGGGAAGGAGTGAGTTATAATGGGGAAAGGAGTGAGAAGGGACTGAGGAATGAGGGGGAAAGGAGTGAGGAGTTACTGAGGAATGAGCGACGGGGGAAAGGAGTGAGAAGGGATTGAGGAATGAGGGGAAAGGAGTGAGGAAAGACTGAGGAATGAGGGGGAGAGGAGTGAGGAGGGACTGAGGAATGAGGGGGATAATGAGCGAGTAAGGACTGAGGAATGAGGGGGGGGGGAAGGGACGAGGAGGGACTTAGGAAGGAGGGGGAAAGGAATGAGGAAGTACTGAGGAATAAGGGGGAAAGTAGTGATGAGAGACTGAGGAATGAGCGGGAAACGAGTGATGAGGGACTGAGGAATGACTTGGGAAAGTAGTGTGGAAGGACTGAGGAATAAGGGGGGCAACGAGCGAGGAGGGAGTGAGGAACGAGGTTGCAAGGAGTGAGGAGGGACTGAGGAATGAGGAGGAAAGGAGTGATGAGGGACTGAGGAATGAGGGGGAAAGGAGTGAGGAGGGACTGAGGAATGAGGAGGAAAGGAGTGAGGAGGGACTGAGGAATGAGGGGGAAAGGAGTGAGGAGGGACTGAGGATGAGGAAGGAGAGGAGGAAAGATGATGAGGGACTGAGGAATGAGGAATGAGGAGGAAAGGAGTGAGGAGGGACTGAGGAATGAGGAATGAGGGGGAAAGGAGTGAGGAGGGACTGAGGAATGAGGAATGAGGAGGAAAGGAGTGAGGAGGGACTGAGGAATGAGGAATGAGGGGGGGGGAAAGGAGTGAGGAGGGACTGAGGAATGAGGAGGAAAGGAGTGATGAGGGACTGAGGAATGAGGAGGAAAGGAGTGAGTAGGGACTGAGGAACGAGTGGGGAAAGGAGTGAGAAGGGACTTATGAATAAGTGGTGAAAGGAGATAGGAGGGCCTGAGGATTGAGGGGGTAAGGATTGAGGAATGAGTAGGAGGGGGAGTAAGTAAGTAAGTGTTCATTTTACTTACATAAGTGTAACATTTCCTTGCGTCAGAGGCACTTGTACGAAAAAAGGTGCTCAGGTCGCGACAGATGATATATGCGTGGCGGAGGAGGGTCTCCCCCTACGCTCACGATCCCCTACATACTCTGCTCCAACCCGGGGCGGACAAACAAGAGAAATCCATCCGGATTGTATTATTATAGAAGATAGATTCACAAGTTTACCACTTTTCCTGTCCACAATAAACACAATAATTTTAATGACGTAAAGGTCTCTAAACGCAATAAGTTAAGCGACGTAAGATACCTAGATACAATAAGTTAAATGACCTAAAGATCTCTAAACACAATAAGATAAATGACGTAAAGATCTCTAAACACAATAAATGAAATGACGTAAAGATCTAAAAATGCATCAGTGACATTTTTTACGCTGTTTACGATTCGGTGAATGAATTCATTCAGTTCCTCTTAAATCCATAATTAGCTGCTCTTAATGAAGGATCCTCGGCGAATTAAAAAACAGAGGGAGTTAATGGGATTGTGTCATCTTGGGTCAGGAGTCGTTCGGTGGAAAATAAACGTTTGGAAATAGCACAATGAATGTGTGAGGTTTTTTTTTTTGGCTTTATTATTATTATTATTATTATTATTATTATTATTTTTTTTTTTTTTTTTTTTTTTTTTTTTTTTTTTTTTTTTGTTTTTTTTTTTTTTTTTTGTTTTTTTTTTTTTTTCTCTATCACAGTCCTCCAATTCGACTGGGTGGTATTTATAGTGTGGGGTTCCGGGTTGCATCCTGCCTCCTTAGGAGTCCATCACTCTTCTTACTATGTGTGCCGTTTCTAGGATCACACACTTCTGCATGAGTCCTGGAGCTACTTCAGCCTCTAGTTTTTCTAGATTCCTTTTCAGAGATCTTGGGATCGTGCCTAGTGCTCCTATGATTATGGGTACAATTTCCACTGGCATATCCCATATCCTTCTTATTTCTATTTTCAGATCTTGATACTTATCCAATTTTTCCTCTCTTTCTCTTCAACTCTGGTGTCCCATGGTATTGCCAACATCAATGAGTGATACTTTCTTCTTGACTTTGTCAATCAACGTCACGTCTGGTCTGTTTGCACGTATCACCCTATCCGTTCTGATACCATAGTCCCAGAGGATCTTTGCCTGATCAGTTTTTATCTAATCTCCCCTCAGGTTGGTGCTCGTACCACTTATTACTGCAGGTAGCTGATGTTTCTTGCACAGGCTCCAGTGGAGGGCTTTTGCCACTGAATCATGCCTCTTTTTGTACTGGTTCTGTGCAAGTGCCGGGCATTCACTTGCTATGTGGTTTATGGTTTCATTTTTCGTATTGCACTTCCTACATATGGGAGAGATGTTATTTCCGTCCTATCGTACTTTGAACATATCTGGTTCTTAGGGCCTGATCTTGTGCCGCTGTTATCATTCCTTCAGTTTCCTTCTTTAGCTCTCCCCTCTGTAGCCATTGCCAATTGTCATCGCTGGCTAGTTCTTTAGTCTGTCTCATGTATTGTCCGTGCATTGGTTTGTTGTGCCAGTCCTCTGTTCTTTCTGTTCTTTTGTCTCCTCCGTCTCTGTATATTTCTGGGTCTTTCGTCTGCTTTTATTAGTCCTTCTTTTTCCCCATGCACTCTTTAGACACTCGTCTTCACTGGTTTTCAGATATTGCCCAAGTGCTCTGTTTTCGATGTTGACGCAGTCCTCTATACTTAGTAGCCCTCTCCCTCCTTCCTTTCGTGTTATGTATAGTCTGTCCGTATTTGCTCTTGGGTGTAGTGCTTTGTGTATTTGGTCCATATGTTTCTGGTTTTTCTGATCTATGCTGCGGAGTTCTGCCTTCGTCCAGTCCACTATTCCTTCGCTGTATCTGATTACTGGCACTGCCCCATGTGTTTATGGCTTTTGTCATATTTCCGGCGTTGAGTTTTGACTTGAGTATCGCCTTGAGTCTCTGCATATATTCTTTTCCTGATCGTGTCCTTCATCTCTTGGTGTTTTATATCTCCTCCTTCCATTATTCCCAGGTATTTGTATCCTGTCTCATCTATGTGTTTGATGTTGCTCCCATCTGGTAGCTTTATCCCTTCAGTTCTCGTTACTTTGCCTTTTTGTATGTTGACTAAGGCGCATTTTTTCTATTCCAAACTCCATCCTGATGTCCCCAGATACAATCCTTACAGTCTGGATTAGGGTATCTATTTCCTTGATGCTCTTACCATATACAGCTTGATGTCGTCCATGAACATCAGATGGTTGATTCTGTTGCCTCTTTTCTTGAGTTGGTACCCGGCATCATCTTCTGTAGTACTTTTGTCATGGGAATCATGGCTTACTACGAAGAGTAGTGGGGACAGTGAGTCGCCCTGGAAGATCCCTCTCCTGATATTAACCTCTGCTAGTCTTATTCCAGAGCTTGTAAGTATTGTATTTCCAGTTGCGCATTGTATTTTTGAGGAAGCTGATGGTATTTTCCTCTGCCCCATATATTTTCAGGCATTCTATTAGCCATGTGTGTGGTATCATGTCGAAGGCTTTCTTATAGTCTATCCATGCCATGCTTAGGTTGGTTTTCCTTCTCCTACTGTTCTTCATTACCATTTTGTCTATGAAGAGCTGGTCTTTTGTGCCCCTACACTTCCTTCTGCAGCCTTTCTGTTGGTGGGGGATGGTGTTTGTCTCCTCTAGGTAGTTGTATAGCCTTTCACTGATGATACTGTTAGTAACTTCCACATTATTGGTAGGCAGGTGATAGGCCTGTAGTTACTGGCTATATTTCCCTTACTCTTGTCTTTTTGTACTAAGGATGTTCTTCCTGTGGTCATCCATTTGGGTGCTTGGTGATTTGAGATACAATGCTGGAGTTGTTCTGCTATTATTATTATTATCATTATTATTATTATTATTATTATTATTATTATTATTATTATTATTATTATTATTATTATTGTTGTTGTTGCTGTGTTGTTGTTGTTGTTGTTGTTGTTGTTGCTGGAGAAACAAATCCCACAGTTATGTAATTGCCTATATGGACAATTACATAACTGCAAAATTGTTTCTCTTAAGATATTATTATTATTATTATTATTATTATTATTATTATTATTATATTATTATTATTATTATTATTATTATTATTATTATTATTATTTCTACTGTTTAATATTTTTGTAATAGTCACACCTGGGGTTCGTTTTCACAGGCTATTGTAATTATACAGAGAAAAATTATCATGTGGACATATTGTATATATATATATATATATATATATATATATATATATATATATATATATATATATATATATGTACGTATGTATGTATGTATTTATAATATATATAAATGTCAAAAAACTATAGAAGGCAGGCAAACGAACTAACAATTACCTGAACTATATTACACTTTTCTTTTTGCTGATGTCAGACAAAACTAGACTTCTGTAAGAACGGAACTCGAGGAAAAAAAAACTAAATAAAAAGTTCTTTAATGTCTTTGTGACGATCTAAGGATACGATTCCTTTGATAGGATTCTACGGTAATTGTTAACAGGGGAGGAGGAAGTCATCAAGGATACCATCATTGATGGGTCTTTGAAGTTTGTAAAGTTTGTTCTCCTAATTTTCTCTTTCTCTCTTTTACTTCACTTCTGTAGTATTTTTTTTACCTTGTTATTCCATATTTTTTTTCATTTTTTTGTGCTGGCATTTTACAACCTATATATTTCTCGATGAGGTTCGGAGCCCACAATAAGCTGTAGGTCCGGTTGCTAAGTAAACAATTGGTTCCTAGCCACGTTAAAATATCTAATCCTTCGGGCCAGCCCTAGGAGAGATGCTACTCAGCTCAGCGATCTGATGAAACTAAGATATACTTATAACTTTTACAACTCTTTTCTCAATTTTTTGTGCCGACTTTTCACTATTTTCAAAGACTAGTTTTTCAACTTTCAGATTATTTATCACTGCCATTGAATTCTTCTTGAGGATTAACATATTATTTTTCGATCTGGACTTAAAATACTGGATTCTGGTATTCCCAGGACCCTATAAATAGGCAAAATTTAGAAGGTCCTATTCTGTATGGCACGATATCATGTCATGAGTGATGGTCATTTCCAACAATGTGAAGACCATGAACTACATCAGATACATCCAATTCATGTAAATAAAATTAAATCATTACGCTACAGGTGTCATTAAAGTCCCCTACTATTACAAGTAGTTATTGCTTGTAATGGTACTGGAACTTTATGGACACCCTGTATTAATATTAATAACTTCATTTATAGTTTACAGAAAAATACACAATAATATATACAGTATTTGCTTCAACAGTTCCAGTAGCTTTCCCAAACCTCTCTATTCCTCTTATAACACAAAAGCACATCACCCCGTAGGGGCGGGGGGTAGTGCCGTCAGTGCACCTCGTGCGGTACACTGTAGGCTTTACCTAAGGTTCTTCGTAGTAGCGTGCCTTCTGCCCCTAGCTGCAACCCTTTTCGTTCCTTTTACTGTACCTCCTTTCAAATTTCCTCTCTTTCATCTTACTTTCCGCCCTCTCCTAACAATCGACTCGTAGTACAACTGCTTTGAAGCTTTCCTCCTGTTACATGTCTCAAACACTTTACTGTCATTTTCCATTTCCGCGCTGAATGACCTCATAGGTCCCAGTGCTTGGCCTTTAGCTTAAATTCTGTATTCAATCAACAAAAAGCACATCACTCAATACTTAGAAGCATTGGTTTACCATCATTAGCAATATTATTATTCGCATTCATAAGAGCATCAGAAAGTGCAGGAATATAACAGTAATAACCGTGTCTTTCCAGCAAATACAGGTTCCACCTAAAATCATGCAACAATCCGTCAATAAAAAACACACAACTCAATATATATTCGATTCCACAACAAATCACTCTTTTAGCGACCTCTGACAGTAATGAACTGCCCTTTCTAATTCGTCAATATCAGACGAAAACTAGAGGTATATAGACTACTATGTATAGACTACTATATATAGACTGTTATATGCTCTATTTGCACTATATAATAGTTATATAGACTTTTGAAAATTATGTAGTTTTTAAATACTACAAAAGTTATATAGACTATATTAGCGATATCTTTAATATAGACTATTTTTGTCTAATTTATAGAGTATAGACTGTATAATAGTTATATAGACTTTTGAAAATTATGTAGTTTTTAAATACTACAAAAGTTATATAGACTATATTAGCGATATCTTTAATATAGACTATTTTTGTCTAATTTATAATGTATAGACTGTATAATAGTTATATAGACTACTATAATTATATACTGCTTATAGACACTATCATAGTTATATAGACTATTATAGTTATATACTTATATAGAGACTATAAGTACATAACTATAATAGTCTATAAACTAGTATAGTGTCTATAAGTATATAACTATAGTAGTCTATATAAGTATTATATAGTCTATACTCTATTATAGACAATAATAGTCTATATTAAAGATATCGTTAAAATAGTCCATATAACTTGTGTTGTCTTTAAAAAAAGTTATGTAGACTATTATCGTTATATACTTATAGACACCATAATAGTAATATAGACTATTCCAGTGATACCCATATGAGAGAAGAAAGGAGGGACTAGATCCATTTCCAGCGTCTCGGCCAAAGATTTATTCCATTCTGGAATGGGAAGAGAGAAAGCCCTCTCAGTCTCCTTGACTGTTATGGGCAAAGTGGAAGTTTTGGAATGCGCAGACGAAAGGTGGCATGGACAGACGAGGGGAATTATGGGAGGGGAAATAAGAGAGACAGGGAGATGGGCGTCATAAAGAAACATTATAACCTCATTGTTGTCGTAGTCTGCAGCTGACAGTATTCGTCAATTTGATGTTGTCATAGAGTGGCTCTGTTGGTAAATTGGTCTATGAAAGAGATAAGTGATTTCTACTTCTTTGCCCTCAGCTTTTTCCATTACTATATGGGGTCGCTGTTCTAGTCAGCCTTCTCCATCTTCCTCTGTCCTGTACATCTTGTTCTCTTAGACCCTCTTCCTTTTTCCTTCATGTCACTCAATAATTTATCTTTCCACCTGAACTTTGGCTTTCCCCTCCCTCTTCTGCCCTCCACCTCCATGGTCATAACCCTCTTACATACGTGTTCATCTTCTCTCCTCATGACATGACCAAACCATTTAAGTGATTCCTACATGCCCCGAATATTCGTTAGAAGACATAATTACTTCATTTTTTTACTCCAACTACCGTTTAGATCATTCACCTAACCCTAATAAGAATCAACATTATGAAATAAGAATGAATAATATCAAATAAGAAGAGAATAAAAACAGAAACGAAACCAGTATAAAAATAA
>NC_087219.1:36855111-36940111 GCF_015104395.2 Macrobrachium nipponense
ATGTTACAATAGCATTGGATATTTTTACAGTAGAGTAGTTAACCTTAAACGCCGACTGGACGTATTTTACGTCGACATTTTTTGTCTCTCGGGTGCCGACTGGACGTATTTTACGTCGACATACAAAAGTTTTTTTAAAAATTCGCGGAAAAATACTTTTAGGCCACCTACCAGCCGAAAACTCTTGAATCACGCGCCTTGGGGGATGCTGGGAGTTCACGGATCAACCCGGTGTTGTTTGTTTACAATCGTTACGCAGGCGCGCAAGCGCGAATTTCTTTCTTGCCGCACTAAAAAGTATCTGTGACACATCTCTGAAATTATTTCGTCACATTGACATAATTTTTGTACCATTTAAATTAGCCGTTACATAGAGTATTATCTATGAAAATGTGCGCATTTTTATGTAGAATACAACAAAAAATACTCCATGATTGTAGCTTTTATCAGTTTTAAGATATTTTCATATAAATAACGATAAGTGCCAAAATTTCAACCTTCGGTTAACTTTGACTCTACCGAAATGGTCGAAAAACGCAATTGTAAGCTAAAAACTCTTATATTTTAGTAACATTCAATCATTTAACTTAATTTTGCAACTAATTGGAAGTCTCTAGCACAATATTTCGATTTATGGTGAATTTATGAAAAAACTTTTTCCTTACGTCCGCGCGGTAACTCTTCCGAAAATAATCATACATGCGATTGTGGTAATGTTTGCACCATTTTAAATTAGCCGTTACATAAAGTTTTATATATGAAAATGTGCGCAATTTCATGCGCAATACAACTAAATACAACCCATGGTTGTAGCTTTTATCAATTTTGAAATATTTTTCATATAAAAAATGATAAGTGACAAATTTTCAACCTTCGGTCAATTTTGACTCTACGGAAATGGTCGAAAACGCAATTGTAAGCTAAAACGCCTATATTCTAGTAATATTCAAGCATTTACCTTCATTTTGCAACAAATTGGAAGTCTCTAGAACAATATTTCGATTTATGGGTGAATTTATGAAAAAAAATAACATTTTCTTTACGTCCGCGCGGTAACTCTTCCGAAAAAATCATACGTGCGATTGTGGTAATGTTTGCACCATTTTAAATTAGCCGTTACGAATAACGTACTTTTATATATGATAATGTGCGCAATTTCATGTATAATACAACAATAAATAGTTGAAGGTTGTAGCTATTCTCATTTTCGAAATATTTGCATATAAATCACGATAAATAGAAAAAAAACCACGTTCGGTCAAATTTGACTCTACCGAAATGGTCGAAAAACGCAATTGTAAGATAAAACTCTTACAGTCTAGTAATATTCAGTCATTTATCTTCATCGTGAAACAAATTCGAAGTCTCTAGCACAATATTTAAATTTATGGTGAATTTTTAAAAAAAACTTTCCTTCCCTCCGCGCGCAGATTCTCCGCCACAAATCTCCGAAATGCGTAAGTCCCATTCTCGGAATATTTGCTCCGTTTCATATTAGGCATTTCATAGAGTTTTATATATGAAAATGTGCGTCAATTTCATGTAGAATAAAACGAAAAATATTTGAAAGCTGTAGCTTTTCTTATTTCCGAAATAATTGCATATAAAAAAAATATATATATAAAAAATTCGACATTCGTCAACTTTAGCTCGTCAGATATGGTCGAAAACTGCATTTGTAAGCTAATATTCTTACAGTATAGTAATATTCAATCATTTGTCTTCATTCTGAAACATATTGGAAGTCTCTAGGACAATATTTAGATTTATGGTGAATTTTTGAAAAAAATATGTGTTTACGTAAGCGCGTTACGATTCATGGCATTATATTGTGATAATATTTTCTCTGTGTTGCTTTTATCGTTTTACAATGTGTTATATATCAAAATGATCGCAATTTAGTGCACATTACAACGAAAAAAAGTAACTTGTTACCTTCAACCGTTTTGCGCACAGCGCGATTGAAATACAATTATATATGAAATTTCGTTTTTCGCTATCATATATCGCATTATTATATATGATAATGATAATTTTTTTCATTTTTGATGGTTGCATACTAAACTTCAAGCAATGACAAAAAAAGGAGCCAAAAATGAACTCTTAATCTTGAAAACTAAGTGCGCTGTGATTTTTTGAAAAAAATATTTTTTCCGCTTACGCGCTCACTCTCAAACCCCTCCGGCATACGGGAGTCATTTTTTTATTTACCGCTCCGGCGTTTAAGGGTTAAGTTGTTTTCAGATAACGGTATGTACACAAACAACTAAACAAGTAGTTAACATAAACATCCCCCTTTCTTTGGGTTTTGACAAAAATAAGAAACTAACAAATTGATACAACATAAAATAAGGAACAAGTAGGATACATTGTAAACATTAAGATATAAAAACAATAAATTATTCGCCCTTCATCTTTTCTTGCAGACGAGCTGATCTTCTTGGCAATTTAGGCATGTCGCAAATAGGATGATAGCTTGTTTGTTCATTATTAACGCTGGTTTCCCTCAATTTACTAGTTTCTTCCATTTCTGGTATTGCCGATGAATCCTGTGGAGTTGGACGGATATGGATTCTATTTCTTCTATAAATTCCTCCTTCTTTTCCTTCAATTATATAGGATCGGTTTCCTTGTGCATGGCTAATGAGCCCTTTTTCCCAACCCCTCTTGTCTGGATTTTGATAATATACAGGTTGCCCCTCGTTTAATGGCGTCATATCTCTTGCAGTTTTATCATAATATTTCTTTATGGATTCTCTCCGGGTTTCCCTTTTTTGTGGGGGGGGAAACTGGATTGTCATTGTTCATAATTTCAGAATTATCGATCGTAATTTACGTCCAAACATCATCTGAGCTGGACTTAAGTTAGAGTCTTGACGTGGTGTATTTCTAAGCTCTAGTAACGCCAAATATTGATCTTTACCATCTGCATGCGTCTTCTTCATCATATTTTTTACTATTTTAACTGCCGCTTCAGCCTTCCCATTTCCTTGAGGATGTCCCGGAGATGACATCCTGTGCTCTATACCCACTCTTTAACAAAACTTTAAACTGAAACGAGCTGAATTGTGGTCCTCCATCGGACACTAGTTGGGTAGGAATACCGTATCTAGCAAACATCTTCTTGATTATCGCTATCACATGATTTGAAGTTGTTGACGTTAGAAACTCTACTTCAGTGAATGAGGAATATAATCAAAACAATGACTAGATAATTTCTTCCAACAATCTCAAACAAATCTAATCCAATTTTATTCCAGGGTCTGCCTCCGTCATCAACATCCATCAACGATTCCTTCTGGTTTCGAGGTTTATACTGCTGACAAATGTCACATGAATTGACCATTTGCTTTATTTCTTTCGACATCCCTGGCCAGAATATTGCATCTCTTGCTCGTCGCATCATGCTATCGTAACCAAGATGAGCTAAATGAAGTTTCGTTTTGATGGAATTTCGTAGTTTACTAGGAATCAGTATACGAGTTCCCTTAAGAATGATGCCATCTTGGTAACTCATGGAATCTCTAAAATCGAAGTAAGGCTTTAATACTTCCGGAATTTTGTCTTTGCGATCAGGCCATCCTTCCTTGATTACAGACAATAATTCTTGCAGCTCTTCGTCGTTTGTGGTGGCGTCTCTTACTTCCTTTAAAATTGAATCGGGGTAATTTTTCAGTGAATCTATCATCCTTACCAATGTGTCTCTATTTTCCTCTTTGGGGCAGGCCCTGCTAAGGGTATCGGCTAACAATAGGCTTTTTCCGCTTTTGTACTGATATTCGACGTCGTACCGGTTCAACCTCATCATTAAAACTTGTAAACGCATTGGAGCTTGACTTAATGGCTTTTTGAGGATTGAAGAAAGAGGCTTATGGTCATTATGAACAATAACACGTCGCCCAAAAGTATACTGGTCAAATCGCTCTAAACCAAAAACCACAGCAAGAACTTCTTTTTCAATCTGAGCCCAGTTACGTTCGTTTCCAGCTAAGGTCCTTGATGCATATTCTATTGGACGTCCATTCCTGCATAATGACTGCACCAATACCATCCTTGCTGCTGTCAACCTGCAATACAAGCTCCTTACTTTGATCAAAATAAGCTAGAACTGGTGTACAGGTGACCTTTTCTTTGATCACTGAGAAAGCACGAGTGCACTCATCATTCCATTCAAACTTTGAGTTCTTTCTTGTCAGCTCTCGGATAGGTTCTAAATCATCAGCCAGATTGGGTAAAAACCTTGATAGATATTGCACCATTCCACAAAACCTCCGAATTCCTGAAATATCGGTAGGGGCGGGCATTTCTTTAATGGCCTTTACCTTATTTTCATCAACCGTCACACCGAATGATGTTAAACGATGTCCCATGAACGCGATTTCCTTTTTTCTATAAACAGATTTCTCTTCATTTAGTTTGATCTTATTTTCTTGACAACGCTTCTGTAGTGACTGAAGATTTTGTTCGTGATCACGCATTGCGTCGTGTTCCTCATTTCCAAAACCAACGACCACAATATCATCAGCTACACAGTATACACCCCGAAGCCCCTCCAATGCCTCATTTAATTTTCGCTGAAATATTTCACTGCTCACCTTCAGCCTGAAAGGTAGACGAGCCCATCGATATCTACCAAAGGGGGTAATCATTGTTGTTAACTTGCTGGATTCTTCATCCAGTCGTATATGCCAAAAAGCCTCTTGAACATCCAGTTTGCTAAATATCTTGGCATGTTTTAGACTTGGCAGTATATCCTCCAAAATTGGTAATTTGTAATATTCCCTTTTAAGAGCTTTGTTGAGTGGCTGAGGATCGATACATATTCTTAACTTTCCATTTGTTTTTTGAACGACTGCCATTTGACTAACCCAGTCAGTTGGTTCAGTCTCCGGAATTAAAACTCCTCTTTTCACAAGAGAGTGTAACTCTGTTTGAACCTTTGATTTTAATGCAATGGGTAAACGTCGGCACGGTAATATTCTGCTTGGTAATGTAGAATCTACATTAAGTTTTAACCTCTCCAAGGTCACCAAGGTCGCTCATCTCATGGTCTATGTCAATTTTTGACACAAATGCTTTACCATTGACAAACACGAATCCCATCATGTTTGATGTCTTTGACCCAAGTAAACACATTAGGTCATTTGAAACCACAATGAAGGTTACACTTCTAATTTCATCATTTTTGGGGTTCTTCACATTCAATGTCGTCTCGCCAATGGGCGAAAGCTTGGATTTATTCCACATGGCGAGTTTCACAGACGTTGGTCGCACTTGATCCCTTTTGACATACCTTTGGCATATTGCATTCACGTCAGCACCCGTATCCAAATGAAATCTAACCTCGGTATCGTTTACAATTAGTAATGCAGTTAATCTATTTGAATTTTTCATTGCAACCGGTGCCATCCACATGTAATGATCGTAGTCTTCATCTGCCTCTTCGTTCTTCTCTTTAACAATTTTAACTGTTTTCTTACACACAGCCTTAAAATGGTTTCTTCCTTTACATGCTTCACAGACTTTTCCCCATGCTGGGCATTTTGATTTTTCAAATTCATGCTTATACCCACAAAATCGACACTTCACGGCATACCTGTCCATATTTTTTGAGTCCGTAAAATCCTTATTGAAGGAACCATCTGTAGTTTTGGTTCTCCAATTGTTCACCTTATTAACATTCTCAGAACCAACTTCGCACATCTCTTTAGCACAATTAACGGTTGCTTCATAAGCCAAACATATCTCGACAGCTTTTTCTAAATTTAAGTTTCTTTCTCGAAGTAGCAGCTCCTGTAGTTTCCCTGTCACTGAAAACACAATTTTATCCCTTATCATTCGCTCTTTTTCTTGAAAATTACATTTATCGGCCTGAACCTTGAGTTCTATCATGAATTAAATGGCTGTTTGTATGTAATTTTCCAAAACCTGAAGGACTGTAACACTTCACTGGTACGAGGACAACAATACTCTTCTAATCTCCTAATTACATCATCAGGATTATCTTTCTGCTCCTCTGTTTCAAAATTAAACTGGTCAAATATTTCTACCATTTGTGGTCCTGCGCAATGGAGTATAATTGCAACCTTCGTTTTCTTGGGTTTAGAACTAGCTCCACTTGCTGTCATATAGATGTCCACTTGTCTCCTCCATTTTTTGAAAGTATCAGCAAGATTATCATCCAAGGGGTCTAGTGGTGGAGGCAAACGAAACACAGATTCAGCCATTTTCTTCAGGAAAACACGTTTTGTAGCAATAGTCTTCTTTCTTCTTTTTTTTCTTTTGGATTCTTTAAATAACCGCTGCCACCATGTTGATTTCCTTTGGTAGAAATATAAAACTCCAGAAACTGCGTGCTGTGCTTTATTCCTATTCCTTTAGAATTTCTATATAACTGACTAAACTTATTACAGTTTTATAGTTAAGTAACAAAAGATAAATATCATACGAGTAATGTTACAATAGATTGGATATTTACAGTAGAGTAGTTAAGTTGTTTTCAGATAACGGTATGTACACAAACAACTAAACAAGTAGTTAACATAAACAATCTTCAGGGCTTCAGGGCTAAAAAAAGTTAAAAAATTAAAATTCTTTACATTAAATCAGACTAAAATGGGGCACAGTAGTAAATTATACTTTAAAAAAAAATATATAGATTAATTATCATTATATCAGTGAAATTCGGATTTTATATAAAAGTAAGATGGTAACTAATTAAATAAGAAATCAACATTAAAAAGCAAAGCTAAGTACAATGACACTTTCAAAATAAATAAACAAAACACTTAAAAACACAAACCACACGTGATCAACTTAGAAAACTACATTATTACCAAAGACAGGAAAAAAATATTGAATCCTAACAGGCAAAAATTTTTGTATATGATTACAAAAGAAGAAAAAAAAAATGGAAAAAATATACATATATAAAGGCGGACACAAAATAGCGAAACGAGAACTCACCGGTACAGAAGCATAGACAAGACTGAATAGGTTATTATTTATTTTTGACAAAAGGGGAGAGGCAAACACAAAGGCGAGAAGTTAGAAAGGGCGAATGGTCTATTAAGTAATGTTCAGTTGTACAGCAGTTGAATGGTTGTTGAGGGATGGTGACAATTGTTTAATGAAGAGGGACTCGAGAATGGGTAATGACTGTTATCTATTGCTTAGGATAAGATTTTAAAATCATTGTACTGAATGCTATGTTTACATTTTACTGCATGGTTGCGTATTGCAGAAAATTCTTTCTCAGATAAAGCTAATCCTGTTCGGTGACTGACACCCCAATGGCAATCGATGCGAACCTTCAACAGCCGACTAGAATTACCGACATACTTTCCCAAATTACATTTGGGGCAAGTAAACAAATATACCATTGAAGATCGCATCAACTGCGGTAGGGTGTCCTTGAACTTGAAAAGACTTCTGATTTTTAAGGGGTTCTTGAAGATAAAATTAAATTTAACGTATGGGTACGTATTACTGAGTGCGACGGTGAGCTCTCGTTTTACAAGTTTATATGTTGAACAAAAAGGCAAGGATATATACAGTTCTTTTTTAGGCACATTAAAAGTGTGTGTTTTCGGTTTAACAATGTAAATTAAAAACTCTCTCAAGATTTTCTCAAATAGGTGGGATGGATAGCAATTTCTGCTAAAATAGTTTTGAAAGAAAACTACTTCCTCATGGAATTTGACCCAGTTGCATGACAAATTATAAGCCCTACACAATAATGTCTTGCATGCATTAAGTTTAAAAACCAATGGACAAAAGCTAAAGAAATTTGTTCATTGGTTTTTAAACTTAATGCATGCAAGACATTATTGTGTAGGGCTTATTATTTGTCATGCAACTGGGTCAAATTCCATGAGGAAGTAGTTTTCTTGCAAAACTAGTTTAGCAGAAATTGCTATCCATCCCACCTATTTGAGAAAATCTTGAGAGAGTTTTTAATTTACATTGTTAAACCGAAAACACCCACATTTAATGTACCTAAAAGAGAACTATTATATCTTTGCCGTTTTGTTCAACATATAAACTTGTAAAACGAGAGCTCACCGTCGCACTCAGCAATATGTACCGATACGTTAAATTTAATTTTATCTTCAAGAACCCCTTAAAAATCAGAAGTCTTTTCAAGTTCAAGGACACCCTACCGCAGTTGATGCGATCTTCAACGGTATATTTGTTTACTTGCCCCAAATGTAATTTAGGAAAGTGTGTTGGTAATTCTAGTCGGCTGTTGAAGGTTCGCATCGATTGCCATCGGGGTGTCAGTCACCGAACAGGATTAGCTTTATCTAAGAAAGAATTTTCTTCAATACACAACCATGCAGTTAAATGTAAACATAGCATTCAGTACAATGGTTTTAAAATCTTATCCTAAGCAATAGATAACAGGTCATTACCCATTCTCGAGTCCCTCTTCATTAAACAATTGTCACCAACCCTCAACAACCATTCAACTTCTGTACAACTGAACATTACTTAATAAACCATTCGCCCTTTCTACCTTCTCGCCTTTGTGTTTGCCTCTCCCCTTTTGTCAAAAATAAATAATAACCTATTCAGTCTTGTCCATGCTTCTGTACTGGTGAGTTCTCGTTTCGCTATTTTTTGCTTTGTGTCCGCCTTTATATATACATTTTTTTTTTCTCCTTTTGTAATCATATACAGAAATTTTTGCCTGTTAGGATTCAATATTTTTCTACTGTCTTTAGTAATAGTAATGTAATTTTCTAAGTTGTTCACGTGTAGTTTGTGTTTTTAAGTGTTTTGTTTATTTATTTTGAAAGAGTCATTGTACTTAGCTTTGCTTTTTAATGTTGATCTCTAATTTAATTAGTTACCATCTTACTTTTATATAAAATCCGAATTTCACTGATATAATGATAATTAATCTATATATTTTCTTAAAAAGTATAATTTACTACTGTGCCCCATTTTAGTCTAATTTAAAGTAAAAAATTTTAATTTTTTAACTTTTTTTAGCCCTGAAGCCCTGAAGATGAGATTTGTATCCCGAAACGTAGGCGTTGGATAAAAATAAAGTTTTAACGAAAAATGCTGAATTTTTGCTGGCCATACTCTTTTTATTATATATATATATATATATCTATAGATATAATATAATATATATATATATGATAAAAAGTGGAATAAATATTAACTACTGAGTCATGGAACATTAGAAATGAGTGGAGCCAGACAACTTAACAAGATCATCGTCAATGCCTTTCCTCATCCCGTCATAACAGTTACCGTAGAATCCCATCAAAGGATTTCGTATCCTTCGCTCATCAGGAGGGACATTCAGGAACTTTTTAATGCCATCACGTTCTCCAAGTTTTACCTTTGAATGCGCAAAGTTGGTGTCCTTCGGCTATCAACTTCATCACGTTGAAGCCTTGGTCTTTCAGGTGATGATGTTTTGGTGTAATAAGTATGAGAGTTAGTGTATGCTGATGTCTACACGCACACAGAAACATTATATATAATATATACATATATATTATTATAATGTATATATTTTTATTAATTATATTTTAATATATATTATTATATTTATATATATATATATATATTGGTACATACATATATGTAATTATATAAACATACATACACATTTTATATATCATATATGCATATACTATATATAATATATATATATATATATATATATATATATATATATATATATATATATATATATATATGTATATATATATATAATATATATATATATGTATATAGATATATATATATATATATATATATATTATATATATATATATATATATCTATATATATAATATCTATATTATATATATAGAATTATACATGAGTAAACTTAACAACAATAACATAAAAAAAATGCTTGGAATTGGCTATAGTACTATACCAACAGAGAAATTATTGTTGTATCATCATGATACACAAACAATAACTACCACACCCCCTATAACCCCCACTAACTCCCCAACAGCCCCCACTCCCCATTCCTCCTACTCATCCAAACCTTCTCAGTCACTACTATATCTGTCAAGACAACTAAGTGGTCTTTTCACTTCCCGTTCCAGAAGGAATAAATCTTCAGGCCGAGGACTGGAAAAGACCCCACTCGCCCTCCTCCTTCTTCCCCTCACCAAGGCATCGCTGGAATGGGCTTCTAAATAACCCCAGATTCCTCCAGCTGTTGTATATATTGCATCTGACTCATCAGGAGGAGCAGCTCATTATAGTCTGGAGGTCACTATAAAAGTGATTTGTTGTGGGGTTACAGAGGGTTTGGATTGCTCACTATTGCTTAGTAGCGAAAATGGTAATATATATAGTGTAGAGCCGTTTCATATTAACTTTTGTATGGATCAGCTTTGGTACAATATGTATACTACTGTTCTTACTCCCGGTAATGCACACACACACACACACACACACACACACACACACATATATATATATATATATGTGTGTGTGTGTGTGTGTGTGTGTGTGTGTGAAAAATAATAGATAGGGTGTAAGTCCTGACCGGTTTCGGCTTTATTTTCAAGCCATTGACAAAGGACTGATACATAGTATTAGAATTCACAAGTACTATAGATACTACAAAGACAGTACTGACGAACATACACACAACCTTTTGAGACTGCAGATCCACCCACAGGTAGGTGTCAAGGTAGGAGTGACTTTCAAAATTCATTTGGCTAAAATTTACAATAAATTCTCAAGGGATACTACGTATTAGGGTACCCACAAGACAACAAGTCCACATCTGACAGGTGTCAGGGAGGCGGGGTTGGACATCTCATTACCACTACTGCCCCCTTACTGTGTTTACAAATATAATAATCCTAGTTCAGTACATTTCTAATGCATACCTTAAAATTAAAACAGTTTACAAATTTCTTTTGATATTAAAGGATCAAGTTTATACATTCCTTGACTGATGTTCATATTATTATTGTAACTTTCTTTTATAAAACTAGATTCAATGATATTCCTTTCCATTGCATTATTAGAACACACAGCTTTATTGCCCCTTCCCAGTTTAATAGCATGATTGTTCTCACTAACATGTACAAAAATACCACTATTTCCCTGTGCATATCTCACACATTGTTTATGTTGTTCTATTCTTTTTTTCCAGTGCTTTCCCCGTTTGACCAATATAAAAGTTGTCACAAGACTTACACGGAATTTTATATACACATCCTTTAACATTGTCGGGGGAGTTCTTAATAAGTACCTGTTTCATTGTTTTATTGTTTTTAAAAACATACATTAAACCGCCGAAAAGAATTCCCCCCTCAGGAAAAAGAAAAAATTTTGGGTTTTTGGGATATCTTTCATATCATTATTATAAGGTAGTACAAGCAAATTATTTTTGCTGTCAGGTTGTTTTTGATTTTGATACATTAGAAATGTACGGAACTAGGATTATTAAATTTGTAAACACAGTAAGGGGGCAGTAGTGGTAATGAGATGTCCAACCCCGCCTCCCTGACACCTGTCAGATGTGGACTTGTTGTCTGGTGGGTACCCTAATCGGTAGTATCCCTTGAGAATTTATTGTAAATTTTAGCCAAATGATTTTTCAAAGCCACTCCTAACTTGACACCTGCCTGTGGGTGGATCTGCAGTCTTAAACGGTTCAGTGTATGTTCGTCAGTACTGTCTCTGTAGTATAAATACTTGTGGATTCTAATACTATGTATCAGTCCTTTGTCAATGGCTTGAAAATAAAGCCGAAACCGGTCAGGACCTACACCCTGTCTATTATTTTTCACATGTGGATTTGTGTGAGATATATATATATATATATATATATATATATATATTATATATATATATATATATATATATATATATATATATATATACATATATGAATATTTATCACATCACCGTGATAGCCGTTTCGGTAGCATCACTGTCCGATCCTGATTTCGTTCCCCGTCCAACTGGACGGTGGTTCGATCCATGGGGGTACGAAATTATTATCAACTAAAATCCCCTCGGTACATATATGAAAATATATCAATTCCGAGGTAGAGCGAATTAGATATTAAAGGACATTTGTAGCTCGAATGATACACACACACACACACACACACACACACATATATATATATATATATATATATATATATATATATATATATATATATATATATAGATATACGTATGATGTATATATATATATATATATATATATATATATATATATATATATATATATATATATATATTAATATTACTTTCGTACGTCAAGAATAAAAGCTGATCTCTCTCTCTCTCTCTCCTTCTCTCTCTCCTCTCCCTCCTTTCTTTTCATCTCCTTCATCCTCTCGTCTCTCTCTCTCTCTCTCTCTCTCTCTCTCTCTCATACGATGAATAAGGAAACGAAAAAGCCAGAAATATTAAAAAGGGATATGACATACGAGAATGAGGGAGCATTAAAAACATAAGAAATAACTACGTATAATTTCAATAGAATAAGTATGAATTATAAGATAAAATATGAAATAGAGGAGAGAACAAAATCATCCTATACGGCGTCCCTTGGTGAGTTGTTCATCCCTCGACGACAATTACCGTAGAATCCAGTGAACGAATCCGTATCCTTAGCTCGTCACGAAGACATTAAGGGAAGTTTTATTCCTCAAGTGCGATTGCTAATAAAGGCCCAGTCTATCAAACAACAAAGGGGGTATTAATACTATGTGTACGTGTGTGTGTGTGTGTGCGTGTGTGTGTCCCTAACCAGAACTATGATACCAACAAAGAATTCAGATTTTACTTTTTTTCTCCCTAGTTTTGTTTGGTATCTGAAGTTTTAATAAAAAAAAGACACATGCACACACACATATACACTCACAAACACAAACATTCATATATATATATATATATATATATATATATATATATATATATATATATATATATATATATAAAATCGTATGATCTCTTTCAAAATTCGGTGTTCTCTTTTCAACATGCAATTCCTTTGAGTTTTCGAAACGTTAGCGCCATAATTTTATGGTATGATTGTACAAACACCGAGAATTTCAGTCAAACAAAATTGATTCACAAGTGCATGCTAATTTCCTTTTGTGTGCCCAAAGCATCGTATACAAAATAGGTCGCAGTTGAGCTGTATTTTATTATCTGTCGGCTCAGTTTTGTTTGATGCGAGTATGAAATTATTCCGTTCAAATTATTTATTTATTTATTTTTTTTCAAATTGAGTTTTTGATGTACAGCAAGTATAATTCAAGTGGTGCATTTGAATGATAATTATTCATATATTATAATTATACATATAACTAATAGTTTAAATTAAAGGTTAAACAGGGCGGGTTGGAGTTAGCAAAATCAGCCTCTCATAAAACAGTTATCAAAATCAATTATGCCATGAGCTCGTCAATATAACAACTGAACAAGACTTATTACAAACAGCTACCCCTACTAAGGATTAAGCTGAAAGGATGTAAACGATACCTGTGTGTAAATGAAAAAAAAGTGGAGTTAGTTTACTTATAAGGGAATGACAAGGAAATTTTCTCTTCAAAATAGAATTAGCTGAACAAGGCTTATTACAAACAGCAACCCCTACTAAGGATTAAGCTGAAAAGATGTATATAATACCTGCGTGCAAATGCAAAAAAAGAGAATAGTTAGTTTACTTCTAAAGGAATGACAAGCAAATTTTCAGTCTAAAATAATTCATTTGGAACATTTTGTCACAAAAAGATTCATTTTACCTAGGGTATATTAGCCTTGAAATCGAGCAAAATTTATCCTTGTTAAGGCAAGAGTTTTTTTTTTTTTTTTTTTTTACAATTATCAGTGGCGCGCTGATATTTTATGGTGATATTCCCTGTCTTTTATATATCTTATATTGGGAGAGAGAAAGCGTGATTAACTGCCTCTCCCAAGCACTGAACAAGAAAAAATGCACAACGCAGCCGTTAAGTCATGACTGCAAACTGAGAGCCTCCGATCCTGCTGAGGGTTTTTCATGCAAATCCCAATTGGCCAGATGACCTCTGACCTTTTCTATTCCAGGTCAGCAAGGAAAGCCAGGAAAATGTGAAGTAAGGAAAATATGGAAGAGGGGTTGGGGTGGGGTTGTATGGGGAGGAGGGGCAGAGTGAGTTAACAATGGAGAGGCTTTTGATAAGTCTCTTAATATTTCTGTAACATAAGTTGCAACTTTGTCAAAATATATTTATAACATTTAGTATTGTATTTTAGGGTTTAAGGAAATGAGCTTTATAATACCACGTAATTTACTGAATTTTACTAAATACCACGTAATTTAATAACATTTAGTACCGTAGTTTAGGTTTAAGTAAACAAGGTTTATGGTACCACGTAATTTAATAAATTTTAGTATTATATTTTAGGTTTTAAGTAAATGAGCTTTATAATACCACGTAATTTACTAAAAATTATTAAATACCATGTAATTTAATAATATTTAGTATAATATTTTAGGTATTAAGTATATGAAGTTTATAATACCAAGCAATTCACTAAAATTTACTAAATACCATGTAATTTAATAATATTTAGTATTGTACTTTAGGGGTTAAGTAAATGAGCTTTATAATACCACGTAATTAACTAAAATTTATCAAATACCACGTAATTTAATAACATTTTGTATTGTATTCTAGGTTTTAAGTAAATAAGGTTTATAATACCACGTAATTCCCTAAAATTTACTAAATACCACGTAATTTAATAAAATGTGTTATTATATTTTAGGTTTTAAGTAAGTGAGCTTTATAATACCATGTAATTTACTATAAATTACTAAATACCACGTAATTTCATAACATTTACTATAATATTTTGGGTTTATAGTAAATGAGGTCTATAATACCAAGTAATTTACAAAAATTTACTAAATACCACGTAATTTAATAACATTTAATATTGTATTTTAGGGTTTAAGTAAACAAGCTTTATAATACAACGTAATTCACTAACATTTAACAAATACCAAGTAATTTAATAACATTTGGTATTATAATTTAGGGTTTAAGTAAAAGAGGTTTATAATGCTACGTAATTCACCAAAATTTACAAAATACCACGTAATTTAATAACATTCGTGTTATATTTTAGGTTTCTAGTAAATGAGGTCTATAATGACTAAATACCACGTATTTTAATAACATTTAATACTGCATTTTAGGTTTTCAGTAAATGAGGTTTATAATACCACGTAAATCGTTTACACTTTTTAAAGTAGACATTTCATTGCCCGTCGAGGCACTCCAAGTCCCTCACTATTAATGATAAAAAACAAATATATATATATATATATATATATATATAATATATATATATATATATATATATATATATATATATATATATATATATATATTCTCCTTAGCATATGCTTCTCTCTCTTTTTTTATTATTTTCTTTTATTTCCTGCAATTCAGATCGTCAAAGGCTGTATCAAACACTTTTACCTCCTTTCGCTTCACTCTATATTATATCCCCATTTAAATTTTTAATTCTCTTATGACAGCAACTATGTCGTCGTATTTGAGAGCAGAAGAGTAGATCAGAATTTTCTTTCCCTAAATATACAACGTCATATTCATAAATGTCTTTTGGGGATAACGTAACATCCTAATGTCAGTTATTAACAGTATCACCTACGGTCTTGATTATCTACTTGTTTTATCGCAAAAAAGTGAGAATTTCAACGCGGCACTTTTATAAAGTGTCAAACTCACACTTATATTCACCCCCCCCCCCCCCTCCCCGAAGCCAAAACACTCGCAGGTCAAAATCGTGATGAGAGTCTGTTGCATCCCGGAGCCGTGACTCTTTGATGAAGCCTTAATGGACTACAAATGAAGACATGAAATGGTTTTCGCTTCTGTTTCAGTGACGACTCTTTCGTTTCGGGGTCAGGATGACTTTTATCAGGAATGCTTCGTGCATTTTTTTCAGTCCTGACTTGATCAGGAATGCTTTGTGGATTTTTATTTTTTATTTTTTTCGTTAATACACAAGCCTACGGAATAGGCCTGACTTGATCAGGAATGCCTCGTGCATCTTTTAGTGTTTTCCCGTTAATAAATAGGCCTATGGAATAGGCTTCATGCAATTTTTTAGATTTTTCCGTTAATACACAGGCCAACGGAATCAGCTTATATCAATCACAGACAGGAATAAAGCATTGGAACGCTATCTCCATATTCCCCGCAGGTTATTAACGGTTCTTTCGGTATGGACTGCCTATAAAGGCCTACTGCGTTATCGTAGTTACAAGCAGGTTTTACTCATAGAAACTCTCTCTCTCTCTCTCTCTCTCTCTCTCTCTCTCTCTCTCTCTCTCTCTCTCTCTCTCATCTAAACATGAATGCATGAACTCAGGCAGATGGAAGGATGTCAAACGAAAATTATTTATATTTTACTGAAATGTCTTTTTGGAAACTACTATTGAACGCATTCAGTGTTGACAGCCACATTTACTCTTAACACATCTATGATTTTTTGTTTTTTAATTTAACTCGTTTCACTTTTCGTATCTGGTTCACACATCTATTTGCCTTCGCTACTTCGACGTTAAAGACATATTCGCTTCGGACGGCCATGATGGGTTTGTCATCATAATAATGGTCGGAGTCTAGTAGTTATAAATCGTCCGTCCCGACCGATTCAATTATTACATGCAAATCCTCAGCGAGCGTCCTGCCATCCGTTATAGGATTCTCTCAATGGCTGCCATGAATTGCTCCTGCAAAGGACGGTGCCATTAAACGAATGGACAGGATTAATACCGATGGGCGTTTGTGTCTGTTTGTATATAGAATAGTTTTTAGTTAGCATGATTCAACGCACGTATATTCTTATGCACTGAATATGAAGGATTTTTTTTTTCTTATTTTTGTAGGGGGATGGTTTGGCTTTCTTAGTGAACAGAATTGTAAGACAACTTATGATGAAAAAAATATTCGTTTATAGTTACTTCAACACCGATTCCATCTCAAATAATGAGATGTATTCCACATAGGAAAACAAAGAGATTTTCTTAGAAAATGTCTATTGGAGGACGAAATTGTTGGACATTTTCTAAGAAAAACCCTTTACATTTTCCTATGTGGAATAAAATTTGATTAACTTAATCTTCGTGCTTAAAAAGATTACCAGAACTATGATATTAGCGATGTTTGAAACGGCAGTACCTAACATTTAGGAATGTTATATTCTGCCAATGAGGAATCTAACTAAAAAAAAATCCGAATTCATTAGCTATTCACTTCTGTCTCTCAATTTGAGTCTCTATAGATTTGTAACAATGGCTGGATGTTTTCAAAATTTATTTCGTGGATCAACTAATGAATATAAACCAGAAAGATATAGAAGAGTTCAACTGGATTAAAAAGGCGAATTTACTGGGCTAGATGACTGCGTTTAAACGTGTTGTGTATTATCGATAGACTATCGTCAATAAATAAAAGAACAACTTAATTTTAGCTTATAGTAAGCAAAAATATTATCGCTTACTCGGTGAGTAAGCCTACAAACTACCTTTTTGTTGGAGGAGGGGGGGTTAGGAAAGGTCTATGGAGGAGACTAAAAAGCTCTGGAAAAGGTGTTTCACATTGAGTTAAAAATACAGGAATTTTAGGATAGGATATTTATGATTTATTTATTGGAATAAAAGTTTTAAAAATAAATAATGTACATGTTAAACAGAACATTTATTTTCTAGTAAAATAATGCGTATTTATTTTAATTTTCGTTGTTGAAAAAAGGCTGTATTTGACCCTAGATTTTAACATATTTTCATTTACGTTAAAAGTTAGGAATATAATGTCCACAACTCATGCATGAGGGGAAAATCTTGCATGTGTCACGAGCAAGCTGGAGGTCAAATCACACATTATTATTATTATTATTATTTGAAAGAAACGTCGACAGATTTATATGTGACAACTATGACCGTCATGCCTTTAAAAAATGAAAGCAATTGCAGTTACCAGAAAAAAATATCAGAATAGTAATTTGAATTGAAATTTCATTCCTTTTTATTGTATCATTTGATTTATTTTCTTTTGCACTGTAAAGTCCTTTGTCAGTTGGATCAATCAGCTCTTTCGTTTCATGTTCTCTCTGTTCCATATGAAAACTGACAGTTGAAATTCGCTTTCCATTTTCCTTTTTTTTTTCTTTTTTATTCCTTTTTTTGGTATATTAACATTGAACTGTGCATGATTAGAAAAACTGAATAAACCAACTCTTCTTGTATGTTATCTTTCTGGAGACTCTTAAATGGATAACATGGGTCTATCATTATCTACAGATTGACTATTTGAGAGAGAGAGAGAGAGAGAGAGAGAGAGAGAGGAGAGAAGAGAGAGAATTTCATACACATCACCTGTTCATAAATGGAAACATTGGTATATCACCATCCCTTGATTAAGTATTTCAGAGAGAGAAAGAGAGAGAGAGAGAGTTTCATACACATCACCTGTTCATAAATGGATACATTGGTATATCACCATCCCTTGATTAAGTATTTCAGAGAGAGAGAGAGAGAGAGAGAGAGAGAGAGAGAGAGAGAGAGAGAGAGAATTTCATACACATCACCTGTTCATAAATGGATCCACTGGTATATCGCCATCTCTAGATTAAGTATTTCAGAGAGAGAGAGAGAGAGGGGGGGGGGGTGGGAGAGAGAGAGAGATCGCCAGTTAAGCAGAAGAGTAACAGAAAGAGAGAGAGGGGAAATATATTCCTTTGGAGAAAAATAATTTTCGGAATATTTGTTATTTGAGCATTGTTCAGAATGTGGACTGACTTACGGTGACATGAAACAGTGTAATTTAGAAAGTTATCTGTTTATCTAGATGGTTGGATAAGATATGACCAAGTCTATCATCTTTTTTTAAATTATAGTCCATTTTTTTCAAAGGGTTTCTTTGTATCTCCAACTACGGTTAAGAAATTATTTAGTCCTCTTTTTAATATTAAATTTCTTTTTTCCTCCAAATCGCTTCTTTGCATAATCACCAAATGTCTTCCATTACAACAATATACTCGTACTCTTTTGCCAAAGGTTTCATTCTGCACTTTGATTCGATGATTTAGTTTCTATCGTAAGTACTGAACCTGACTTGAACAGGAATACGATAATATCAGCAACTTACATTTCCATTCATGGCTGAGCGAATAAAGTGACTGATCTTGCAACTCGGAAGGCATTGAGGTTCGATTTGTAATTTATGTATGAGGTTTTGTCACGTAGAACTGCGTTTGCGTTTATCTAATGTCTAAAAAGTCGACCGTCTAAATTTGCGATAAGAAATTGAGTCTGTTAATGACCTAAGATGGATATTATTTTTATTCGTCTTCTTATCTTTAATAACTTTCGTTCTTTTGTTGTGTTATTCTGTTAGAAGCTAAAAGGAAACCACTTGTTCATGAAACGTTAGTTAATATTAGCGTTTTAAGACATATCCAAAACAGCTGAATTTTGATTTAATTGACCAAAAAATATATCATTCAAACAAACATACACAAACGCCCATCGGTATTAATCCTGTCCATTCGTTTAATGGCACCGTCCTTTGCAGGAGCAATTCATGGCAGCCATTGAGAGAATCCTATAACGGATGGCAGGACGCTCGCTGAGGATTTGCATGTAATAATTGAATCGGTCGGGACGGACGATTTATAACTACTAGACTCCGACCATTATTATTATGACAAACCCATCATGGCCGTCCGAAGCGAATATGTCTTTAACGTCGAAATAACTAAGGTAAATATAAGTGAGAATCCGCCACGAAAAGTGAAAAGTTAAATAAACAAATTAAGTCTGGTATTTAAGTAATAATTACCATCAACGCTGAATGCATTCAAAAGTACTTTTCAAAAAGATATTAAAAATAAAAAGAATAATTTTCGTTTGGCATCCTTTCACTTGCCTGAGTTCATGCATTCATGAGAGAGAGAGAGAGAGAGAGAGAGAGAGTAAATGGAAATGATGATCGATGGAGAAGTTAATTGATGTTATCGGAATATGATTGTCTTTCCCTACTCTTGAGAGAGAGAGAGAGAGAGAGAGAGAGAGAGAGAGAGAGAGAGAGAGAGAGAGAGAGTTAAATGGAAATGATGATAGGTGAAGTAAATTGATGTTATCGGAATAAGATGAACTCTCCCTCTTCTTGTGTGTGTGTGAGAGAGAGAGAGTTTGGCATTTATAAACGTTGCATTACAAAGATACCTTACCATTTCATCCCTTAATTGCCAAGCTGAGGAATTCTATTGTCGCCTTTGTTTTTCCTGACTTTCCCAATCATCCACCCTAGACGTGACAACTATTCAGTTCTCCTAAATCCTCTTCCTAGCTTCTTCGGGTCTGGGCTAAATCCCTGCTGTTTGTTTTATTTTCTTCTACACAAAAAAGAGAGAGAAACATTACGCGTATATTTCAGGTTTGGGACTGATGTAGGCCTATTCCATAGGCCTATGTATTGACGGAAAATCTAAAAAAAATGCACTAAGCATTCCTGAATGAAGTCAGGTCTATTACGCGGGCTTATGTACTAAGGGAAAAAGCTATAAAATGCACGACACATTCCTGATCTAATCATGCCTATTCCGTAGGCTTATGTATTGACGGAAAAACCTAAAAAAAATGCACGAAGTATTCCTGAATTATGTCAGACCTATTCCGTAGGCCTATGTAATAACGAAAAACCCTAAAAAATGCACGAAACATTCTTGATCAAGTCAGGCCTATTCCGTAGGCCTATGTACCGAGGGAAAAATCTAAAAACATGAACGAAGCATTCGTGATCAAGTCAGGCCTATTCAGTAGGCCTATTTACGAAGCATACATAGACCTATGTATTGACGGATAAAATCTAAAAAATGCACGAAGCATTCCGGATAAAAGTGAGTCCTAATCCGTGGGCCTATGTATTAACGGGAAAAATCTAAAAAATCCACAAAGCCTTCCTGATAGTCAGGACTATTCCCTAGGCCTATGTATTGACGAAAAAAAAAATTAAAAAAGGCACGAAGCATTCCTGATCAAGTCATGCCTATTCTGTAGGCCTATGTATTAACGGAAAACAAAAAACTAAAAAAAGTGTACGAAGGATTCCCTACTAAAACTCATGACTAATCCGTAGGCTTGTGTATTAACGGAAAAAAATAAAAAAATAAAAATCCACAAAGCATTCCTGATTAAGTCAGGACTAAAAAGAAATGCACGAAGCATTCCTGATAAAAGTCATCCTGACCCCGAAACGAAAGATTCGCCACTGAAACAGATGCGAAAACCATTTCATGTCTTCATTTGTGGTCCATTAAGGCTCCATCAAAGAGTCACGGCTCCGGGATGCAACAGACTCTCATCACGATTTCGACCTGCAAGTGTTTTGGCTTCGGGAGGGGGGGGGGGATATAAATGCGAGTTTGACGCTTTATAAAAGTGTCACGTTGAAATTCTCACTTTTTTTGCGATAAAGCAAGTAGATAATCAAGGTCGTGGGTGATACTGTGTTATAAATTTATATTTGGATGTTGCGTTATCCCTCAAAAAGACATGATATGACGTTGTATATTTAGGAAAATAAAAATCCTGATTTTCTGCTCTTCTGCTCTCAGATACGACGACATAGTTGCTGTCATAAATGGAATGAGAAATTTAAATGGGGAATAATATGTAAGTGAAGCGATGAGCTGTAACGGTGATTGATGTAGCCTTTGATGATCTGAATTGCAGAAAATAAAAGAGAATAACATAAAGGAAATATGCTAAAGCGACTATACGGCGATTCTTTTAACTTTTTCTATATTTTCTGTATTCTAATAAAAAGAGAGTCTTTGAGTGCTTCGAAGAGCAGTAAAATATTCAAGTTAAGACTAAGAGGATGTTTAAGTTATATAATGAACTTCATTTACGTAAAATGTGAAAGGTAACACAAAGGTTAAGTTATACATCCGGGCAAGATTGCTGCTCAAGGTTAAGTAATACATCCGAGAGAGAGAGAGAGAGAGAGAAGAGAGAGAGAAGAGAGAGAGAGAGAGAGAGCTAAAAATTATTTAACCCAGTGTTGAATAAGCCCAGACCAAGAACACTTCAAACAAATTACTTTCGCCTGAAGACAAAACAATTTACTCATCGTGACGATGATAAACACAATCAATGGATCGCTTTCATTTAAAAACAAGTCTTGCTTATTGTAGGTAATTTATAAAGAAATTAACTTTATGGGCATTAGCAATTCCCGAAGTTAATATTTTCTCCAATCATTAAAAATATTATTTTCAGCAGTTATATTTTTAAAAGCAAGTTATTTCTAACTACTTTAAATTTTCCAATTACAAAGGGTACATAAGCAAATATTTAGGGTTATGATAATTTTCATGACTGTTAGTAATACCATCTGCAACAGCAGAAAGTCAAGGTATTCAGATATTATGCTCCACGATACCCATCTTTAATAAATATCAGTTCTACCTATATGCGAGAGGTCTTCATCAATAAAGAATAACTTAATCCCTCTGCCATCCCACAACGAATAATCTTCCATAGCTATCTGATGACGATACTTACCTTTTCTTCCTGATAACTACGAAATCTGGAATCTAGTAATAACCAATTTCGTTGATACCTCGAATTGAATTGAATTTGGGATTTAGGCCAAAGGCAAAGCACTGGGACCTATGAGGTCATTCAGCGCTGAAATGGAAACTGACAGTAAAAGGGGCTGATAGGCGTAACAGGAGGAAAACCTCCTAGCAGTTGCGCCACGAAGCAATTGTTAGGAGAGGGGGAAAGTAAGATGGAAGAAAAAGAATATGAAAGAAGGTACAGTAAAAGGAACGAAAGGGGTTGCAGCTAAGGGCTGTAATGCCTACAGTGTCCAGAACATGGCCAAAGATTTAGTGCTTTCTGGAACAGGAAGAGAGATGCCATTCGGTCGCTTTGACTATCACAGTGACAGATGTTTTGGCTGTCTAGGTGGAGTGGACGAAGGGAGTTATGGGAGAGAAAATATAGACTAAGGTTCAGTCTTGAGTATCAGTCAGCCAACATGACGCAACAATAAGCTCCATAATGTTAAAAGGATGAATATAACTGAAACCTCTGTCAGATCTTCCAGAGTTAAAAGAGTATTTCAAACTCTTAGTGTGTCCTGTGTCACTGCATTTCATCCGCACATGCGCATTGGCATCGAAACGTCTCGACGCAAGTAGAAATGGACCCAAAGAGCCCACTTGACCGTATCTCTGTTTCCCTGTAAATCACGTTACTGTTCTCCGCATGAGCAACAGTTATTTATGAGGAGCGCCTTGAAATAGCATAGCGTTGGCGAGAGAGAGAGAGAGAGAGAGAGAGAGAGAGAGAGAGAGAGAGAGTGAAACATTATATACTGTTTCCTATCTCGCTTTGATAATACAGTAATCGAGTTATTTTGCGTGAATTAGCACATTAGGACCTCAACTTTCAATTTGTGTTTCTCTCACGTTTTGATAACGCAGTAATCGAGTTATTTTGCGTATTCTAAAACACACGAAGTAGTATTTATCTGACTTGGCTTGATATCAACATATAAACCTAGGCCTACCTGATTCCAGAATTAGCAGATTAGGAACTCCAACTCTCTTTTTGTGCTTCACTTTTTTAATCACGAATTATTTACAGATTGAAGTAAACATATAAACGTAGGCCTATCGGTTTTGAGAATTAGCACGTTAGGATCTAAACAATGAATATTCTCGTTTTCTGCTTTTCCTTTTTTAAAAACATATTAATAATCACATTCGTGCCAATAATAGCAACAGCTTTAGAAGAATGTTTAGTCTTTTGAGCTGTAACTAAATTAGAACCCAGAACTGTGTTGACGTGTATATATATGTGTGTGTATCTATTCTTAGAGGAGCCATCCAGTTCCAAGCTTATGATCCCACGGATGGCCAATTTAGCCTGCAAGCAACTGCATCTAGTGGCCGGCCGTCATTCCAAGCACTGACCAGTCCCAGGGCTGTTCTATTTCACTGAATGGCAGGTCCGTGTTGGTACAAACGAGCACCTACAGAATGTAAGTATTAATATTTTGAGTTTATTTCAACAGCGGAACCGTTTTCTCAATTTTATTCAGATGAGAATCCTTGAAGTAGGTTATCCGTTCTTGGAAATTCATTTTGATAGAATTACCTATTCATAAAGATCGGTTTTTCAAATAACTATAAATCAACCTAATTACAGGATAATTAACCATATTTACCAAACCTTAATACTGGCATCATTCATCTTGCTTGTGCTCCTATATTCATATTTAATTTCTTCAGTTTACGCCAAATTATATTCCTTATGTCCTTGTCTTTTTCATTCCTAAATTTGTTACTCTGTCTGTCTGTCTGTCTGTCTGTCTCTCTCTCTCTCTCTCTCTCTCTCTCTCTCTCTCTCTCTCTCTCTCTCTCAGATTATTTTCTGAATACTCATTACTGGCGTTTATCAATCCTCTTTCCAAAGACTTCACTTGGAGAGAGTGAGTTCCCCTTAGGGGTTCCAGTAAGTTTTTGCCACCCGTTTTCCCCCTCATATTCATTCGTCTTGTTCAGACTTTCCATCAATTCATGTTGCTGTTTTTATTTTTAGTTCTTTTTCATAGTTTACATTCGTCTCCGTTTAACTGCTAGTGTTATTCCTTATTATTTAATTAATAGTTTTTATTCCTTTTTATCTATTTCAACTTATTTATTTTTGTTATGATTTCGCTATTCTTCTCATCATGAATATTGTTTTTTTATTTTTCACGTGGGCATATTGAGCAAATTTTATATCACCTTGATATTTTTATGTATGTGCAGAAGATTAGTTAACTTCTTCTGAATGCGTTAATTACTATTTACTAACAAAATTTACTCTTAAAAGTGTAAATCATCTTTTTATGTACCCATGTTACTGCGTAATTCATTTACTTATAATTCGTTGTATACTAATAATTGATTATTTTCATTCGTTTTATATTAATGCTTAATATTTAAAACTGATTTCAGCGTCAATGACCTTCCTTGTCAGGATGGCAGATAGCCTCTATTCATTCATTCATTCATTTCATTTACTTAATATATGCGATATCTTATTTTCTCTTAATTTCGTGCACTTCCCAGTATTACCAGAAACATTCCCGCAAATGAATGCGGGAGATTCCCTTGCTAACCATTAAACGCAAATTACCACGACCGTACATTACCATCATGGCGGCCTCCGGACTTATCCCTCTCATAATTCACCCTCATAAATTCAACTCTTTGGCACCCTCCCACTGCGTCGCCTTCATCTTAACCTTCTCCCAACTATCCACCCCCGCAACCCCCTCGCCCCTCTTTTATTTCCGAAGTCCTTGGGCGGAGAAAGTCTCCTTCAGGTCAGTAGTTTTTCCAAGGAGGGCGACTTCGAAGGGGGAACCTCTACGAATGTAGTCGGCGCTTTCAAAGATTCATTGACGCTGAGCACTGTGAGGAAGGGGGGGGGCGGGTGTTAGATTACATTCTGAAGGTCATTTGCCAATAGTGTTGTTAGTTATGTATATAAACTCTTAAAAGTAAATACTAGTTATATTTCTGTGTAGTTATATCTATTACATGGAGTGTACGGGTATATATATATATATATATATATATATATATATATATATATATATATATATATATATATATATTATATATATATATATATATATATGTATATATAGAATAGATATATTTATTATAATATATATATATATATAGATATATCTATATATATATATATGATATATATATATATATATATATATATATATATATATATATATATAGATATATATATACACACACACGCACACACACATATCTCTCTCTCTCTTCTCTCTGCTCTCTCTCTCTCTCTCTCCTCTATATATATATATATATATATATATATATAAATATATATATATATATATATATATATATATAAACACGTGAATATAGAATAATTACTGCCAAACCTCTTTCCTACTTTACTGACATATATACGAGTATATACAAAAGCAACTACGAACCATAAGGATTTGAATTCTTCCTCCACCTCACACAGTCATAGGGGGAAGGTAGAGAGAAGGAAAGGGGAGGAGAGGGTAGAGGGAAAGAAAGTGTGATTGCTCAGAGTTGGCACAGGGGGCTTTGGAATCAAGTGGAACGCCCCTTTCCCCTCGAATTCTGGAGGGAGAGGGGGTTTGGGGTCATGAAAAGGGGAAGTGTTGTAGGACCGGAAAGAAAAAGACGACCCCCTAGATATCGCAAACCTAACGGATGGCGGACATGAAAAATGGAGACGGTTAGGGGGCGTTAAAATGGCAGGGGTTTATGACGGACAAGGGGTGTGGTTCAAGAGGCACGTCCTGTCTATTACTACTGCTATACTACTACTACGGGGAGCCTTCCCAGAGGCATATCCTGACTATTACTACTACCATGGGGATCCTTCCCAGATGCATATCTTCACTATTACTTCTACTATGAGAAGCCTTCCTAGAGGCATATCCTGACTACTACTACTACTACTACTACTACTACTACTACTACTACTACTATGGGGAGCCATTCCAGAGACCTCCTGACCACTACTACTAGTAGGGGGAGGCGTTCCAGAGGTACTTCCTGACTATTAACACTATTATGGGGAGGCTTTCCATAGGCACATCCTGACTATCACTACTACTAGAGGAAGGAACTGCCTACCTGTAGCTATGGAAAGGGATGGAGACACACACACTAAGTGTTTTAATGGTTTAGTGGCGACAGATAAAAGATAAATGGAAAGCATCCTCTCCTCCCCAAAAAGTAAAGAAGATGAAGGTTGTACTTCTGACATAAGATGTGGATAGAGTTTTCGAAGATGCATAGAAAGAAAATCGCCTTTCTTCCCCCCTCCCGTACCTTCCTCCTCTCTTCCAGAATTTATGAAGGAAACTATAAGAGAAGTAGGATGGGAGTCCTAACAAAAGAGTTTGGATTAGGTAAGACCTCCCCCTTTGAGAGATATGGTAAAGGAGGGTTTGGGGGTTGATAAAGGAGGGTTTGGGGGTTGATAAAGGAGGGTTTTGGGGTGATCATTTGGGGGAGGGTTTTGGGTTTGGGTGGGGGTTCATAAAAGTGGGTTTGGGTGTTCATTAAAGAGGGTTTGGGGGTTCATAAAGGAGGGTTTGGGGGTTGATAAAGGAGGGTTTGAAGATTCATAAAGGAGGGTTTAGGGTTCATAAATAAGTATTGGGGGTTCACAAAGGAAGGTTTGGGGGTTGATAAAGAAGGGTTTGGGGGTTAATAAGGGAGGGTTTGAGGGTTCATAAAGGGGGGTTTGGGGGTTGATAAAGGAGGGTTTAGGGGTTTCATTAAAGGGGTTCATAAATTTGGGAGTTGGGTGGGGGTTCATAAAGACGGTTTGGGGGGTTCATAAAGGAGGGTTTGGATTGCCATGGGAAAGGGAGAGATATAAAAACGATAAGAAACGAGCTGGGAGGAATTCTTAAAGCAGATTGATGGCTATAATAAATCCTCTAAAATTTATGCTCGATTCTCAAAAGATAAACACATCTCGTGATGAGCGTTTTGGTGGATGTATGAGATCTTCTGCTATGGTATAAAAAGAAAAATTCATAAAGAATTCTCATATGAACACATTGGAAAGACATCAGTGTATATGGATTTTGATGAACGTTTTACAAACAGTATAATTTTTTCCTGGAAATCCATAATATTAATTTCTCCAACCACTGAATATATATATATATATATATATATATATATATATATATATATATATATATATATATATACATAACATATATATATATATATATATATATATTATATTATACATGCTAATTTAAGCTAAAGGTGTCCTGGGATTTGTAGGTGAGTAGCCGCGTTAAATTATACCTCTCGTGATAGCCTTGTGGATAAAAGAGATTCACTGTACGTCCTGAATTCTTGGTTCCGTGGTTCGAGCCCAAAAGCCGATAAATTTCTTATTAACTAAAATATTCAGCTTCGGTTAACATATATGAAAATATATTAATTCCGGGGTAGATCGAATTGGATATTAAAGGACATTTATAGCTTAATGTGTGAATCATTGTGATGGAGAATATATATATATCTATATATATATATATATATATATATATATATATATATATATATATATATATATATAACATTCATGCATTGCCCCAACCTTAACACCCAACGCGAAGCAGAGAGATCCTTGCCCTCGTGTAGGAGGCAGCCCTTCAACCGTGTGTGTGGAACAAGACCACCACACACGGACAGGAGCGCACAATGACATTCAGTAAATTAAACATATATATAATTAATATATATTTATATATATGTATATAATAACTTATTTTCAACTTTTGATATAATTCCTGTTGTTGACATATTTATTTAATTGTCTTATTTTATTTTTCATTATAGTCTTTTGTAAATACTTAAAACTAGGTCTTTGGCAACTGTACTAATTTTCCGTCCTCATGACGTCACAAAACACATGCAGGTTCATATTTGTATCATTTGGGCTGCTCTACGAGCAAGAGCCCGTGCTGGCACAAGGCCAGCTTAATCTCAAACAAATAAGTAAAAAATACTGGAGTTAATGGAAGAACCACATTATGTGTCCATTAGTAACCTGAACAGTGAAGTGAAGAAAATAATTCAAAAATATGAAGCAATTTCAAAAAAGCTGGTTGACAGTGAAATAGCCATTCTATTCAATGAATTTTGTATCCGTGAAAAATTGTGCCCTAAGTGTATATATATATGTATATATATATATATATGAATATATATATATATATATATATATATATATATATATATATATATATATATATATATATATATATATATATATATATATATATATATATATATATATATATATATATATATATATATATATATATATATAGTATATATATATATATATATATATATATATATATATATATATATATATATATATATATATATATATATATATATATATATGTAATAGTGTGGCACAGTGTCGTTATTCCAAAAGACAATAACTTAATAATACTTAAGAAAAAGGCACGAAACGGATAATAAGGAAGAAAGGAGAAAAAGGGAATACGATAATGATTTTTCTTAGCGAAGGGATTTTGTTACTCAAAACATTAGGCTTTTAGCCATTGAACATCTGGTCTTCATCTCCCCCAAAAAGCCTCTGTCCGTACCAGCGATTAGTGACCAACAAGAGATTATGGGCGACGAAGGATATCGCTCAGGCATATTCGAGAAATTGGAAACTACTCTCATTAGCGCCTATGACTAATCGCCGTTCCCTTCGTGAACAGGTCAGAGAGAGCCATCTGGCATACGTTTTAAAGGAATTCTATGACCCGTTGTTCAAAGGAGGGAAGTACCAAATTCTTAAAAGCTCCACCCTCCCAAAGGTAGGCCTCTAGTATCGACGAATCAAAAGCCATGAGTGTTGGTCATAAGACAGCCCAAAAGGGGCATCAACGAATGACCTATGAGGTTACCAAGGGATACGCCCCTAAGAAGCCAGGACATGAAGAAGGAGGCGTATACAAATTCAAAGCCTACGAATTACTGTAGAAGACCTGACAGGAAGGCGGTCTCGTAAGAAGTTAATAGCCACTAAGACACAAAAAGTCTTTCAGAAAATGCCACACCAGTCAGAATCCAAAAATCCAAAGGCGGGGCTAAGGAGATTTCAACTGAACAAAAAGGCGAGACAGAGAGAGAGCAGGCAGAGGGAAAAGGGAGCAGAGAAAAAGGGGAACAGAGAAGCAAGAGAGAGAACAACCGGGGAGCCTGAGGGGAGAACTGCAGTGGCATGGCCGTGAAACAGAGAAGGACAGAAGAATCCCCAGAAGAAGAACAGGTGCAAAAGTGTGGTGTGCGAAGCAATCAAAGACAGTGAAAGTGACAATCAATACTCAGTAAATTTCCCTCGTGCCTATAGACTCGTAATTGCAACAAGTGCCAATTAAGTTTTATCAGTCCAAGAGCCCAGTAACTCAGAAGGTGGAAAACATGTGTAAGAACCCCCCCTAACGAAGAATAAAACGTAATTTGTATGAATATATCAATTTCATTTCTCATCTAAAAGTAGAACCCTTCCTTTTAACGAATTCCAGATTAAGAACATTGAGCAAGACAAGAAGAATTTATATAAGCCTAATTCCCCAAAGTACAGCCTCCACGGCACACGTTACCTTAGATCTGTGCAAAGAAAGTAAGTACCGTCACAGATTTTATTGGTGGCAGAGCGACGGGATACGATGAGATAAAGATTGATATAGTGACAAGATTAATTGATGTCGAGCGGTAGGGATAGGAAGAGACAAAAGACACAGCAAAGAAATGGTGATTAGCGACGTGATACGAAGACACGAATGACAGTTAAAGACAGCGGCCGCGAAACGGAATAAAAGTTTAGTGTCGGCATAAGAGATTTCAATCCATTCACGCCACTCGAAAAAGAAAGTTCTCCTCTAAGACAGTTACCAGTGCTTCCCCAAATACAAAGACAGTTACCGAGTTGTAACAATAAAAGCGCTCCAAAAAAAAGCCACCCACACTTTGCGAAAGAAAAACTCCACTCCGAAGAACAGTGAAAGAACTTCCACTAGAAGAACAAGATATCGAAAGCGTAAAGAAAATATCAAGAGGAAAGAAAACATAATCCCGAAAACGCAACAGTCAACGCAATCCTGCTCTGAGAGGAAAGAAGAGAGAGAGAGAGGTCCCCTTTCCCGAAGAGAAGAAGAGAGAGAGAGAGAGGGGGAACCAACACATCATTCAACGCGCTGGTAGGCGAACGCAAGCTGTCAGACGTAAACCCGGGTGCCGAAGGCGACGCAAGTTAAGTCCAAATAAAAATCCCCACACTTACATAACATTAAACTCTATTAAAAGTAAATTACGCGATTAACATTTCAGTTAGACAATTTCTGGTATTTCAAGATTAAAAGATTTTCACACAGAACTTTTTTTTTGGCAACGAAACTACGATATTTCTTTAGTTTACTAATTATAACTAATCAGCTACTAAGACCTTTTCCCGAACATTTGTATTTACTAACCAATAACTTTAAATTTTAGTTTGAATTTTGAATGTGTCATTTTATGTTATTTTTTGTGATTTTTGTTGTTTTTTGTGATTTCTTGTACTTTGTTTTTTTTTTTGTTTTAGTATTTGCTTTTTACTCTTATTCGTTACGTCGAATGAATGTTTACTTGTTTTTATTTTGTTTGTTTAGGATAACAAGGGTAATTCACGGGAGGTCTCTCGTTAGCGCACACTTTACGGTCAGTTTCAGTATCGTGGTTTTTACCAGTACAGTTAAGAGGGTTTTTGTTGTTATTAAGAATCGCTTACCGGTAACGTAAGACTTTGAGAATATTTCTGGGAAAATTCTTTTATTTTTTTTGGTGATCGAATACTTTAGTAAAAACAGTTTATTGTTATTATCATTTTCTTTTGGGATATTACGGTCATAACTTTGATACTTTTAATGATACTCAGTACTTAAGAAAATTTCCATTAACGAGTCGATGGTCAAAGGGAGACCGACTCCTTATCAGAAAGTAAGAACGCCTGTGCTCACGAGAAGTCAAACAAGGAAATTAACCATGCCGGAAGGTACACAGTCAGCGAGTTCGAGCGCAGCAGTAATGGGAACACATAAGGAACATGTAATTAATCACATAGCTAAATTTTGCGGAAGAAAGGATGGTCAGTTAGCTTGTAACTTAGAGAACTGGATAGAGCAAGTGGAGACACGCCTAGATAGCATAACGGGGACAGATAGAGAAAAGCTTATTGAAGCCAAGAGTTATCTTGATTTGGAAGCCGGAGGAGACTTAGAGCGATACGTCCACTCCGAGACTTACCGAGATCTCAAGAATTTGGAAGAATTGAAACGGTATTTTAGGAAGGTTTATTCCACAGTTGGTGAAAGAGATCCAGTTACTAGCTTGGCAAGGATAGTGCGTCAATTTAAGTTAGACGAAAGACGTTACCAAGAGTTTAGCTCTCAGTTGTATAACAATATGAATGAATGGGGTAACTTCATGGAAACCACAGGTTGGATAGAGGTAGAAGGAGGCAAGCAAAAAACGCTAATGAGTCATGTTAAAAAAATATTTAGACTAGCAATAATGATTGGAAGCCTGCCAACGGAAGTTATTGCAAGGATGACTCGTAAGTGGGAGACATCCGATGATGTAGCAGAGATTGAAGAGGAGGAAACAAAAATCTTAGGTAGAAGACCTGAAGGGAATCCTATATACAGACCTTTAGTCGCTATAGGACAAAAAGAAAGGGGTCCAAATAGATCTAAGACACCATCTAGAAATCAGAATAAGATGCCAGGTAAATCTTCTCAAGGAGGATTTTCGACAGTCACGTGTTATAACTGTCAGAAGAGAGGACATTATGCCAGTGACTGCCGAGGGATAGCCTTCTGTCCTTTCCATAAGAGAACAGGACATAGTGCCCGAGAATGCAGAAATAAATTTGTTTCAGCTCCTAGAGGTAGATCTCAGTCGAGAGGCAGAGGTAGAAACAATAGTCAATCTCCCCCAGTTAGAGGAAATAGGGATTCCGTCCCAAATAGATATGCTAATCAAACAGCAAGTATAGGGTATCAACCAGTTCAGTCAATGTCAGACGACGCAATGGGAAATTTTCTGCTTACTGGTACAATGAATCTTCCTCTATAACAAAGAGAACGTCCGGAATGTCAAGGCTAAGCCCAGCTACACAGGTTAGCAAAGTTGATGTAGGGAATGAATATAATTATAGACCATTATTTCCAGCCCATGTCGGTTTAGAGAAACCTATTATTACATTCTTTGATACAGGTAGTCCTAAGAATATAATGTCAGAAAAGGTGTATCGGTTGTATTTTTCTCACTTAAGTTTGAACCCAGCGGTAGATTGTAGAATCACAGACGTCCAGGGTAATGATATCCACGTAATTGGACAGTTAGATTTTCCATTTAGGCTAGGAAGAATTGCACTAAGAGAAAATGTTCTGGTAGCCAGAGATATACAATTAACTTTTGCTCATTTGCTGATAGGTTATCCAACTATGGCTAGACAAGGTATAAGCATTGATGCTCCTAGAGAACAACTAGTGATTAACAACGGTCGTGAGATTTCTAGAATACCAATATGCAAGTCAATTAAAAGAACCCAGACTCAACCGAATCCCACACTGAAAGGTATCTTAAAGAAGGATAAGACAGAGGGAAGATACCCAGAATGCATCACGAGTTCACAACAGATCATTAACCTCTTAGAATCAAATCAAGGCACTTATTTAAAGTTAGAAAGGGAATTAAGACTTAAACCAGGAGAAAGTACGTGGGTAGAATGTAGAGTAAACCCAATTTTTGAAGGAAAGGAAATTCTCACACTTACTGAAAAGTCGCAAGTAAACGGAATACATTATTCTTCTAGTTTACATGAAGTTAGACAGAGCAAAATAGCGTTACAGATTACGAATAACAGAGGAGGAAAGGTTAAGTTAACACCAGGTACAGAGATAGGCTTAGCAGAAGTATACTCCATACCTATACGAGTTGTAGAAAGGGAAACGGTAGCAGCAATTAGTAAAGGAAATGAAAATTATGCTCAGGACATAAAACTGAGAAGAGCTAAGATAGGATCTCATTTAAAGGACATTAAGGAAAACCATGTTAGAGAAGAATTCATAGACTTATTGTGCGAATATAGCGATATAGTCGCTCTAGACGGCGACACCTTGGGAAATACACGCGAAATAACGCACAAGATAGACATTCCATCGAACACAAAGCCAATTTACATACCAGCTTACAGAGTAGCACATTCCCAGAAGGAGATCATTGAAAGGGAAGTACAAAGAATGAATAGGCAAGGAATAATAGAACCATCTAAATCCCCATGGTCCTTTCCACTTTTGCTAGTTCCTAAAAGGGACAAAACTTACAGAATAGTTGTTGATTTCAGAAAATTGAACCAAATTACTGAAAATGATCCTTATCCAATGCCGTCAATGCGAGATCTTATCGCCACTATAGGGTCCAAGAGATACTTCACCACTATAGATTTATTGCAAGGATTCTTGCAAATTCCTCTAGACGAAGAAAGTAAACCTTTGACTGCTTTTTCCACTAGTAACGGCAGATACCAGTATGTAAGAATGCCCTTTGGTCTAAAGTCAAGCCCGGTAACTTTTGTAAGATTAATGGATAAAATTTTGGGCGATTTACTAGGCAAAGACGTACACTGTTACATAGATGATTTGGTAATAGCAACAGATACCATAGAGGAACACATAGACTTAGTCAGAGAAGTCCTAAAGAGATTAAGAAAAGCCAACCTGAAGCTTAAATTAAAGAAGTGTAACTTCCTTAAAAGGAAAATAGACTACCTTGGTCATACACTAAGTGAAAAGGGCGTAGAAGTAAACGACGCAAAGATTAAGTCGATTAGGGAATATCCTACACCTCAGTGCAAGAAGGACGTAAAGTCATTCTTGGGTTTAGCAGGTTTTTACCGCAAGTTCGTAGGGAACTTTGCAGTCATATCAGCTCCACTAACTGAAACTTTAAAGGAACACGTATCATTTATATGGACAGACAAGCAGCAAGAAGCATTCGATGAATTGAAAGAAAGATTACACATCCCCCAGTACTTAGTTTCCCAGACTTCGGCAAGAATTCTTTTTAGCCACGGACGCAAGCCACATTGGTATAGGAGCATGTTTAATGCAAAGACAAGATAATAAGTATAATGCGATAGCTTATTACAGTAGGAAATTAAAGCCCTCAGAAGTGAACTACTCAGTAACAGACCTCGAGTCTCTAGCTATAATAGACGCTTTAAAGCATTTCAGATATATCATTTTTGGTTACAAGATAACCGTGTTCACGGATCATTCAGCCGCAGTAGAAATGCTAAAGACCCTAATTTTTCTGGACGAAGAGCCCGTTGGTTCATGACAGCCCAAGATTATGATATAGAGGTGAAATATGTCCCTGGGAAGACGAATAAGGTAGCAGATGCATTATCAAGATATGTGTCACAAGGTGATAGTATAAGTATGATAAGTCAAGAAGAAGAAAAGAATGAAACAATGTGCAATGACGTAAATGTACTCACCATGCACTATACAGAGGAGCTTTCCCGGCAAAATTTCATAAAGGAACAAGAAAGAGATGAAGATATAAGGGAACTGTTCAAATACGTTAGAAACGAAAGAAAACACAGCCAACAAGAATTAACCGAACTAGGTAGGAAGGTTGGATGTCCCACAGATGCACTAACGGACATAGATGGCGTATTAATTTGGATGTGTCACGAATATGACCCATTTGGTCAATTTCTAGGTGTACTGCACAAAAGGTTAGTACCTAAAAGTCTAAGAAACAAGGTCATTGAGCTAATGCACGATGATGACATGAGAGCTCACCCAGGAAGGGATGAGACAATTAGATTAATCCAAAGAACTTTCCATTGGAAGGGAATTCACAAGGATGTTAGTAATTATGTGAAGAGCTGCAATACATGCAACAGCTACAAGGGAAGAACCGACAAGGAAGTACCACTAGGGAAATATCCTATCCCACAGACTCCTTTCGAAAGAGTATCTATTGATCTTATCACAAATCTTCATACCACGAGTAAAGGGAATAAGAATATACTAGTATGTATCGACGCGCTCACGAGATATACAGAGTTGGTACCACTAACTAGTAAAAGTGCCAAGGATTGTGCAACCGCTCTCTTCGATAAGATATTTTGCAGATATTCTGCCCACAGCTCATTATTTCTGATAATGGGACCGAGTTCAACAACTCATTAGTTCAAGAAATTTGTAACGCCTTTAAGGTAGAAAAGGTAGCGATACAGCCGTATCACCCAGCTAGCAATGGCTTGGTAGAAAGGAATAACAGAAAGGTTTTAGATGTATTACGTCACACGGTAGGACAGGATCCTGACTGGGACGTCAATTTACCTTTAGTCCAATTATCCTTAATGCAAGGCATCATACGAGTACTCGAGCAACTCCCATAAAAGCTTTGATGGGATATGAACCCAGATTACCTTATGCATGGCTGAATCAGCCAATACAGCCTAATTACTCTGAAGATATCATGAAGATAAGAATCGGAAACTTTAAAGTAATCCACAAGCAATTGCACAAGAATTTAGAAGAAGCCCAGCAGAATATGATAGAGAAGCATCAAGAAGGATTAAGGCCTGTAGACTACAAGAAAGGAGATGAAGTCTATATTAAGAAGGAAGTAAGAAGTGGTATTAATTATAAGTTAGCCACAAAATTCCACAGACCATACAAGGTCGTAGACGTACAAGAAACTAAGATAAAGGTTAAGAAAATGAATAGCCAAATGCCTTCCACATATGCTGAATCATTAGAAGAAGAAGAATTTTGGATAAACAAGGACAAGGTCAAGAGAACCAAAGAAGTTAAAGAATCCAAAATGACAGAGACGTCAGAAGAAATTCCAGAAGAAGGAACTAGATATAACCTAAGAAATAGAAGAGTCACTTTTCAGTGAAACGAAGAACAAACCCATTAATTCATCAAATTATTCCCATGTATTTATTTGATTTCGTTATTGCTAAGTTTACCTTCATCGGTCGACTTAGGAATAAGCTTTTATTGTTACAATTCTTACTTTAATTAGTCGGTTTGTAGCAAGAATTTTTGAGTTACGTGCACTAACTTCAAATTAATTTTGACTTGAAGGGAATTATTTGGGTATGTAAGAAACAGTTCAATGCGCAGTATAAGAATTTCAAGACGTATATTAAGTTTAACCGTTCCATAAGAACATTCTTAGAAGTAAAAGAATAAATAAGACGGGTTAAGATAGACATTAAGAGATTTTAAGATAAGAGAATTCGTTTCAGAAATGACTAAGATATTGAAGGGGTAATTAATACACTTACTTTGTTCAATCCATAAGATGTGGATTGATGAAAACTTACTAATAAGATATTAATCGTTGAAAACTTACTAACAAGATATTGATATGTGAAAGCTTACTAACTGTTGTCACAGTAGAAGAAACCTACAAGTATTAACCACTAACCGGTTCCTTTAACCGAGTTGCCAATTTTGTTGTAGTATCAAGCAGTGAAGTTATATGGTTTAATGTACAAGATTACTCAGAATTACAGTAAGAATGTCCAATGAAATTTTGCATAAACACAATACACAATCTCAGTAGGAAGTCAAGGACACACTTGTTATTGCATACAAATACACAAGGATATTTTCTCCAAGGACTTGTCTCCAAGCAGCAGGTCGCAGCAAACAAGAAGCCATCAAATGTCGTCAACAACGAGCGAAATTTATTTTTCCATAAAGAAAGACGATATCCACCTAGATAGAATAGGACTGAGGACTGTACCAATCATATACTGTAAACTTGGATAGTTACCATTATTTTTTGCTTGCTACCATGCATTTATATAACTTATGTGACTTAAGGGCTAATTTATGTTTAACTTTCAGTTTTTCTTGTTTTTTGGTGATTTATTTTTGTTTGCATTCAGTTTCATGTTTCTTAATGTGATTTACTCATATTTGAATTCAGTTTGATGATTCTTTTAATATTACTTAATCAAGTATTTGTTCATATTCATATTCAGTTTTAATGTTTCTCAGAATGTTACTTACTCAAGAATTTACTCATGTTTACATTCACTTTTGATTGTTGCCCTTAACGTTACTTAATCAAGGATTTGCTCATGTTTACATTCACTTTTGATGTTTTTGAGTTAAAGTTTCAATATGATTTCCAAGAAGCATAAGTTAGGAGTCCTCTTGTAGGTATAATATTTGCTTCAGCTTAGATAACGCTGTCGGAGTCAGCGAGGTAGCGCCGAGACGTAATAGTGTGGCACAGTCCGAGCTTATGTGCACATGTCGTTATTCCAAAAGACAATAACTTAATAATACTTAAGAAAAAGGCACGAAACGGATAATAAGGAAGAAAGGAGAAAAAGGGAATACGATAATGATTTTTCTTAGCGAAGGGATTTTGTTACTCAAAACATTAGGCTTTTAGCCATTGAACATCTGGTCTTCATCTCCCCCAAAAAGCCTCTGTCCGTACCAGCGATTAGTGACCAACAAGAGATTATGGGCGACGAAGGATATCGCTCAGGCATATTCGAGAAATTGGAAACTACTCTCATTAGCGCCTATGACTAATCGCCGTTCCCTTCGTGAACAGGTCAGAGAGAGCCATCTGGCATACGTTTTAAAGGAATTCTATGACCCGTTGTTCAAAGGAGGGAAGTACCAAATTCTTAAAAGCTCCACCCTCCCAAAGGTAGGCCTCTAGTATCGACGAATCAAAAGCCATGAGTGTTGGTCATAAGACAGCCCAAAAGGGGCATCAACGAATGACCTATGAGGTTACCAAGGGATACGCCCCTAAGAAGCCAGGACATGAAGAAGGAGGCGTATACAAATTCAAAGCCTACGAATTACTGTAGAAGACCTGACAGGAAGGCGGTCTCGTAAGAAGTTAATAGCCACTAAGACACAAAAAGTCTTTCAGAAAATGCCACACCCAGTCAGAATCCAAAAATCCAAAGGCGGGGCTAAGGAGATTTCAACTGAACAAAAAGGCGAGACAGAGAGAGAGCAGGCAGAGAGAAAAGGGAGCAGAGAAAAAAGGGGAACAGAGAAGCCAAGAGAGAGAACAACCGGGGAGCCTGAGGGGAGAACTGCAGTGGCATGGCCGTGAAACAGAGAAGGACAGAAGAATCCCCAGAAGAAGAACAGGTGCAAAAGTGTGGTGTGCGAAGCAATCAAAGACAGTGAAAGTGACAATCAATACTCAGTAAATTTCCCTCGTGCCTATAGACTCGTAATTGCAACAAGTGCCAATTAAGTTTTATCAGTCAAGAGCCCAGTAACTCAGAAGGTGGAAAACATGTGTAAGAACCCCTAACGAAGAATAAAACGTAATTTGTATGAATATATCAATTTCATTTCTCATCTAAAAGTAGAACCCTTCCTTTTAACGAATTCCAGATTAAGAACATTGAGCAAGACAAGAAGAATTTATATAAGCCTAATTCCCCAAAGTACAGCCTCCACGGCACACGTTACCTTAGATCTGTGCAAAGAAAGTAAGTACCGTCACATATATATATATATATATATATATATATATATATATATATATATATATATATATATATATATATATATATATATATATGTATATATATATACATACATATGCATGTATGTATAAATATATATATATATATATATATATATTATATATATATATATAAGATATATATATATATATATATATGTATATATATATATATATAATATAATATATATATATAATATATATATATATTATATATATAAAATTATATTAAATATATGTATAATATATATATATATATATATATATATATATTATATATACTATATATCTATATATATATATATATATATATATATATATATATATATATATATATATATGTATATATAGATATATATATATATATATATATATATACATTAAACACTTGCTTTTCATGGACAGCATTCACCCATTCGGAAATGATTGTATTATATTCTAGCATGTTTCCATACCGGCTGCTAATTGGCTTTGTTGTAGTTTCCAGCCCTACATAAAACTGGATAATGCCACATATTCAAAACTGCCGATAAATATAATGATGATTTCCCTAAAAATGTCTCTGAGATTAATAGGTCGAAGGATTATTCTGTACTGCTGTAGCCAATAGATACCTGACAGTTAATAGTATATTCCATAGCATGCAAATTCTAATCTTACTATAATGGGCTTAAATGTCTCTCCGTCCGTCTGTCATTCAATCACAGCCAAACGGCTGGTGAGATGGGCATGAAACTTGGCAGGGTTATAGTGGTTTATAATGGGGTTTCATCCTACCTTCCCCCACCCTCCCTCCGAAGGGGGTGGTGGTGAGAAGGGATTCCCTGAAACGGAGCTGGTTCTGCCCGTGAAAAGAGGCTGGTGCCGCCCGTAGACTTAGTTGCTTTACGAATTTTCATACATAATTCCTGTATACATATGTTTGCTAGTATGTACAAGTGTAACTAATTCATAACCGCTTTTGTTCATGCACGTTCACAGAAGCCTCACCATCAGAATGATGGTCCTGTATAAAAGTATAATTGTCAATTTTATGTATTTGTATAGTGTTGTTTTTAAGGTCAATCTTCAACCACGCATATTCTGGCTCTAACACAACCCCCCTCTTGTGTCAACGCTTTTCATCGATCAATGATCTCTCATTTTCTCTACATATCCCAACCAGGTAACCAAATACTTCCCTTCTTTGCTCTCCTCACAATACTACGTATATTGAGTAACTCACTGACAGACTCGTAAGCTATGTAAGTTTGGCAATTGTGCATAATTTCTTCTTTCTTAATTGCATATTCATTTCCAATTAAATATCACTATTATTTACTCTGTGTACTGGACGAATATGACGAAAACTATATTTTCATATTTCAGGAGCTTTCTGGAGCAATTTATTTAGAACAATTTATTTTGAAGAGCAATTGCAATTAACAATAATAGTAAAAAAGAGCAAATTGTTTTGAAGAGCAATTGCAATTAACAATAATAATAAAAAAAAGTAAATTGTTTTGAAGAGCAATTGCAATTAACAATAATAGTAAAAAAGAGCAAATTGTTTTGAAGAGCAATTGCAATTAACAATAATAATAAAAACAGCAAATTATTTTAAAGAGCAATTGCTATTAACAATAATAATAAAATACAGCAATTTGTTTTGACCAGCAATTGCAATTAACAATAATAATAAAATAGAGCAATTTGTTTTGAGGAGCAATTGCAATTAACAATACTAATAAAATACTCTCCATCAATTTCATTATATAACTTTCATTCATATAAGATCATATTCCTCGTATTGGGGTCATTCATGTACAAAAAAGGATTAAGAGTTTAGAATTTAAAAACTTGGCAAGACAAAGTTAAAGACTTTCTTTGAGGTATTTTGCCATAGATTTTTTAAAGGAAAAATTTCAAGGTTACCAAACAAACTCCAGGTAATTTTCCAATACTCTTGAAGACTGATGCTCATAAATGAACATTTTAAAGAACAAACCTAATCTTGGTCACTTTCATTACGAGACGCCTCGGATCTCAATATGTTTTGCCCTTCCATTAACTTGTCACATAAATACCTTCCTCCTGGCTAGCAAATTCTCTCTCTCTCTCTCTCTCTCTCTCTCTCTCTCTCTCTCTCTCTCTCTCTCTCTCTCTCTCTCTCTCTCGTTTCCTGGCAAAGATGATATCTTCCACACAATTATCTCTGAAGAGGTTATTCACCACACAATCATCTCATGGTTTAACATCATGGTAGGTCTTTTGTGGTATGCATTTTCATCTGCAGAGTCTGGTAAGAAAGAAATTAAAAGGAAAGTGAATTCTTACATTTTTTTCTCTGAAGAAGAGGAGCGTGTTGCTGTCTCTGGAGAAAGCCTAACTCGCGAAAAATCACAGCAATGGCAATTGGAGAAAGCAGAATATTTAACGAATTATTTCTAATGACCAATTTTTTCGTATTCAAGATGGTTGTCATAAATAAAACTGTTTTATCCACATCTGATCTTTGTATAATTTGAGCGATTTTATAATAAAAAAAATATAAATCTTTGACCTTCCCTGCTGCTACGTTCAGTTTACAATCTAAACATTATATGAATTCTCATTTAGACTTTTATTGTGTCTTTTCTTTAAGAATGTGACCTTTACATAGAATACTTTCGCAGAATCATTATCCACCTTATAAATAACCCTTTAATATAAGTTGTTTTACCAAGCATACATGGCCATTACAGCTCAGCTGACAGAGATACTTGAATATGTACCAGGTAGTTACAGGACTACTGCGGATAAAAGCTCGTGAACTGCTTACAATTTTGGTAGAGAAAATAAGTTCTAATGTTTGGTATCTGAGAAGGCCATTTCCTGGCTCTCAATTTTAATATTTGGAATTTTTTTAATATGTATTTTTTATCATTCAAAGGTATTGTACATAACACCCCCTTCACTAGAGCGAAGAAGGATCCTTAAAACATTACTTAAAAGATGAAATAATCCAAAATTTAATGAACCCATAAGAAAAATACAATCATGGTATATATGTATATAATTCAACTTACATCAAATACAAAAACCAAACTCCAAATTCTAAACAGAAAACCAGAACGACAAAGAAACATTGCAATCCCAAGCATCCAAACCAGAACCAAAATGTTATGAGAAATGTTGTTATTGTTTTGATGGCAAAAGCAAGAATGAGTCAGCCTTGGCTTTCCAGAGTCCAGTCGGCGGCATTCCAAGAGAAAAATATTTATTCATCGAAATTCGCTCTGGAACCCTTTGGCCCACACGACTATTCGGGAAATGCACGCCACGGGTATTCACAAAATGCAAGACACATTTCAGTGATTTCTCAGACGCTCTTCTCTCTCTCTCTCTCTCTCTCTCTCTCTCTCTCTCTCTCTCTCTCTCTCTCTCTCTCTCTCTCTCTCTCGTTTGATGTTTCAGAGTTTTCATTTATAGCCCTGTCACCATTGCAGTAGTTTGCAATGATACAAGTTATCAAACAAAAGAAGATGCAAAACATATCAATGATCTCTCTCTCTCTCTCTCTCTCTCTCTCTCTCTCTCTCTCTCTCTCTCTCTCTCTTTTAATCTCTAAACACTAAAACAGGAAAACCAGTAATGACAATATCAATCCATAAATTAGGTAGTTTCAAAATTGCCACAACAAAAATCCATCTCACAACATTATTTCCTTTTCGTTTCCAAGCCGAATTTCTTTCTGAGGTTACGAAGTTCTCTCTCTCTCTCTCTCTCTCTCTCTCTCTCTCTCTCTCTCTCTCTCTCTCTCTCTCTCTCTCTCTGCAATCCGCTGCGAAAGTTCTAAATGGACTCCGACAGATTATCGAGAAAGCATGGATTGGCTATTCATGAAGTCAGCATTGGCACTGATTGAATGCGGGAATCTTTTTGATCATGTAAACAAAATTCATTATACGAATACTTTAATTTATTTACCTTTTTTCTATCCTTCTTTCTTTATCAGATTTGTATCAAAGGTAATAATAAAGCTGCTTAAATAATTCCAATTCATTATACGAATACTTAAATTTGTTTTCCTGTTTATTTTTTCTTTTCTCTTTTTAATCAGATTTGTATCAAAAGTGATTCAGAACTGCTTAAATGATTCCAGTAAATTATGCGTAACACATTTTCGCTGACTCGGGGAGTAAGCCTACAAATTACCTTTAATGTTGTTGTTGTTCTTGCTGTTCTTGTTGGAGGATAGGAAAGGTCTATGGAAAAGCCTAAAAAGGGTGGAAAAGGTGTTTCACATTGAGTTAGGATAATATATTTATGATTTATTTATTAGAATGAAAATGTAAAAAACAAATAGTGGCATTTTTAACAATAAACAACAATTATGTCTAATAAAATATCGTATATTTATTTTAATTTTCTATGGTGAAACAGCGCTCAATTTGACCTTAGATTTGAGCACAAACCCCAGGTAAGTTGGAGGTCGAACCACGCCTTGTTAAACGAGATAATTAGGGTATCATTCATTACCTAATTAAGAGAAATTTACAGTTTGTTTCATATTCAAACAAATTGTTTTTTTCTGTTCATAGTTATTACTTAAGAGTTATTATATAATTGTGCATTTTCGTGCATTGTTAGACTTATAGAGAGAGAGAGAGAGAGAGAGAGAGAGAGAGAGAGAGAGAGAGAGAGAGATATTATATATATATATATATATATATATATATATATATATATATATATATATATATATATATATATATTTTAATGAATCATCACCGCACATAAGATGAAATAATGTTCACTAATGATAATAAAGATGAGATAAGAAATCGACAATAATAATAATAATAATAATAATAATAATAATAATAATAATAATAATAATAATAATAATAATAATAATAATAATAAAAATTAAAAAACCCTCACAGTAGCACGAGTCTTCAAATGGAGAAACAAATCCACAGTTATGTAAATGTACATATATCTAAATTTAAAACTTTAAGGATAGCTTTCGTGAATCTGTTCGAAAGCTATCCTTAAAGTTTTAAATTTACATAACTGTTGATTTGTTTCTCCAATAATGATAATAATAATAATAATAATAATAATAATAATAATAATAATAATAATAATAATAATAATAATAATAATAATAATAATAATCCCACGCAAAACCACAGAGAGAAATTTGAAGGGTATTCCAAATACCCCATTACATTATCTCCCTTTCATATTCTCGAACTTTTAAAAAAATCTCTACGAAAATTATGATCATGACTTCAATGCAGTTTGAGGAGTGGTCACGTGATGGTCCTCCCGGAGTGGAAATGCAAATGCCTCCATTCCAATCGATTCATGTCACAAACAGAAAATGTCAAAGAGTTGACGAAGATTGACTGATTGTCAGTGACGTCATCGATTCCCGGCTGAGAGTTTATTAATGCCGTTCGGTCGACTATGACGACGGCGCCTTCCTATGCATTCCCCGTTTTTTTTCTCTCTCTTTTTTTTGACAACGCTATCGTCCAACATGGCATCCTCCAGAGATGCCAACGTTTATTTTTTTAAAATTTTCATTTCCGTCAGAACGACATGTCCCAACAATATGTCTTTCTCTCCAGGATATTTTTTTTTTTTATTCAGTTTGAAAGACCAAACTGACCCAGCGCAGATTCTGACCTTTTACAGTTCTGAAACCGATTTGTACTGTTTTACCATGCATTCATTTAGTTTTTCTTTCTATCTATCTATCTATCTATCTATCTATTTATTTATATATTTATTTATTTATTCATTCATTTATTTATTCATTCATTTATTTATTCATTCATTTATTTATTTATTAATTAATTCATCTATTTATTTATGTAAGAACAGGTTTTTACGGGCGTCACGGCTATACATGGTCACTAACTCTATATCTATCTATTTTATTAATTAATTCATTCATTTATTTATCTGTGAGCTTGTTTGTCTGTTTGATCATTGCCAACAGTTTATTAAGGATTTATTATTATTAAATGTCTATATTTTGTTTCCCCTTTGCACATATGGGAAGTACTACTCGGTGGAAGATTTATATGTAACTTTTAGCCACCTTTATTACAATTTTACTCCTTTATGAATCAGGGTAAATCAGCTCCACCGTCTCGTTTCACTTTTGTTTTGTTTGTTTGTTTGTATGGTGCTTTTGCGTTGCATGGAACCTGTGGTTATTCAACAACGGGACCAACGGCTTTACGTGACTTCCGAACCACGTCGAGAGTGAACTTCTATCACCAGAAATACACATCTCTCACTCCCCAATGGAATGGCCGAGAATCGAACCCGCGACCACCGAGGAGAAGCAAACACCAAACCAACCACGCCATTGAGGCGCTGTTTCACTTTTGTGATATGCATACGCCCTTTTACATAAACAGAAAAGGAAATAATCTTAAAAAAGGGTAATGTTTTTCACATGGGATGGGGGTCAAATAAACCGTAAACTGCAGCACTGCACGACGAAAGATGTAAACCTATCTCGGCTATTATTTTCGCTCCTAATTTTTCCATTTTAGTTTTCTGCAAAAGAAAACTATTGTGATGGTTATCTGTCTGTCCTTCCGCACTTTTTCTGTCCGCCCTCAGATCTTACAAACTCCTAAGGCTAGAGGGCTGCAAATTGGTACGTTGGTCATCCACCATCAAATCATCAAACATACCAAATATCAGCCCTCCAACCTCGGTAGTCTTTATTTTATTCAAGGTTAAAGTTAGCTATGAACGTGCTTCTGGACAGCAGTTAAAGCTTCATGGGCCGCGGCTCATCATACACCATTGTACCGAAACCACCGAAAGATAGGTATGTTTTCGGTAACATTGATCACACGAGGTACAGAAAATTCTTCGGCGCATTTTCTAATTGATTTGTTTATGGTTAAAGTTAGCCATGGTCGTCAGTCTGGCACTTATAGCACAGGTCACCATTGGGCCGCGGCTGAAAGTTTCAAGGGCCGCGGCTGAGAGTTTCAAACAGCATTATACACTGCTGTACAGAAAACTTCTTCGGCGCATATTTTACTTGTTGTATTTATAGTTAAAGTTAGCCATGGTCATGCGTCTGGCACTTATAGCACAGGTCACCATCGGGCCGTGGCTGAGAGTTTCAAACAGCATTATACACTGCTGAAACAGAAAACTTCTTCGGCGCATATTTAACTTGTTGTATTTATAGTTAAAGTTAGCCATGGTCATGCGTCTGGCACTTATAGCACAGGTCACCATCGGGCCGTGGCTGAGAGTTTCAAACAGCATTATACACTGCTGAACAGAAAACTTCTTCGGCGCATATTTAACTTGTTGTATTTATAGTTAAAGTTAGCCATGGTCGTGCGTCTGGCACTTATAGCAAAGGTCACCATCGGGCCGTGGCTGAGAGTTTCAAGGGCCGCTGCTGAGAGTTTTAAACAACATTATACACTGTACAGACAACTTCTTCAGCGCATTTTTTTTACTTATTTTTATATTAATCCCACAGAGACCTCTTAACACCTGTATGTTCTCAGACTTCGAGATGTCGATCACTGTCTTTCAGCTTCATGTTTTCGTACGTGGCAGTTCTGGACTGATATATATCAGCTGGAATCCTACCTGGAAATGTTTGAGCGTTTTCACTTTTTCCTTTTTGGATTCAGTGTTTACAGGGGAAAGGTAAAATGGTCCGTGTTAGTTTTAAATAGAAAAAAAGAAAAGAAAAGATATCACGCCCTTTTGACAGACAGTCATAATGGTCCCTGTTAGTTTTAAATAGAAAAAAAGAGAGATATCACGCCCTTTTGACGCAGACACAGTCATAATAGCGATGAAGCACTTTTTCTCTTAATAATATTGTAATTTCTACAGTTTTAAGATCCAAACTTCGTTTGGCGTTCCCTTAGTTTCTCGGGAGGCGTTTGGCCACGTTTCAGTTAAGAGTATTATTCTGTTCAAATTGATGAAATACCATTACAGGTCTGAATTCGTCTCTTTGAGATGCAAAATCTTCTCCGGTCAGGACTTAACTTTTACAGGAAAGTATTTAGGAAGAACAAAGGTTATCTGCTAAAACTAGAACATTGCACGTCCGGACGACCTTCGCTTTCCCGAAATAGATTGTCAGTCCAGGTTTAACTTATATGGCGCAAAAGAGGTTCGCATTAAATATAAAAAATAATGCAATAAAGCTAAGCAAACCTCTACAGAATAATAATTGGGAAATTTCTGAAAAGTTAACCTCGCGTTAAATGGATTCTAAGTATTTAGAATTCAGAATGAATTCATCCTTTATTTTTACAAACGGAGCATTCATTTCATATTGCAACAAACTCGTCCTTTGATTTTCGAATGAATTCCCAGAGACCGGCGATACAATTCGTCCACACATTGCAATATTTGTGTATTATTTGCATATACGTTGGTATTGCCTCAAATGTTCCGTCTTTGGTGTGCAAATGTTATTTAACACGAGGGTAAGGCCATATATACATATATATTGTAAATGGAATACAAACGTGAATGCATGTTTAAATTACCCAAATGGCAGGAAGTTTTAGTTCCATTCCTTTATGTGCCTTTGTGTATTTTTGGAATTTTAGTGGAATTTTATAGTAAACGTTATCAAAACATTGTCTGAAGGAGCTGGCAAATAATCGTTAACTTGTTTATTTTGTCTAACTTTAAATTTTTCATAATACTCTATTTTATAACTTTATTCTTCTAAATTCTTTTTAACTCTTTATTATTCTATTCAACTTTTGTTTTCATATTAATCTTTTCAACAATTTTAGTTTTCATTACAATTTCAATTATATTCTATTTGCGATTATTCTGGTGTTCCTTGCAATTATGTTTTCATCGTTATATACTTTTGTCCCAGAATTTTCAATCCAGTAGCATTTCGAACCTCTAAATATTTTTCTGATATTTCGTAATTTTATCAAGATTCTGTTTTAAGAGCGTCAGAACCTTCACTATAGCATTTTCTCGACTTATTTTAAATGGTTAACAGACTCCTAATATTCTTTTTTTTTTCATTTGGGCCCTTAAAAATGATTAGGTAAACTAGCGGCTCATTCTTAGTTTTAAAAAAATTGCATCTTATCTATCACGCGAGTTTATATTTCTAGTGGAAAGATATCACACAAACTGACGATCTGGGAAACGTATAGAATATCGCCCTTTTATAGTGTCGATGGGCATATTCATTTATAGTGTAGTTGGTCATGCCCTTTTTACTATATGTCTAGGTATGTTTGTTTGTTACGTACTGTGGGCATGCTCTTATATTCAATATATAAGTAAGTACTTTATTTTAAAGATGGGCATTCTTTCATTTTGCATATGGGAATGTGCTTATATTTTATATATGGGCACGTTCTTTGGTCTTACAGACGTACATGTTCTATTATTTTGCAGGTGGGCATGTACTTATATTTTATTGATGGGAATGTTCTTTTATTTTATTGATGGGCAGGTTCTTTTATTCTGTCATGTCAATTTGCAGCTCTCTAGCCTCAGTAGTTTTTAAGATCTGAGGGCGGAGAGGAAAAAATGCGGACGAACAGACAAAGCCGGCACAATAGTTTTCTTTTCAGAAACTAAAACGAATAACTGTCTTTTTTATGAAAAAAAAAAATTAAGGAAAATAATAAAAGCGATTATCATGAAACCCATAATTTGGCAGATTAATCATAAACTCCGTGGAAAATGCTTGTGTGAAATTACAATATAGTTTAGCGCTTGGTAACATAACCGATATGGTCCAACGTTGCCAGGGAAACTATATAAAACACCCTGCATTAACAAAACTTTGCAAGGAGTATAAATAGGTTGCTGATTCTCTCGTTGTCTCTGCTCTTTCTGCGTTTGAGAATGTTCATGGGGAAGTGTGTGTGTGTGTGTGTGTGAGTAAATGCATTATACTTTTTTCAGTTAAGGTAACGTAAAATTATTCAAAATTTCAGACGAGTAGGACCCAAACACGGCGTAAAAATAGTCTTTGGTTTCGAAGCGTCAGATCCTCTCTCTCTCTCTCTCTCTCTCTCTCTCTCTCTCTCTCTCTCTCTCTCTTTCTTGTAGTTATATGTAAGTATTTTGGTTCTTCACTCATTGTAACATTACATAATCCAAAGATAATGAGGTGGTTGCTTGCTCGAGCTACAATGAATGAACTGATGTTATTCCTAAGTTAAACGTGAAAAGTTTCCGTAATGAGAGATTTTGAGGTAACGGTAGAAAGAGTATAAAAAAATCATTAGAACTTGACAAATACTTTCTCTCTCTCTCTCTCTCTCTCTCTCTCTCTCCTCTCTCTCTCACACACACATACACACACACATATGGTACTTGAATGGTTAGTGATTTATTATTCTCTAAATTGAAAGTAGGATGTAATTACCAAGGTAAATAGAACCTGACAAATACCAACGCCCCACCCTTAGCCTCCCTCTCTCACTCTCTCTCTCTATCATATGGTACTTGAATGGTAGGTGATTTACTATTCTCTAAAATGAAAGTAGGATTTCATTACCAAGGCAAATAAAACCTGACAAATACCAACACCCCCCCCCCCTCCCCCACCGGCCCCCGTACCACGTCTCTCTCTCTCTCTCTCTCTCTCTCTCTCTCTCTCTCTCTCTCTCATATGATACATGAATAGTATGAATTACTATTCTATGAAATGAAAGTAGGATTTCATTACCAAGGCAAATAAAACCTGACAAATACCAACCACCCCTACCACGTCTCTCTCTCTCTCTCTCTCTCTCTCATATGGTACTTGAATGTCAGGCGAATTATTTTTCTCTAAAAAAAAAAAGTACGACTTCATTAACAAGAAAAGCCACGACGAGTCGCAGTAGTTTTTAGTCAAACCCTGTGGTCTCTATTTAATTGCGTTTTTTGTAAAGTCTCTTTGTCTCGTGTAGAGTCATCGTTTTTATCCTTCGCTAATTAGCATGCTGGGATTTTAAATAGGGATTTGATCATAGTTCAGGTATAGAGCACGTGGAATGGAAAGATGTTTTAAGGTTCTTGCTGCCTTTCATCGTGAATTGTAAATCCTTTGATGTGCTTCCTAATTTAATCCACAAAGAATTCTTCATTATTATTTATGGCAATATCCAGGGAGCACCATGTTCCCGTTGCCAAGGGAATGTAGGGTTCCCCTGACTTCATTGTAAATGCAAAACTGAATGAAAAAAAATGTATATAAATGTCTAAAGCTAATTAAAAGGCGGAATATTCCTTTTTAAATTGAATCGTAGACACGTGGATTCTCTTAAAAAAAAAAAAAAAAAAAAAAGTCCAATGCGTCAGTTCAACATTCTTCTGTGTAATGTGAGAACGAAAACGATCACCAAACAATATCCAACGTTAATGAATCAGCTGAAAATAGAATTATTTATTTAGCCAATGTCACTCATCGCCAACTATTCCTCTGTGGCCAAAGAATTCCTGTGACGTAGATGTGTGTCATCATCTACGTAATTAAAGCTTCTGATATTGCCACTCTGCTGACAGGTGCTAAGGCAATTTTGTTCGGTCCCCTATCTCTTATTTCTTCCTGAGAATAACATGTCCATTTCTCTTCGTTGTGTTTCTGAATGTTCTTGGTATCTACAGACATGACACAGCTGTAGTAGTAGCTTGCCCGCTTGTCGTCAGTATGTCGAATTTAATTTTGTCGTCAACTCAGAATTCAGAAAAGATCTGGGAGAGGGAAATTTACGACCCACTGACATTTTGACGACTTTCAGACGGGCATCCGTCCTTCCATTCTCTTTCTTTATGCTTTGTCCTTCTGCTTCTCAGATATATTTAGGATTTCTGCCATAAAGATATCTGGTCAGGCTGAGAAGTAGTGCCTTCTCATCTGAGTAGGATCGACGGTTTCCTTAAACTGTATTAATTTTATTTATTCTATAAGAAGCTTTCTAGTTATTTTCTTATAACAACAATGCCAGGTCTTATGATAAATGAGGGGTATTATTCTCACTCACTTCATTCTCAACCAGATGATCAACTTAAATAGAAAAACGGTAGGAACACGAAGGCTGGATGAAAGTTCCAGAATGCCGTATGTCACCGGAGCCTTTTGCACGAGAAATACAAATTATGGAGCATGGGTAAGATTTTCACAATAACGTCTACCTTAAGAACTTTTTTTTGTGGGGAGGAGGGAGGTGGAGATTCCTATATGTCGAGAAGTTTTGATGATTCTACTTCATATACTTCACGTGACATTTTAGAAAAATGTAGCTTTACACTTCTTTTCGTAATACCAGACGTAATAATAATAATAATAATAATAATAATAATAATAATAATAATAATAATAATAATAATAATATAATATACGGGGGCTCATTATTATTATTACTACCTTTGTACAAAGCGAGAAATAAATCCATTTGCCTTGACAAAATAAAATAAAAAAAATCGATGTCTGCAATTGGCTACCTTAGCTCTAACGATGGGGTTATTTCTTTAAGTAGTAAAAACAATGATCACCAACTCCCTGCCTCCATATTTCTTCCCTGTAAATCACCTTATCCTTCTATCTCTTTCTTCCAGAAGACCTCCAGAACTCCATTAGTTGGCATTACAAGAATGGTGACTCACGGCAATAATCACACGCCGTCGGCCATCAGGGATACTTAAAGTGGCCTGTCCCTCCCTTTTCCAGGGAGAATAAATCTCAGGCTGCGAGAGGGGAAATGGTAGACCCACTCCTTCCATCCTTCTATCCAGGAGGTACAGCTGGGATGGTCCAGAAGAACCCTTACCCAGACGTTGCTTCTCCTGCCAAAAGGACGGCTAATTAAGAGTCAGCGGAACGCCATAAAAGTGATTTGTTTTGGTATAGGAAGGGGGATGGGACTGTCTATCATAGCTGATGATGGTCTGCTGCTGCATGGGACGAACAATTATTATTGCGGACTCTCGGCCAAGGATTGATTCCCGCTGGAACTGGGAGAGAAAGGCCACTCAGTCTCCCTGAATGCCTGATGACGTGTTATCATTGCCAAGAGTCACCAGACTAGCAATGAGGACTGAGGGGGATTTGGTGCTCTCGATATATTGAAGGTAGAAGATAAAATTTAGAGATGCAGTTGGTCATTATTGTCTTTGGATGACAAAGAAACAATGACAAGTGTAGACGTCAATTTGTTGGTGTTTAACAAAAATAAAACTGAAGAGAGCTGAACATATAATGTACGAATGATAAGTTGACAGAAAACTGAATGAATGATATTTTTTAAAACTTTATGACCTCAACTTAATGCATTGCAAATGGGCCACGACAGTAACTGCTTATGCCCATGACGAGTCGAACAGTAAAACACGACAGTAAATACAAGTATCGTGTGTGACCCTTTAACACAGCGTCAACTTGAATACCCTGTACATAAATCATTACGAAAATAAATTACGTCACTCTCTAAAGTCATTATTCATCACGAGAAACAACACAGAAAAAAGGGGAACGTAAATTAAAAACTAAAATATGCCATTTCCGCTCAGCACATGGAAGTAATTAATGGAAGATGAGAAATCATATATAATTTACGTAACTTCCAACTTGCTGCCGAAAAAAAAGTAAATACTATTCGTCACCCTTAAATGAAATTGTCCCATGGAGCAATGTCATACAAACAGTTGTTTTTTTCTCTTAATCTTGTGTGTATATTACCCTCTTATAATGGTTATTGAATATTTTTGTATTCAGATTAAAATCTAAAATAATTAAAAATAAAACTAATTTTGGAATGAATTTTCTATGACGTCGTTGTTTCTCGTTGTGTGAAAATGCACGTACAAAAAGAAACTCCCAACGAAAGATGTTATCATTATCATTTATAATTAACAAATTTTCTTAATGAAAAATTAATTATTAACCATTTAAGAATGTCAGTAAAAAAAGAAAGATATTACCCTAACTGCAATCCTGCATTTTCTCTTAAGTATAGGCAAACACTTTGGAACTTTACATTTTTCAAAACAGAATTGCATCATCGTAGGTATTCGCCAGTAATGGGATGAAACGCTACGCAACACTTGACGGAAATGGAAGAGAATCATTGCACTTCTAAAGCAGTTATCAAGAATATTCATCAGACGTCCTTGAGAATCTCTCTGTATCAAAATGCAGTGTATTAAGAATCCTTCGTGTGTGTAACCAAGTAACTCTACGGCAACAAACTACATGATTAGAATAGCTGTCTTATCTAACAGTCGTCCTGACCCTCTCTCGTCAATGGCTCCATGATAAGTAAGCAGATTGAAGGTACTTCTGTCCACTCCTCAGGATGGTATGTAAAATCCCCAGTGTCTTCAATTGACACATCACTATTCTCTCATATGACTATGCTTTTAAATTGCATGTGTACAACAACAACAACAACAACAAAAATAATAATAATAATAATAATAATAATAATAATAATAATAATAATAATAATAATAATAATAATAATAATAATAATAATAATAATAATAATAATAATAATAATAATAATAATAATAATAATAATAATGATAATAATAATAATAATAATATGCTGGAAGTAAACCCTCTTCTAAAAATGTTTTATTAAAAGTAATTGCTGCCTCAGTTGCGTTAATTTTATATAGGTTCTTCTCTATTTTCCTAATTACGGTGTTCTCTATGGGCTATACCCTGAAAGTTTGACTACCGCTTCCGGCATTTCTGAATAAATTCAAAATCGACTTTGATAATTACCTATTTGAGACATGTCAACCTTCGGTGCGTTGATCACCAGTTTAAGCAACAATGAGAAAACCATAATTAGGAAAATAGAGAAGAACTTATGCAAAATTAATGCAGCTGAGGCAGCAATTAATAATAATAATAATAATAATAATAATAATAATAATAATAATAAGAATAATAATAATAATAATAATAATAATAATAATAATAATAAATCTGTTGCCTGATGGTAATCTCCTGGCACGTGTTGTGTCTGAACCTTAGACTAAAAAATATTTTATTTTTCTCTTTCGTTCTTTCGTAGAGGCCATTAGAGCGATATAAGGAATATTTGGGAACATTCATTCCTTTTTCATGGTCCCATTGAATTTAAAATATCGGCGTTCTATATTGGCAATTGTCGAATGTATCTTATAGGGGAGGCTCAGAAGAATGGAATGAGAAGAACAGCACAGGTATTGACGAAACATTTAGTATATACCTAAAAAACAGAAGTATAACACGGAAACTAACTCATCAACCCAGTTGCAGAAATAGAAATTCTACTACGCCACGACATCGCTTCCTTCTTCTGCCTCCATCGTCCCAAATATAACTGAGAGGCAGAGGGAAGAAAAATAAAGGAAAAGAATGGGAGAACGGAGGGCATCCGGAAGACATCAAAATTTCAGCGGATCGTAAAGTCCAGTCTCCCACATCTTTTCTGGTTTCAGAGCTTAGAAAAAAGTCGAGAGGGAAAAAAATTTCACTAAATACTGACGACAAAAGGGCAAGCGACTACAGCTGCGTGGTGTCAACGGATACCGAGAATATTCAGAGGCAAAACAAAACAAGGAGAAAGGGACAACTTATTTCTAAATGAGAAGTGAAATATAAAGAAGAAACCAGTATTACGTTTGCACCTATCAACAAAGTGGCTATATCAGAGCGATGCTACTGTTAGTTATGAGGCGTTTATTACGCAGATGAAGACACACATCTGCGTTTTCAGGGATCTCGTATCGTGGCCTCTGTTTTAAGGCAACATAGTTGGCAAGGATATACCATGAGGAAATACCTCATCCCGTTTTTCACTGGGTCTTTAAAAGCCGAGTATTGTTATGTGAATGTTTCTGTTCTCATTTTACAATAAACAAAGACCGAATCGTCATTCCTGACTCTTTTTTAGTTGGAAACTGAAAGCACCTGTCTAGGATTTCAGAAATACTTGGCCATAGTTTTAAGATAAAGCATTTGGCAAGAAATACTTCGCCCCTTTTTTAAAACTTTAATTTATAATATAAATTTATATATTAATTTTTTTAGTTCGTTTTTGTGTGGTATAATTAGAGAATTCCACATCGTTTTGACATCAGGAAAATAATCGCCTCTACATTTCTCAATACATAACCAAGGATAATAATGGAATAGTGTTAGAATCATATCTCCAAGAAAATCAATGAGCAATTTAACGATTAATTCTTCAAGACATTTGTGTAATGGGAATCATTAAGAATCAAGAAATTTGTGTAATGCGAATCTTCAGGAATGAAGAAATTTGTGTAGTGAGAATCTTCAGGAATCTAGTAATGTGTGTAATGGGAATTTTCAGGAATCAAGAGATTTGTGTAATGGGGATCTTCAGGAATCAATAAGTTTCTGTAATGGGAATCTTCAGGAATCAAGAGATTTGTGTCATGGGAATCTTCAGGAATCAATCAATTTCTGTAATGGAAAAGTTCAGAAAATTAAGAAATTTGCGTAAAGAGAATCCTCAGGAATCAAGAGATTTGTGCAATGGGAATCTTCAGGAATCAAGAAATTTGTGTAATTGGAATGAATCTTCAGGAATCAAGAAATTTGTGTAAAGGGAATCTTCAGGAATCAAAAGATTTGTGTAACGGGAATCTTCAGGAATCAAGAAATTTGTGTAATGGGAATCTTCAGGAATCAATAAATTTGTGTAATGAGAATTTTCAGCATTCACGTAATTTGTGTCATGGGAATATTCAGAAATCAAGAAATGTGTGTAACTGGAATCTTCAGGAATCAAGAAATTTGTGTAACTGGAATCTTCAGGAAACAAGAAATTTGTTAAATTGGAATCTTCAGGAATCTGTTTGATATTACTCGAAAGGTTACTGGTCACCACTTACTTACATAATTGAATATCAACGAGTTTTGTTTTAAGAACGCAATTGATTACCCATCTAAATTTCAACTTCCTAGCAAGCACGTGACACACACACGCACAAACACACACACAAACGTTCCCTGAACCCAACCTAACCTTCGACACAGTATGACCTCCGCCCGAAACCGTATGGCTGAATATAGCTAGAAATGTAAATATGTTTCAAATTATCATATTCGCAAAAGTTAGCCACATAGAAGAACAGTCGGTTCTTTAGATGGTAAAGGAAAAGTAGTTCATAATATTCAGAATAAAGGTTATTAACCTAATTTGTACTATAGTAGATTCACATCAACCGTGCATTTGATGTCAGGCCAGTCCCTTACGACGCTCCTGATTGGCTGTTGATAAGCCAGTCACAGGGCTGGAAACTGTCAGTCTCTCTCGAGAGTTCACATTGGTACGTTCTATGTGCCACCTCTCCTGAGAGATACGAATATCAGGAGAGGTAGAACATACATCCTGCCCATGTGAACTCTAGAGAGAGACTGAGAGTTTCCTGCACTGTGATTGGCTTATCAACAGCCAATCAGGAGCGCCGTAAGGGACTGGCCTAGACGCCAAATGCACGGTTGATGTGAATCTTCTATAACTGACTTTGCAAACAGAAAATTGTTTGGGTCATGCTATCATCAACATTCCAGGGACAATGAACCGCCCTGTCATAAATAATTTATGACGCGACAATCAATCAATCAGTTTTCAGTATTTGAACATTTTCGATTTGACAGACTGCGTGAATTGCAGTGCATTGCTTTGCAAATTGTCTTCATTATATTTGCATGAAATTTAACTTTTTTAAGAACTGCAGAAAACAATAGACTAGCTTTAAAGGGAAATTGTGAACAAATTAGGTATAATGAAACTTTTTCCCCTTCATACAAGTATAACATTTTAAGTCCAAATGTAAAATAAAAATACTATTTATATGCACAAAGCATCTCTCTTTCTCTCTCTCTCTCTCTCTCTCTCTCTCTCTCTCTCTCTCTGGTGGGGAAGGATAAGTAGGGGATCAGGAGGGTAGGGGAGACATGACACACCCACCCTCCTCCTGCAAACATGTTTGTTCGCCCCGGGTAGGGAGGGATAGGCAGGGAATCGGGACGGTAGGGGGAGACAAAACACATCCACCCTCCTTCTTCAAACCCGTTTGTCCGCCCAGGGTGGGGGAGTAGTAAGTAGGTAGGGGATCGAGAGGGCAAAGGAGACATGACAGGAAGCGCACTGTTCCAGCGCAGCATAGCGCGTCCCATCAAGCTGGTCGAGTATAATTCCTCTTCGATATTAGTTCCGTGATAAAAATAAGTTATCATGATTCATGTGGAATTGAGGTCGAAAGTCCTTGAAGTTACTTAACAAGTTTCCACCGAATACATTGCCGGTATGTGGTAAAATGAAGAGCAGATATCCATCAATATAAAATCATTATAACTTTTCTGTAATAAGTAAAGTCAATAAATAAATACATAAATAAATATGGCGTCAGTGACTTTTTAGTTATGGCACCAGCAAAAAAACATATATTTAATTATCTATATAGATAATTAAAGAAATAAATAAATAAATATTTTAATCAGTAAAAGGGATGGGTATATGTTCAAACAACAAAACTGTCAAAGATTCCAAAAAGGTCAGATTCCGCCCTGCGTCGAAACTGGGAAAATTCAGTTTGGTCTATCAAACAGAAGATCAAAATAAAAAAAAATATAAAATTTTTATCCTTGGCAAAAGACATATTGTTGGGCCATGTCCTTCTGATGGAAATAAAGGAAAAGTAAAAACTGGCTTCTCTAGAGGATGCTATGTTGGACGGCTGGCGTTGTCAGGATTACAAAAAAAAATAAATAAAAAATAAAATTAAAACAGGAAATGGAATGGAAGGCGCCGTCATCGTAGTCCACCAAACAGCATTAATAAACTCTCAGCCGGGAATCGATGACGTCACTGACAATCAATCAATCTTCGTCAACTCTTTGACATTTTCTGTTTGTGACATGAATTGATTGGATTGGAGGTATTTGCATTTCCACTCCGGGAGGACCATCACGTGACCACTCCATAAACTGCACTAACTAAGCCAATATCATGATTTTCGTAGCGATTTTTTTAATTAGGAGAATTGAAAGGGAGATATTGTGATGGGGAATGTGGTATTTACTTTGTATTTTCAACAGCATAGATGTATATTATTGTTTTGTTCACCTCTCATTTTTTCTTTATTTCATAAGTGAATATTTAATATTTCATCTTATTTGACAATGAATAGTCATTACTTTTCTCTGCAATCTTTCTCCTCTCACTCCATCTCTCCTCTCTCTCGCTCTCTCTCACTCTCTCTCTTCGCTCTCTCTCTCTCTCTCTCTCTCTCTATCTCTCTCCCTCCTCTCTCTCTCTCTCTCCTAAGTCTAGTTTCCATGCGCGAAAAATACACGGTATAATTATAAACTACAGCAATACAATAAAAAGGCTCAAATAATATATAAACATATATAATATATAAACATATAAACTGCAAACTATATTAATCGTTATTCTATAATCATCTATTGGCTTTAAATTTATTGAAAAACAGACAACTTTACAATTCCTTAGAAGTTAAAAACTCCTCATTAAAAATTGAGCACCTTACACTCTCTAATAAAGTAACATCAATCTTAAATAAAGAATGCGCCGAAAAAATATCGAGTTTTCTGTACAACGTACAATGCTGTGTATGTATAAGACCATAGATACGAGGTCATTTACGGGCTGCTCTGTGAGCAAGAGCCCGTGCTGGCACAAGGCCAGCTTAATCTTAAACAACAACAACAGGCAGCTCTCCAGTTGTTCCCCAGACACAGTAGATTGAGGCTGTATCCCTTGGCTCCGGGAAGCACTGCCAGATGCACGATGCATGGCTGACTTTAACCTTAAAATAAAAACTACTGAGGCTACAGGGTTACAATTTGGTATGTTTGATGATTGGAGGGTGGGTGATCACCATACCAATTTGCAGCCCTCTAGCCTTAGTAGTTGTTAAGATCTGAGGGCGGACATAAAAAATGAGGACGGTCGGACAGACGCAGCCGGCACAATAATCTTTTTACAGAAAACTAAAAATGTATTACCCTCCATTTACGCGACTCGGTTCATTACAGAAGCTCTAAATTACACTTCATACAAATCCAGGCTATTTTTTATTTTTTTTATATTTTTAAACAGAGCATAAAATTAAGTTCCTATCTTAATCATTTCCAATGATTGGTTGTTCTAGTAATCAATGGCATGTGATATATTTCTAATGGTTTCTGTAGATAGAAACGTTAACAAGAAGATTGGAGAGAGAGAGAGAGAGAGAGAGAGAGAGAGAGAGAGAGAGAGAGGGTAATTTTGTTGATTAGATAGACTAAGTTTGTAACGAAATCAAATAATAAAAAAATAATGAAAGTATGAAGATGAGGGAAGTTGAGAGAGAGAGAGAGAAAGATAGAGAGAGAGAGAGATAGAGAGAGAGAGAGAGAGAGAGAGAGAGAGAGAGAGAGGTCATTTTGTTGCCTAGATTGACTAACTTTGTAACGAAACCAAACAATAAAAATATTAATGAAAGTATAAAGATGAGAGAGAGAGAGAGAGAGAGAGAGAGAGAGAGAGAGAGAGAGAGAGAGAGAGAGAGACTTCAGTGGACACTTTATTGACTAGATCAACTAAGTTTGCAACGAAACCCAACAATAAAAACAATAATGAAAGTATGAATATGAGGGAAGTTGAGAAACAAAGAGAACTCAAAATGAAAAGGACAAGAAAGGAAAACCAAACAGCAGAACAAGAAAATGTGAAGGAAAGAGAAAAGGGAAATAAGGAAAGAGAAAAATGAGAAAACCAGAGACGGGAAAAAGTGAGTTAAACTGGGAGGGGAGGGAGATGTGAAGGGGAAGGGAAAGGGGAAAAGAGGGGAGGGAAGGGGAGATGGGAAGGGGAAAGAGAGTTGAGGCAATAGACGGAAAAAATTACAACCAAAAGTCAACGAATGGAAAGGTGAAAGTGAATGAACTGAAATAGGAAAGGAAAGGAAACAGAAAGGGAAACAAGGATCGTTAAGAAGAGAAGATCAAATCAAAAGAAAAAAAAAAAGTGAAAAAGAAGGAAATGAAAGGAAGCGGAAATAAGATTTAGTAGAAAAAATGTGACCAAAGAAAACGGGAAGTAGGATACAAGAGATCACTGAAAAATTCCCATTTCTTCATTAGCCGTCGAGGAATAAAAAAAAAAAAAAAAAAAAAAAAAATATATATATATATATATATATATATTATATATATATATATATATATAATATATATATATATATATATATATGATATATATAACGTCCTTACAATTTAAGCGACATATAGTTTTAATTGTGGAGGAGACAGAGAGAGAGAGAGAGAGAGAGAGGAGAGAGAGGAGAGAGAGAGAGAGAGAGGAACGAGAGAGAGAGAGAGAGAGAGAGAGAGAGAGAATCATTGAAATGTGTTGCATCTTCTTTTGTTTGATAACCGGTATCATTGCAAATGGCTGCAATGATGACAGGGTTATACACTAAAAATGTTAAACATCAACGAGAGATAGAGAGAGAGAGAGAGAGAGAGAGGAGAGAGAGAGAGAGAGAAGAACGTCTGAGAAAATCACTGAAATGTGTCTTGCATTTTGTGAATACCCGTGGCATGCATTTCCCGAATAGTCGTGTGGGCCAAAGGGTTCCAGAGCGAATTTCGATGAATAAATACTTTTCTCCTGGAATGCCGCCGACTGGACTCTGGAAAGCCAAAGCTGACTCATTCTTGCTTTTACCATCAAAACAATAACAACACTGTCCATAAATATTTTGGTTTTGCGTCGGATACTTTAGATAGCAATGCTGCTTTATCGTCCTGGTTTTCTGTTTAGAATCTGGAACATGGGTTTATGCTTTTAAATTTTTAATGAACTGTTACTTATAAAAAAAGAGTTGAAGGAAATATGGAATATATATATTTCTTTTAAATGATGATGGAGAGTAAGTAAAATATTTTTTAAATTTCGTTAGAATAAATATTTTTGCCTTTAGATATATATATATATATATATATATATATATATATATATATATATATATATATATATATATATAGGGTAATTCCGGGATAGATGGCCATGCGGGAGAGATGGCCCATCGATGTAATTCCTACATTATTCACCAGATGGATCTGCCGCTCTCTCAGTAGTGAGTGCAGTGTTGACATGGACGGTTGATGTCGAAAAACCATAAAAAAACATCGCAATTGTGAGTATTTTAGATAAAATCTGTTCTCTTGCTGTGAATAATTTTTGTTGTCATTGCGCAAATGCTAAAAGATTATATATTTCAGTGAGCTTGACCTCTGAAACATATAATAAGCAAGTTGGTGTTCTCTGTACATACCTACCTCATATGAAGTGGTACAAAGTCAAACATCGCTGTTTATGTGCTATGGCCATCTCTCCCTTAAAAATGGGAGAGATGGCCATTCTCGAAGAGTTATTTTTGTAGAAAAATGCAGTTATGTGTTTCCCTTTTTTCAGATGCCAAATAAGTACATATCAAAGCCTGGTAGTACTCGTGGGAAATGGAGTGAGAAGGGGCTGCAAGATGCTATTGAAGCCACCAAAAAGGGTACATCTGTGCGTCAAACATCAAAGTTATTTAGTATACCACGAAAGACACTGGAACGAAGATTGAAAATTGGCAATGCAGCAAAAGGATTGATGGGACCAAGTTGTTCACTAGGCTGGGATAATGAAGAGACATGCACATCCTATACTGATGTGTGTCAGTCATGTAGCAAAATCATAACTAAAAATCAAATTTAAATTTATAAACTAAATTTTCATTCTTTGTTTTGTTTAAGTTTGTTCTGTTTGATACTTTTCCATTTGCTCTTAATTATGTTTTCACTGAATTATGCAAACACTGATGTGCTCTATTATAAGGAATACAGTTCTATTTTCATTTTTGTTCTGTCTAAGTAGGCCTACATCTGTTTTAATTTTTATCATGCAATAAGGATACAACTGGCATTAAAGTACTTTTTAAAAATCGTGAGTCTATGTATACTGTATATCCCCTTAATTATCATATTTATATTTAGACGTTTGCCATCTAACTTAAAATAATGGTGTGGCCAAGTATCCCACAAATCTGTGGCCATCTCTCCCGGACACCTCGGGACAGATGGCCCACGAACAGATTTTAAAAATTAAGTATTATGGTTACTTAATGACATATCTAAAGGTTACCATTTATGCTATGGGAAGCTTATGCGTTGAAGAAACGGCTGTGATTTTGTTTTGGAAATATTGACAGAAAAAGTAGTACTTTTGGGGGTTTGAAAAAACTATGGCCATCTATCCCGGACTTACCCTATATGATATTATATATATATATATATATATATATATATATATATATATATATATATATATATATATATATATATATATATATATATACATATATATATATATATATATATATATATATATATATATATATATATATATATATATATATATATATATATATATATATATATATATATATATATATATATATATATATATATATATATATATATATATATATATATATATATATATATATATATATATATATATATATATATATATATATATATATATATATATCTCACATATATATCAATCTATATATTTTTATATACTTATCTAATTACCCATTCATTCATTCATTTCGTTAACCATGTCTCTTTGTGACCATGATTCGTACTCTATATTCTTCCCCCAAAAAAGAAAAAAGAAAAAAAAAAATCCGCAGATTCCTCTTTACGTAAAAACGTAAGAATATAATTTTTCTGTCCTCCTCAGCGTGAAGAAAATTATTCTTTTCCGCACCAAGACTTTGCAGGCGAAGGTGAATACCTCAAAAGGCCTATACACCCTCAAGCTAAGCCGGAAATAATTGTGTGGGAGATGGCATCCCCAGAGATAATTGCGTGGAAGATAACATCTTTGCCTGGAAATGTGAGAGACAGAGAGAGAGAGAGAGAGAGCGGGGGCTGGGGGTGGGAGGGGGGGAGGGGAATTTGCTAGCCGGGAGGAAGGTATTTATGTGACAGGTTAATGGAAGGGCAAAACATATTGAGATCTGAGGCGTCTCAATGAAACTGACCATGATGAGGTTCGTTCTCTGCGAACATTTTTTTAAAGTTAGAATTTAAATTTTGGAGTAAATAATACGCACTATTTTTCTAGCAAAGGGCTAAAGATTTTTGACATTTGAAAAACTCAAGATACATACAATATATTTTGCATTTTTTCACTTTTGAAATAATTACTAGTCAACTTTTTTTCTAGCAAATGGCTGAAGATTTTTGGGATTTGAAAAACTTAAGGATGCACTCAATACATTTTACATTTTCTAATTGTTGAAATAAATACTAGTAAACTAATTTTATAGCAAACGGCTAAAGAATTTTGGCATTTGAAAAACTCAAAGATGCATTCAATATATTTTATATTTTCTCACTTTTGAAATAAATAATAGTCAACTATTTTTCTACGAAATGGGTAACGATTTTTAGTATTTGAAACCTCAAGGATGCATTCAATACATTATGCATTTTCTAACTGTTGAAATAATTAATGGTCAACTATTTTTCTAGCAAATGGGTGAAGAATTTTGGCATTTGAAAACTACTCAAGACTCCAGTCACTACTGTATGCGAATTCTAAATGATTCAACTTGTTGTATCGTCCGTTGAATTATCTTGGGAGGGAACAATTCAATCGACAAACATGATTATGATACATGCTTTATAGTTTAATCATTATTTCACCATTAAGCTACCATGCTAGTGAGGTACGGACAGATGGAGTGAAAGTTAAATTTGGATAAAGGGGATCCCATAACTTGCAAATTTCGTCTGAAAACTTTTCAACAAATTCTCGTCTCTCTTATAGGGATTACTCATCACAATAAACATCTTTTTCATCCTCTGCTAATCGAGTATATATTCTCGAAGGTTTACTGCAGTCATCAACATTCTTTAAGAATTCCACCCACCTCATTCCTCTTCTTTGTATATCTGCCTCATCTCCACGCTGACTCCTCCCCTTTATCATATAATTTTCCACTCATGACTTCCAAAGGGAATGGAGTTCCTGCCTAAACTCGATTTTGCTCGGAGAACCCACATCTCAATTCTCTTGAACCTTCGTTCATGAATTCAAGTGACAACGAGGAGAGGGTACTGGTTTCATTCTTTCATTTGCTTCCTCTAAAATTCTATTAACCATTTTGTGTTTAATACTCTAATCTTTTTTTTTTTAATTCTTTATTACTTTCGTTTGCTTCCTATATAATTCTATCCATCCTTAGTATATCATTGTCTTTCCTCCTTGAATTCTTCGATTTCTCTGGCACGTACGTCCTCTCTAGATCCGATCTGCATTAACACCCTTTCTCCTTCATCTTCCAGAGGTTTCAGGGAACAGGTCCTCTGCCCTGGTCCCTGATGTCCCTAATCCCAATCCTTTCTCTTCCCAGTTCTATGGGAAGAAATTTGTCTATCTTCTTTGATCGTGTCTCCTTTCTATCTACTTCATTTCCAGGTGTTCGTTTCCTTTTCGTCTTATAACATATCTCACTCTCTCTCTCTCTCTCGCTCTCTCTCGTTTGATGTTTCAGATTTTTAATGTATAGCCTGTATCATTACAGCCATTTGCAATGATACCAGTTATCAAACTAGGGAAGATGCAGGATGTATTTCAGTGATTCTCTCTCTCTCTCTCTCTCTCTCTCTCTCTCTCTCTCTCTCTCTCTCTCAGCAATCATTTCTCTCAGTCCCTTCCCCTCACACGACCATGTTAGTTAGAGGAATAGGATATAAATCCATAAGGTTCGTAGTTCCTTTGAGAAAAATGTCAATGAGACAGGAAATTCCTGCGACAAATTACAGCCAGACACGACGAGCTTTTCTTATAGGTAATCGTTCTATATTATCTAGTTATATAAACTACATTTAAACCGCTATAACTCCACTGGATATTCAATTGGCGTATTTGTAAACATGCACATCCGAAGATTACGTTTATTGGAGCTTATCTCGAAAAATAACGACGCTAACAGTCCATAAAACGTTTGGCAAATGACTTCCAGCTTCCCAAGACGACACGAACCGCCAAGGACACGTTTGATAAAGGATGCTCTACTTCCGACGCGTTCAAATTTATGTGTTCGATAACCGACTGAAAATTCCCTCTACCAAATATATACTCAATGGCTTCTGATAGCACAGATATACATATGTTCGGTTGGAGATTTGTATTATTATTATTATTATTATTATTATTATTATTATTATTATTAGGAAGGAGGCCTTCTCTGAGGGCAGTAGCATTGAATACAATAGCTGTTTCAACGGCATTTAATTTATATAGAATCTTCTCAATTCTTCTTATTATCTTTTTCTCGTCAGCATGTAGCTGGTGTATTAAGTTTCCTAAGGACATGTAAAGATTTTCATTTGTCTTAGGTTTATTCCTCTAACGTGTCGACAGCGCACAGGCAGTCATCTATGAGAGTTTACAGTACAGTGAATTAAGATACAGTTTACAAGTATTTATAGCATGCAAGGTCGTGTACAATCGGTGGGCGGGTCGGTGGGAACGGATTTTAATTGGTCGTTGGATGGAAACGAAATCTCCCCCTGAGGCGTTCTGACCTGCGTAGTTTGGACGGGGTTATTAGCGTCGGTTGGGTGTTGTTTGGGGAACCCACCTCTTGGGCGGCAGGCTGTACAATTGATATATCTTCTGCTCGTTCTCTCCCGCTTTCTCTCTCTACTTCTTCCGCTCTTTCTCTCTCTCTTGCTCTCTCTCTTTCTCTTTCTGCAAGTTCCTCTCTCTCTCTCTCTCTCTCTCGTTCGCTCCTTCTAACGCTCTCTCTTTCTCTCTCTGCCTGCTCCTCTCTCTCTCTTTCTCTTTCTCTTTCTCTCTCTGTTTGCTCCTCTCTCTCTCTTTCTCTTTCTCTCTCTCTCTCTCTCTCTGTCTCTCCCCCCTCGATCTCTCTCTCTCTCTCTCTCTCTCTCTCTCTCTCTCTCTCTCGTGGATGTATACGTAGTCGGTTGGTTTCTTGCGCCATTTCTTCTTATGATGGTGGGGAGAAACTCTGTTTTTTTTACCGTGTTGATAGTCGGTTTTTTCTCTAATATATGTAAAGCTTCAAGATAACGTAGGCGTTTTCGGTCCGGTGCATGGTCAATAATTTCTATGTTCTTTATAAGCTCAGCTCTTTCTGGTCTCCTGTTGTGTTTTTCCCTATAGTGAATGAAAATGGCCCCTTCTTGAAGATGACACGAGAGACGCTTGGAGAGTCTGGTAGTGGTCATCCCGATATAAGAATGGTGGCATCCATCCACCGAGCATGTGAATTCGTAGATGACACTCCTTCTCTTCAAAGACGTTTCTGGGGGCGCCGGGTTGTTTCTAAGAAGCAGCTGGCTGGTTTTCATGCTTTTGTAATAAATTATGAGGCTAATTTTATCACTTTCTGTAGTGGGGGAGACATTTTCACTGATTATTTTCCTTATAGCCTTTTCATCTTCCAAATATTTGTGGTGCATATGATTTTTATAAAATATTTTTATAGCTCCACTTTGGTCGTTAGTTACGGTCGTTCTTTCTTGGTGCCATTTATTTATGGAGTCCCTCGTTTGGCGTTCGACCATACGGTATGAAAAGTTATTATTAATGAGAACTTGTGTAGACCTTTCGATTTCCCTGGTGGTTTCTCTCCATGTGGAACAGTGTGTAAGGGCGCGGCGGACGAAGGCCTCTACCACCGATCTTTTATACCTGTCTGGGCACTCGCTGGACCCATTAAGGCATAGACCCGGGTTTGTGGGTTTCTTGTAAACCGTGGTGGTGTATCCCGTAGGGGTCTGCTGTACCCGAACGTCCAGGAAGGGTAGGGCACCGTCAACGCTGCGTTCACACGTGAAGTGGAGGACGGAGCATTCTTCGACGGTGTTTCTTAAAGTTTCAAGGTCATCTTCTCTGTTAACTTTTATGAAGGTGTCGTCTATGTAGCGGTAGTATTGGGGAGGACAGATTGCCAGATTGACGGCGTGGCAATGGGATCCCCATTAGGGGTTCTATTTGCCAACTTCTACATGAGTGTCGTCGAAGAAAGAGTTTTCAATAAGATCCCCTGTCCTCCCCAATACTACCGCTACATAGAAACCACCAGGGAAATCGAAAGGTCTACACAAGTTCTCATTAATAATAACTTTTCATACCGTATGGTCGAACGCCAAACGAGGGACTCCATAAATAAATGGCACCAAGAAAGAACGACCGTAACTAACGACCAAAGTGGAGCTATAAAAATATTTTATAAAAATCATATGCACCACAAATATTTGGAAGATGAAAAGGCTATAAGGAAAATAATCAGTGAAAATGTCTCCCCCACTACAGAAAGTGATAAAATTAGCCTCATAATTTATTACAAAAGCATGAAAACCAGCCAGCTGCTTCTTAGAAACAACCCGGCGCCCCCAGAAACGTCTTTGAAGAGAAGGAGTGTCATCTACGAATTCACATGCTCGGTGGATGGATGCCACCATTCTTATATCGGGATGACCACTACCAGACTCTCCAAGCGTCTCTCGTGTCATCTTCAAGAAGGGGCCATTTTCATTCACTATAGGGAAAAACACAACAGGAGACCAGAAAGAGCTGAGCTTATAAAGAACATAGAAATTATTGACCATGCACCGGACCGAAAACGCCTACGTTATCTTGAAGCTTTACATATATTAGAGAAAAAACCGACTATCAACACGGTAAAAAAAACAGAGTTTCTCCCCACCATCATAAGAAGAAATGGCGCAAGAAACTAACCGACTACGTATACATCCACGAGAGAGAGAGGAGAGATCGAGGGGGAGAGACAGAGAGAGAGAGAGAGAGAGAGAGAGTCGAGAGAGACGAGAGAGAGAGAGAGAGAGAGAGAGAGAGAGAGAGGCGCAGAGAGAGAAAGAGAAAGAGAAAGAGAGAGAGAGGCAGCAGGCAGAGAGAGAAAGAGAGAGCGTTAGAAGGAGCGAACGAGAGAGAGAGAGAGAGAGAGAGGAACTTGCAGAAAGAGAAAGAGAGAGAGCAAGAGAGAGAGAAAGAGCGGAAGAAGTAGAGAGAGAAAGCGGGAGAGAACGAGCGGAAGATATATCAATTGTACAGCCTGCCGCCAAGAGGTGGGTACCCAAACAACACCCAACCGACGCTAATAACCCCGTCCAAACTACGCAGGTCAGAACGCCTCAGGGGGAGATTTCGTTTCCATCCAACGACCAATTAAAATCCGTTCCCACCGACCCGCCCACCGATTGTACACGACCTTGCATGCTATAAATACTTGTAAACTGTATCTTAATTCACTGTACTGTAAACTCTCATAGATGACTGCCGTGCGCTGTCGACACGTTAGAGGAATAAACCTAAGACAAATGAAAATCTTTACATGTCCTTAGGAAACTTAATACACCAGCTACATGCTGACGAGAAAAAGATAATAAGAAGAATTGAGAAGATTCTATATAAATTAAATGCCGTTGAAACAGCTATTGTATTATTATTATTACATTATTTTATTATTATTATTATTAAAAAAATAAAAAAATATTCATAGTAGCATGATTCTTGAAATGGAGAAACAAATCCACAGTTATGTACGGGTAGAAATGTATTGAAATTAAATCTATAGAGAGGCCTTTCTGGAATCTGTTCGTTTACCCTTATCAATTTCTGTGTATATTTATTCTTAATATATTTGTATCCATACACAACTGTGAACTATTACCATTACTAGTATCATTGAATAAGAAATCTATAAAAAGTTCATCATAAACATAAAAGTTATAATAATTCACTCACACGGCCTTGAGTAAATGATTAATATATCTGAAATTTAGGTACTGATTGTGAAGCACCTTCCAGGCCATCATTAGTCTCAATGGGGCTTGCAGTTAAGGCTATTACGCCTGTCTTGAGAGAGAGAGAGAGAGAGAGAGAGAGAGAGAGAGTCGAGTCAGGTCCAAACAGCGATTGATCAAACCGAGACCCAACGAACCAACGTAGCGGGTGAATAGACATTAATTTTATTTCTTATTCACTTCCACCGTCAGCCATTTCACCAAAGATTACATCCTTATAAGATATTACTTTAATCGACTTTCATTCATGAAATGCTCTCATGAAAATTATCTATTAAAGCTCCCTAGTTAAATATGCTGACCACACTGACCCTAACGAACAGAATTAATGGATAAAATTTTGTCCTAATTCAAGAAAACATGAAGCCATTCAATCTCTCATCAACATAAATAGTGACCTATGGTAAACCAATTTCTCCTATTATCACCATTCTGCTTCACTATTAAAGTGGCTTGGTAACTGTGACCTAATCACTTAAGAATACCATATCCTACTTAGGCAGCCCTAAGTAGGACTCCATGATCTTAGATCACAGAGTAGTCCTAGGGTTGCCTCAGTAGGATGTGGTATCCTACACGTGTTCTGTACAAAGTTTTCCCTTAAGTGAATCCTGATAATGTCAATGAAATATTGCCCTAGTTTACCTATACATCTGTATCCTTTCCTACCTATATATCCCGAAGGAACTACTTACCGGAAGGGAGTTTAGGACTCTGTAATCCTAGACATAAGCTGTGTACTGTTTTCCCTGTCAACGAATCCTGAAAGGGTCGATGGACTTTGTTCTTATTTCACCTACTAAATCTGAGGAGTGTCTCCCTTTCTACTTATACATCCCGAAGTAGATACTTACCAGAAGACAGCTCTAGGACTTTGTGATCCTTGGCACAGTGTTGTATACGCTGGTTTAACTGTCAAAGAATCCTGAGAGTGTTGATGGACTCTTTTTCTTATTTCACCTACTAAATCTGAGGAATTTCTCCCTTAATACCTACACATCCCGCAGGAACTCCTGACCTGGAAGGCAGCTATAGGACTCTTGTGGTTCTAGTCACAGTGCTGTATACACTGGTTTCCCTGTCAACGAATCCTGAGTGTCGATGGACTCTTTTTCTTATTTCACTATTTCACCTACAAAATCTGAGGAGTGTCTCCTTTCCTACTTATGCATCCGAAGGAACTAATTACCAGAAAACAGCTATAGGACTCTGTGATCTTAGACATAGTGTTGTAAACACCGGTTTCCTTGTCAACGATTCCTTAAAGTATCGATGGACTCTTTTCTTTTTTTACCTACTAAATCTGAGGCTTGTCTCCTTTCCTACTTATACATCAAGAAGGAGCTACTTACCAGAAGACAGTTCTAGGACTCTGTGATCCTGGGCACAGTGTTGTACACACCGGTTTCCTTGTCAACGATTCCTGAAAGTGTCGATGGATTTTTTTTTTTTTTTTTTTTTTTTTTTCCCCTACTAAATCTGAGGAGTGTCCCCTTCCTACCTAAACATCGCGCAGGAACTACTGACCCGGAAGCAGTGCTGACGCCACCTAAGAATTCGGAAATAGTGGGAGGGTTTAGATTAATGCGGCCTTTCGGGAGGGGACCTGAGAGTGAAAGTTATGAGGACAATTTATGATTAGGATAAATCTGCGTTTACCCTGACAGTAATACGCGGCCGTAGTAATTTGTATTTAATGGTCAGCGAGGGAATCCTTACTACTGCAGTTATTCGTAGTGTGTTCACCAGAGGCAAAACACATTTAAGAGAAATATCCAGGGTGTCCATAAAGTCCCAGTACCATTACAAGTATTTATTGCTCAGAATGGTACTGGGACTTTATGGACACCCTGTACATTACAAAATTACTCGTAGGCGTGTTCTTTAACAAAAATGATTTACAAAAATAACACATTAAAAAAAATTTAACACACCGAAACATGATAAACATAATAAAACATTTGCAGTTAATATGAGAATATATTACTTTTAAGAATAACTAAAATGGTTAAAGGAATAACATAAAAAACAAATATCTTCGATAATAAAGGCAAGCCAAATAGACAGAAAAAACTCACATGAGAGAAATTTCTGTTTTATCAGATTGTGAAATGAAACAATATAATATTTTTATCAAAGACATTTAAGGAATAGAATTAAAAATAATTATTGCCGACAAGTGAACACAACCTTTCTAATAAACATCAAAATGGGAAAACGGAAAGAAAGAAAATTTTTATGAAATAAAAGATAAATTAATTATAAAAAACTGGACAAAATACTAACGAAAATAGGTGAAGTGGAACCTAAATAATATATGACATCTTAAAAGAAATAAAATAAAAACTTGGTCCAAAAAAAATAGTGGCAGATGTAATAGCCTAAATTAATGGGAGGTCAGGAGAGAAAAAAAATTATTGAACCAACGAGGGGAAGACTTTCTCTCTAAATAAAGTCTTTAGAAAAAGGACTGACGAAAGCCCCGCACTAGAAAGGTAGAAAATAACGGAGAGAGAGAGAGAGAGAGAGAGAGAGAGAGAGAGAGAGAGAGAGAGAGAGAGTCTTACTGAGCAAAAGAGGATATGACATATTTCCAAAATCATCATCATTAAAGCAATAGAAAAACAGAAAGCTAGATAATTAATATCCAATGATTTAAAGTGTTAATAAGGATTTCAGTATGTCTAACCTTAAGAAAAAAAAATGAAAAAAAAATGTACCGAAGATTTTCTGTACTTTGTATAACGCCGTATGAGCCGCGGCCCACGAAACTCACCCACAGACCAGTAATAGCCTGTCCTATGGTGTTGGCGAAGTTTCGATCATGAATAATCTGAACCTTCAATACAATAAAAACTACTGAGGCTAGATGACTGCAATTTGGTATGTCTAATGATGGAGGGCGAATGATCAACATACCAATTTGCAGCCCTCTAGCCTCAGTAGATTTTAAGATCTGAGAGCGGACAGAAAAGGTCATCTCGATAGTTTTCTTTTTCAGAAAACTAAAGCGGAAAATAAGTCTTCACCACCTCAAGCTTTTTCATGCTCTCTCTCTCTCTCTCTCTCTCTCTCTCTCTCTCTCTCTTCCTCCTCCCAGGCTTGAAGTGTTTGTGTTTGAGAGGCTTCCATAAACAATTGTTGCTCATGCGAAGAACAGTAACGTGATTTAATAGGGGGCTGGAACCACGGTCAAGTGCCTCTCTTGGTCCTACGCTGCTTTCCAGACTTTCCAGAACCTTGATGTCACTGCGCATGAGCAGACTTTCGGGGACCTTCAGAAATGGAAAGGAATATAGAATTTTGGCTCACAGCCAAGCGCTAGGACCTATGAGGTCATTCAGCGCTGAAATTGAACTTGATAGTCGAAAGATCTTAAAGGTGTAACGGGAAGAAACCCTCAAAGCAGTTGCACAAAGAAACGATTGTCAGGAGAGGATGGAAAGTAAGATGGAAGAGAGAGAATATCAGAGGTACAGAATAATAAATGAAAGGGGTTGCAGCTAGGGGCCGAAGGGACGCTGCAAAGAGCCTCAAGTAATGCCTACAATGCACCGCATGAGGTGCACTGAAGGCACTACCCCCCTACAGGGTAAGACCTTAAGGTTCTCTGCGCAAGAGAACTTTCACAAAGACGCTGATGCCACTGCGCATGAGCGGACGAATTGCAATGACGTAGTACTCTATAAGATATGATGATCTTTCTATGAGAAAATAAAAATAGACTATATGAGTATCTTCTAATTAAATTTATCTAAAATAAAACTAGAATTGCCAAATGAAAAATTCAAATAAAAAATGATGTGGTAGAGCAAACAGCTTTCTTGTCACCTTTGATGACCTGGAATGCTGAAAAAATAAAATAAAATGAAAACAGGAGAGGAAGCATATATTCGGCGCAGAAAATACAAATATTCTTTGAAGGCATTTCTTTCACAGCTCTTCGTCATGATAAATGCTGAGTGCTTCCGAGTGCTTCGACAAGCAAAAAAAAAAGGAAAATAAAAACCTTAATCAAAATGAAAAAGATAAAACGCCCCTGGTGATATTAATGAACTCAATTTGCATAAAACAACAAAATACAGTGGGCAATTTTTAAGGAGCAAAATTTTAACAGAAACGCTGCTTGTAGCATGCAACTGCTGATTCCCTTTGCGTAAAGGGAATCATCAGGAATCAAGAGATTTGTGCAATGCGAATCTTCAGGAATCTAGAAATTTGTGCAATGGGAATCTTCAGGAACAAAGAAATTTTGTGTAAAGGGAATCTTCAGGAATCAAAGATTTGTGTAACGGGAATCTTCAGGAATCAATAAATTTGTGTTGTAATGAGAATTTTCACCAATCAAGTAATTTGTGTCATGGGAATATTCAGAAATCAAGAAATTTGTGTAACTGGAATCTTCAGGAATCAAGAAATTTGTGTAATGGGAATCTTCAGGAATCTGTTTGATATTACTCGAAAGGTTACTGGTCACCACTTACTTACATAATTGAATATCAACGAGTTTTGTTTTAAGAACGCAATTGATTGCCCATGTAAATTTCAACTTCCTAGCAAGCACGTGACACACACAAGCACAAACACACACACAAACGTTCCCTGAACCCAACCTAACCTTTGACACAGTATGATCTCCGCCCGAAACCGTATGGCTGAATATAGCTAGAAGTGTGAATATGTTTCAAATTATCATATTCGCAAACGTTAGCCACATAGAAAAACAGTCGGTTCTTTAGATGGTAAAGGAAAAGTAGTTCATAATATTCAGAATGTTTCAGAGTAAACCTAATTCGTATTATAGTAGATTCACATCAACCGCGCATCTGATGTCAGGCCAGTCCCTTACGACGCTCCTGATTGGCTGTTGATAAGCCAGTCACAGGGCTGGAAACTCTCAGTCTCTCGAGAGAGTTCACATTGGTACGATCTATGTGCCACCTCTCCTGAGAGATACGAATATCAGGAGAGGTAGAACATACATCCTGTCCATGTGAACTCTAGAGAGAGACTGAGAGGTTCCTGCCCTGTGATTGGCTTATATAACTTCAATCAGGAGCGTCGTAAGGGACTGGCCTAGACGTCAAATGCACGGTTGATGTGAATCTTCTATAACTGACTTTGCAAACAGAAAATTGTTTGGGTCATGCTATCATCAACATTCCAGGGACAATGAACCGCCCTGTCATAAATAACTGATGACGCGACAAACAATCAATCATTTTTCAGTATTTGAACATTTTCGATTTGACAAGACTGCGTGAATTGAAGTGCATTGCTTTGCAAATTGTCTTCATTATATTTGCATGAAATTTAACTCTTTTAAGAACTGCAGAAAAAAATAGACTAGTTTTAAAAAGAAATTATGAACAAATTAGGTATAATAAAATTTTTTCCCCTTCATACAAGTATAACATTTTAAGTGCAAATGTAAAATAAAGATACTATTTTATTCACAAAGCATCTCTCTCTCTCTCTCTCTCTCTCTCTCTGGTGGGGAGGGATAAGTAGGGGATCAGGAGGGTAGGGGAGACATGACACACCCACCCTCCTCCTGCAAACATGTTTGTTCGCCCCGGGTAGGGAGGGATAGGCAGGGAATCGGGACGGTAGGAGGAGACAAAACACATCCACCCTCCTTCTGCAAACCCGTTTGTCCGCCCCGGGTGGGGGAGAAGTAAGTAGGTAGGGGATCGAGAGGGCAAGGGAGACATGACAGGAAGCGCACTGTTCCAGCGCAGCATAGCGCGTCCCATCAAGCTGGTTGAGTATAATTCCTCTTCGATATTATTTCCGTGATAAAAATAAGTTATTATGATTCATGTGGAATTGAGGTCGAAAGTCCTTGAAGTTACTTAACAAGTTTCCACCGAATACATTGCCGGTATGTGGTAAAATGAAGAGCAGATATCCATCCATATAAAATCATTATAACTTTTCTGTAATAAGTAAAGTCAATAAATAAAGACATAAATAAATATGGAGTCAGTGACTTTTTAGTTATGGCACCAGCAAAAAACCATATATTTAATTATCTATATAGATAATTAAACAAATAAATATATAAATATTTTAATCAATAAAAGGGATGGGTATATGTTCAAACAACGAAACTGTCAAAGATTCCAAAAAGGTCAGATTCCGCCCTGCGTCGAAACTGGAAAAATTCAGTTTGGTCTATCAAACAGAAGATCAAAATAAAAAAAAAATAAAAATTTTTATCCTTGGCAAACGACATATTGTTGGGCCATGTCCTTCTGATGGAAATAAAGGAAAAATAAAAACTGGCTTCTCTAGAGGTTGCTATGTTGACGGCTGGCGTTGTCAGGATTAAAAAAAAAAAAAAATACAAAAAAAAAAAAAATGAAAAAAAAAAAAAATAAATAAAAACGGGAAATGCATTGGAAGGCGCCGTCATCGTAGTCCACAAACAGCATTAATAAACTCTCAGCCGGGAATCGATGACGTCACTAACAATCAATCAATCTTCGTCAACTCTTTGACATTTTCTGTTTGTGACATGAATTGATTGGAATGGAGGCATTTGCATTTCCACTCCGGGAGGACCATCACGTGACCACTCCATTAACTGCACTAACTAAATCATGATCATGATTTTCGTAGCGATTTTTTTTAATTAAGAGAATTATAAGGGATATATTGTGATGGGGAATGTGGTATTTACTTTGTATTTTCAACAGCATAGATGTATATTATTTTTTTGTTCACCTCTCCTTTTTTCTTTATTTCATAAGTGAATATTTAATATTTCATCTTATTTGACAATGAATAGTCATTACAACTTTTGTTCTCTCTCTCTCTCTCTCTCTCTCTCTCTCTCTCTCTCTCTCTCTCTCTCTCTCCTAAGTCTAGTTTCCACGTTTGAAAACTACACAGTAGAAATTATAAACTACAAGTAATAACTATAAAAAGGCTCAAATAATATTTCTATATATGTAACATATAAACTGCAAACTATATAATTCGTTATTCTATAATCATCTATTGGCTTCAAATTTATTAAAAAACAGACAACTTTACAATTCCTTAGAAGTTAAAAACTCCTCATTAAAAATTGAGCAACTTACACTCTCTAATAAAGTAACATCAATCTTAAATAAAAAATGCGCTTAAAAATATCGAGTTTTCTGTACAACGTACAATGCTGTGTATGTATAAGACCATCAACTATGACAGGCAGCTCTCCAGTTGTTCCCCAGACGCAGTAGATTGAGGCTGTATCCCATGGCTCCGGGAAGCACTGCCAGATGCACGATGCATGGCTGACTTTAACCTTAAAATAAAAACTACTGAGGCTACAGGGTTACAATTTGGTATGTTTAATAATTGGAGGGTGGGTGATCACCATACCAATTTGCAGCCCTCTAGCCTTAGTAGTTGTTAAGATCTGAGGGCGGACATAAAAAATGAGGACGGTCGGACAGACGCAGCCGGCACAATAATCTTTTTACAGAAAACTAAAAATGTGTTATCCTCCATTTACGCGACTCGGTTCATTACAGAAGCTCTAAATTACACTTCAAACAAATCCAGGCTATTTTTTATTTTTTTTTATTTTTAAACAGCATAAAATTAAGTTCCTATCTTAATCATATCCAACGATTGGTTGTTCTAGTAATCAATGGCATGTGATATATTTCTAATGGTTTCTGTAGATAGAAACGTTAACAAGAAGATTGGAGAGAGAGAGAGAGAGAGAGAGAGAGAGAGAGAGAGAGAGAGAGAGTAATTTTGTTGATTAGATAGACTAAGTTTGTAACGAAACCAAACAATAAAAAAATAATGAAAGTATGAAGATGAGGGAAGTTGAGAGAGAGAGAGAGAGAGAGAGAGAGAGAGAGAGAGACATCAGTGGACACTTTATTGACTAGATAAACAAAGTTTGCAACGAAACCAAACAATAAAAACAATAATGAAAGTATGAATATGAGGGAAGTTGAGAAACAAAGAGAACTCAAAATGAAAAGGACAAGAAAGGAAAAACAAACAACAGACCAAGAAAATGTGAAGGAAAGAGAAAAATGAGAAAACCAGAGACGGGAAACAAGGAGTTAAACTGGGAGGGGAGAGAGATGGGATGGGGGAACAGAGGGGAGGGAGACTGGGAAGGAGGAAGGGAGTGGGATGGAAAAGGGGAAAAGAGGGGAGGGAAGGGGAGATGGGAAGGGGAAAGAGAGGTGAGGGAATAGACGGAAAAAATTACAACCAGAAGTCAACGAATGGAAAGGTGAAAGTGAATGAACTGAAATAGGAAAGGAAAGGAAACAGAAAGGGAAACAAGGATCGTTAAGCAGAGAAGATCAAAACAAAAGAAAAAAAAGAAAGTGAAAAAGAAGTATATGAAAGGAAGCGGAAATAAAATTTAATTAAAAAAAAAATGTGACCAGAGAAAACGGGAAGTAGGATACAAGAGATCAGTGAAAAATTCCCATTTCTTCATTAGTTGTCGAGGAGTAAAAAAAAAGAAAATAAATATAACGTCCTTACATTTTAAGCGACATGATGCTTTAATTGTGGAGGAGAGAGAGAGAGAGAGAGAGAGAGAGAGAGAGAGAGAGAGAGATATAGAGAGAGAATCATTGAAATGTGTTGCATCTTCTTTTGTTTGATAACTGGTATCATTGCAAATGGCTGCAATGATGACAAGGTTATATATTAAAAATGTTAAACATCAAACGAGAGAGAGAGAGAGAGAGAAGAGAGAGAGAGAGAGAGAGAGAGAGAGAGAGAGAGAGTGAGAAAAGCGTCTGAGAAATCACTGAAATGTGTCTTGCATTTTGTGAATACCCGTGGCGTGCATTTCCCGAATAGTCGTGTGGGCCAAAGGGTTCCAGAGCGAATTTCGATGAATAAATATTTTTCTCCTGGAATGCCGCCGACTGGACTCTGGAAAGCCAAGGCTGACTCATTCTTGCTTTTACCATCAAAACAATAACAACACTGTCCATAAACATTTTGGTTTTGCGTCGGATACTGTGGATAGCAATGCTGCTTTATCGTCCTGGTTTTCTGTTTAGAATCTGGAACATGGGTTTATGCTTGTAGATTTTTAATGAACTGTTACTTATAAAAAAAAAAAAGAGTTGAAGGAAACATGGAATATATATTTTCTTTTAAATGATGATGGGGAGTAAGTAAAATACTTTGTAAATTTCGTAAGAATAAATATTCTTGCTTTTAGATATATATATATATATATATATATATATATATATATATATATATATATATATATATATATATAGATATATATATATATATATATATATATATGTGTGTGTGTGTGTGTGTGTGTGTGTGTGTGTGTGTGTTGTATCTATATATATATATATATATATATATATATATATATATATATATATATATATTTATATATATATATGCATATACATACTCACATATATATCAATCTATATATTTTTATAGACTCATCTCATTACCCATTCATTCATTCATTTCGTTAACCACGTCTCTTTGTGACCATGATTCGTACTCTATATTCTTCCCCAAAAAAGAAAAAAAAGAAAAAAAAATCCGCAGATTCCTCTGTACATAAAAACGTAAGAATGTAATTTTTCTGTCCTCCTCAGCGTGAAGAAAATTATTCTTTTCCGCACCAAGACTTTGCACGCGAAGCTGAATACCTCAAAAGGCCTATACACCATCAAGCTAAGCCGGAAATAATTTTGTGGGAGATGGCATCCCCAGAGATAATTGCGTGGAAGATAACATCTTTGCCTGGAAATGTGAGAGACAGAGAGAGAGAGAGAGAGAGAGAGAGCGGGGCCTGGGGGTGGGAGGGGGGAGGGGAATTTGCTAGCCGGGAGGAAGGTATTTATGTGACAGGTTAATGGAAGGGCAAAACATATTGAGATCTGAGGCGTCTCAATGAAACTGACCATGATGAGGTTGTTCTCTGCGAACATGTTTTTAAAGTTAGAAATTTAATTTTGGAGTAAATAATACGCATTATTTTTCTAGCAAAGGGCTAAAGATTTTTGACATTTGAAAAACTCAAGATACACACAATATATTTTGCATTTTTTCACTTTTGAAATAATTACTAGTCACCTATTTATTATAGCAAAGGGCTCAAGATTTCTGGCATTTGAAACTCTCAAGGATGCATTCAGTACATTTTGCATTTTCTAACTGTTACAACAATTACTAGTCAACTTCTTTTCTAGTAAATGGGCGAAGAATTTTGGCATTTGAAAACGACTCAAGACTCCAGTCATAACTGTATACGATTTCTAAATTATTCAACTTGTTGTATCGTCCGTTGAATTATCTTGGGAGGGAACAATTCAATCGACAAACATGATTATGATACATGCTTTATAGTTTAATCATTATTTCACCATTAAGCTACCATTCTAGAGAGGTACGGACAGATGAAGTGAAAATTAAATTTGGATCAAGGGGGTCCCATAACTTGCAAATCTCGTCTGAAAACTTTTCAACAAATTCTCGTCTCTCTTATAGGGATTACTCATCACAATAAACATCTTTTTCATCCTCTGCTAATCGAGTGTATATCCTCGAAGGTTTACTGCAGTCATCAACATTCTTTAAGAATTCCACCCCCCTCATTCCTCTTCTTTGTATATCTGCCTCATCTCCACGCTGACTCCTCCCCTTTATCATATAATTTTCCACTCATGACTTCCAAAGGGAATGGAGTTCCTGCCTAAATTCGATTTTGCTCGTATAACCCACATCTCAATTCTCTTGAACCTTCGTTCATGAATTCAAGTGATGACGAGGAGAGGGTACTGGTTTCATTCTTTCATTTGCTTCCTCTAAAATTCTATTAATCATTTTGAGTTTAATACTCTACCCTTTTTTTAAATTCTTTATTACTTTCGTTTGCTTCCTATATAATTCTATCCATCCTTAGTATATCATTGTCTTTCCTCCTTGAATTCTTCGATTTCTCTGGCACCTACGTCCTCTCTAGATCCGATCTGCATTAACACCCTTTCTCATTCATCTTCCAGAGGTTTCAGGGAACAGGCCCTCTGCCCTGGTCCCTGATGTCCTTAATCCCAATCCTTTCTCTTCCCAGTTCTATGGGAAGGAATTTGTCTATCTTCTTTGATCGTGTCTCCTTTCTATCTACTTCATTTCCAGGTATTCGTTTCCTTTTCGTCTTATAACATATCTCTCTCTCTCTCTCTCTCTCTCTCTCTCTCTCTCTCTCTCTCTCTCTCTCTCGTTTGATGTTTCAGATTTTCAGTGTATCGTCTGTTATCATTGCAGTCATTTGCAATGATACCAGTTATCAAATAAAAGAAGATACAAGACACATTTCAGTGATCTCTCTCTCTCTCGCTCTCTCTCCTTTGCTGTTTCAGATTTTTAATGTATAGCCTGTATCATTGCAGCCATTTGCAATGATACCAGTTATCAAACAAGGGAAGATGCAGGATGTATTTCAGTGATTCTCTCTCTCTCTCTCTCTCTCTCTCTCTCTCTCTCTCTCTCTCTCTCTTCTCTCTCTCTCTCAGCAATCATTTCTCTCTGTCCATTCCCCTCACACGCCCATGTTGGTTAGAGGAACAGGATATAAATCCATAAGGTTCGTAGTTCCTTTGAGAAAAATGTCAATGAGAGAGGAAATTCCTGCGACAAATTACAGCCAGACACGACGAGCTTTTCTTATAGGTAATCGTTCTATATTATCTAGTTATATAAAATACATTTAAACCGCTATAACTCCACTGGATATTCAGTTGGCGTATTTGTAAACATGCACATCCGAAGATTACGTTTATTGGAGCTTATCTCGAAAAATAACGACGCTAACAGTCCATAAAACGTTTGGCAAATGACTTCCAGCTTCCCAAGACGACACGAACCGCCAAGGACACGTTTGATAAAGGATGCTCTACTTCCGACGCGTTCAAATTTATGTGTTCGATAACCGACTGAAAATTCCCTCTACCAAATATATTCTCAATGGCTTCTGATAGCACAGATATACATATGTTCGGTTGGAGATTTGTATTATTATTATTATTATTATTATTATTATTATTATTATTATTATTATTATTATTGTTATTATTATTATTATTCCGTCGGCGTAGGTCAATTCCAGGCCGGGGTCGTCTTTGGTGTACAGCTGGTGCTGATAAAGCTGATATTATTAAAGTGATATTATCGACGAGTCGATATTATTATTATTATTATTATTATTATTATTATTATTATTATTATTATTATTATTATATTATTATTATTATTACAAAAAATATTCATAGTAGCATGATTCTTAAAATGGAGAAACAAATCCACAGTTATGCACGGGTAGAAATGTATTGAAATTAAATCTATAGAGAGGCGTTTCGGGAATCTGTTCGTTTACCCTTTTCAATTTCTGTGTATATTTATTCTTAATATATTTGTATCAATACACAACTGTGAACTATTACCATTACTATTATCATTGAATAAGAAATCCATAAAAAGTTCATCATAAACATAAAAGTTATAATCATTCACTCACACGGCCTTGAGTAAATGATTAATACATCTGAGATTTAGGGACTGATTGTGAAGCACCTTCCAGGCCATCATTAGTCTCAATGGGGCTTGCAGTTAAGGCTATTACGCCTGTCTTCAGTGAGAGAGAGAGAGAGAGAGAGAGAGAGAGAGAGAGAGAGAGAGAGAGAGAGAGAGAGAGAGAGAGAGAGAGAGAGTCGAGTCAGGTCCAAACAGCGATTGATCAAACCGAGACCCAACGAACCAACGTAGCGGGTGAATAGACATTAATTTTATTTCTTATTCACTTCCATCGTCAGACATTTCACCAAAGATTAAATCCTTATAAAATATTACTTTAATCGACTTTCATTCATGAAATGCTCTCTTGAAAATTATCTATGAAAACTCCCTAGTTAAATATGCTGACCACACTGACCCTAACGAACAGAATTAATGGATAAAATTTTGTCCTAGTTCAAGAAAACATGAAGCCATTCAATCTCTCATTAACATAAATAGTGACCTATGGTAAACCAATTTCTCCGATTATCACCATTCTGCTTCACATTTACAGTGGCTTGGTAACTGTCACCTAATCACTTAAGAATACTATATCCTACTTAGGCAGCCCTAAGTAGGACTCCATGATCTTAGATCACAGAGTAGTCCTAGGGTTGCCTCAGTAGGATGTGGTATCCTACACGTGTTCTGTACAAAGTTTTCCCTTAAATGGATCCTGAAAATGTCAATGAAATATTGCCGTAGTTTACCTATAAATCTGTATCCTTTCCTACCTATATATCCCGAAGGAACTACTTACCGGAAGGGAGCTTTAAGACTCTGTAATCCTAGATATAAGCTATGCACTGTTTTCCCTGTCAACGAATCCTGAAAGTGTCGATGGACTTTGTTCTTATTTCACCTACTTAATCTGAGGAGTGTCTCCTTTCCTACTTATGTATCCGAAGGAGCTACTAACCAGAAGGCAGCTTTAGAACTTTGTGACCCTTGGCACAGTGTTGTATACGCTGATTTAACTATCAACGAATCCTGAAAGTATCGATGGACTCTTTTCTTATTTCACCTACTAAATCTAAGGAATTTCTCCCTTAATACCTACACATCCCGCCGGAACTCCTGACCTGGAAGGCAGCTATAGGACTCTTGTGATCCTAGTCACAGTGCTGTATTCACTGGTTTCCCTGTCAACGAATCCTGAGTGTCGATGGACTCTTTTTCTAATTTCACTTACTAAATCTGAGGAGTGTCTCCTTTCCTACTTATGCATCCGAAGGAGCTACTTACCAGAAGGCAGCTATAGGACTCTGTGATCCTGGCCACGGTGTTGTACACACCGGTTTCCTTATCAACGATTCCTGAAAGTGGCGATGGACTCTTTTTTTTTTTTTCTTCACCTACTAAATCTGAGGAGTGTCCCCTTCTGTTGTTGTTGTTTAAGATTAAGCTGGCCTTGTGCCAGCACGGGCTCTTGCTCACAGAGCAGCCCGTAAGTGTCCCCTTCCTACCTCAACATCGCGCAGGAACTACTGACCCGGAAGCAGTGCTGACGCCACCTAAGAATTCGGAAATACTGCGAGGGTTTAGATGAAGGCGGCCTTTCGGGAAGGGACCTGAGAGTGAAAGTTATGAGGACAATTTATGATTAGGATAAATCTCCGATTACCCTGACAGTGTCATGGGAATATTCAGAAATCAAGAAATTTGTGGTAACTGGAATATTTCCAGGAATCAAGAAATTTTGTGTAAGGGCGGATCTTCAGGAAAACAAGAAAATTTGTGTAATGGGGATCTTCAGGAATCTGTTTGATATTACTCGAAAGGTTACTGGTCACCACTTACTTACATAATTGAATATCTACGAGATTTATTTTAAGAACGCAATTGATTACCCATGTAAATTTCAACTTCCTAGCAAGCACGTGACACACCCACGCACAAACACACACACAAACGTTCCCTGAACCCAACCTTACCTTCGACACAGTATGACCTCCGCTCGAAATCGTATGGCTGAATATAGCTAGAAATGTAAATATGTTTCAAATTATCATATTCGCAAAAGTTAGCCACATAGAAGAACAGTCGGTTCTTTAGATGGTAAAGGAAAATTAGTTCATAATATTCAGAATGTTTCAGAGTAAAGGTTATTAACCTAACTCGTACCATAGTAGATTCACATCAACCGTGCATTTGATGTCAGGCCAGTCCCTTACGACGCTCCTGATTGGCTGTTGATAAGCCAGTCACAGGGCTGGAAACTGTCAGTCTCTCTCGAGAGTTCACATTGGTACGTTCTATGTGCCACCTCTCCTGAGAGATACGAATATCAGGAGAGGTAGAACATACATCCTGCCCATGTGAACTCTAGAGAGAGACTGAGAGTTTCCTGCACTGTGATTGGCTTATCAACAGCCAATCAGGAGCGCCGTAAGGGACTGGCCTAGACGCCAAATGCACGGTTGATGTGAATCTTCTATAACTGACTTTGCAAACAGAAAATTGTTTGGGTCATGCTATCATCAACATTCCAGGGACAATGAACCGCCCTGTCATAAATAATTTATGACGTGACAATCAATCAATCAGTTTTCAGTATTTGAACATTTTCGATTTGACAGACTGCGTGAATTGCAGTGCATTGCTTTGCAAATTGTCTTCATTATATTTGCATGAAATTTAACTTTTTTAAGAACTACAGAAAACAATAGACTAGCTTTAAAGGGAAATTGTGAACAAATTAGGTATAATGAAACTTTTTCCCCTTCATACAAGTATAAAATTTTAAGTCCAAATGTAAAATAAAAATACTATTTATATGCACAAAGCATCTCTCTTCCTCTCTCTCTCTCTCTCTCTCTTTCTCTCTCTCTGGTGGGGAAGGATAAGTAGGGGATCAGGAGGGTAGGGGAGACATGACACACCCACCCTCCTCCTGCAAACATGTTTGTTCGCCCCGGGTAGGGAGGGATAGGCAGGGAATCGGGACGGTAGGGGGAGACAAAACACATCCACCCTCCTTCTTCAAACCCGTTTGTCCGCCCAGGGTGGGGGAGTAGTAAGTAGGTAGGGGATCGAGAGGGCAAAGGAGACATGACAGGAAGCGCACTGTTCCAGCGCAGCATAGCGCGTCCCATCAAGCTGGTCGAGTATAATTCCTCTTCGATATTAGTTCCGTGATAAAAATAAGTTATCATGATTCATGTGGAATTGAGGTCGAAAGTCCTTGAAGTTACTTAACAAGTTTCCACCGAATACATTGCCGGTATG